>NC_134473.1:57673563-57931003 GCF_964194025.1 Convolutriloba macropyga
TCTTTCTGAGAGTTTATAAGTCTAGAAAAAGCAATGTAACTCTAGGACCAATAAATCCTAGTCAAAAATTGAAAGAAACTCATGTACACGGTGCATCCCAAAGCATTTCAGCTCAGAGAATTCATCTGACAAAAACGGACAAAATACTCTAGGGCAATAACACCATATAATCTATGGCCACGAAATTTTGGGCCCGGACAATTGAATTGATCTCATGCATGCAGATTGATTCAACAGCTCTCTACGCAATAGCGTTTTTTCTGACAAAATTAGACAGTTTGCTCTAAAGCCATAAGCCCAAGATAGTCAAACGGACAAAATTTAAAAGAAATGACTAAAAATGCGGCCAAAAATCTAATCAGAAAAGATAAAACAAGAAGAAAGACACTTAGTCCAGAAGACCTTTAGAGTCAATAATTAAATCGAAAACATGTACACAGAGTACTCTAAAGACTTTTAGATAAGAGAGTGCTTCTGACAAAAGGCAAAACCAAAACTCTAAGGCCAACCAAACCAGGAGGGCCAAATGGACAAAATTTAGGTTAAAAGACGAAAAGTTCCACCGTCAAAACAAATAATCTGAGAACTTTTCTTTTGTTGTAAAAATTACATATAACATAAGAGAGTTTTCCTGACAAATTGAGACAAATTATTCAAAAGGCCAAGAAACCAAGATAGTCAAATGACACAATTTAGGTTAATGACAAAACGGCGACTATCAAAACAAATTATCTGAGAAAGGCCATAAGACCAAGAGATTCAAGAGAAATTTATGTTAAAATATGAAAATGTCTGCCTTCAAATGAAATCTGAGAATTTATGAAACAACAAAATTACATATGGCTCTAAGGCCACAAAACTTTGAGCCTCAACAATTGAAATGAACTCATGCATGTAGATTTCTCTAAAGCCTTTTAGATAAGAGAGTTTTCCTGAAAAATTTAGACAATTTATTCTAAGGCCAGGAAATCATGATAGTCAATCGGACACAATTCAAGATGAATGACAAAAAATGCGGCCAGAAAACATAAAAAACATAAACAAATGACGCTAGTGCCAAGAGACACTGGGATTTGATAATTGAGTCGAAATTACGTACATAGAGTACTCTAATGCTTTCCAGCTAAAAGAACTTTTCTGACAAAAATAGACCATTTTTCCTAAGGCCATCAAAACCAAGGGGGTCAAAGGGAAAAATTCTCAGTTAAAAGCCAATAAAATTGGGTATCAAAAGAAAAAGTTGAGAATTTGTTAGACAAAGAAATTACATATAACTCAAGCGCCACGAACTTTTTAGCGTCCAGAATCGAATTGAACCTCATGTACACAGAGTACTCCACGACTTCTAGTTCAGAGAGTTCCTCTGATAATAATAGACAATTTATTTCTAAGGCTATAAACAAAAAGAGTCAAACGGACGAAATTTATGTAAAGATACAAAAAATTTGGCGCACAAAGAAATAATCCAAATTTATAAAAACGAAAAAAATATAAGACCCTAGGGCGTCGACATTTGAATTAAAATCATGTATACAGAGCAAATTGAAGACTTCTAGCTAAAGGTTTTTTTGTCTTAATCTAACTCCATTAATTTAATCTAACGCCATATAAACAAGAGTCAAACGGTCAAACTTAAAGTTAAAAGACAAAAATTTGGTCACAAGACCATCAACTCCAGTAGAATCAAACAAACAAAATTTAAAAGACGAAAAATTCGATCATCAAAACAAATGATCTGAGAAATTTTTGAACATTATAATTCCATATGATCTAGGGCCACGAAATTTTGAGCCTGGACAATTGAATTAAACTCATGTATACAGATTGATTTAAAGCTCTCCAGACAAGAGCGTTCTTCTGACAAAACTAGACAGTTTGCTCTAGGGCCAAAAAACCAAGATAGTCAGACAATGAAAATTTAAGATAAATGACTAAAAATGCAGCCATCAAAACAAATAATCAGAAATTACAAAAAAACACTAGACACTAGGTCCGGAAGACCCTGAGAGTCAATAATTGAATCGAAAACATGTGCACAGAGTACTACAAAGAATTCCAGCTAAAAGCTTCTGACAAAAACGGACAAATTACTCTAAGGCCAGCAAAACCAGGAAGGTCACAGGGACAAAATTTAGGTTAAAAGACGAAAAACTCCGCCATCAAGCAAAATATTCTGAGATCTTGTCTTTCAACAAAACTATGTTTGTTCCTAGGACCGCAAAATTTTCAAAATCAACCATTGAATTGAAGTCATGTATACAGATTACTCCAAAGCTTTCTAAAAAATAAGTTTTCCTAACAAATTTAGACGATTTGTTCTAGGGCCAGAAAACCAAGACAACCAAACGGGCACAATTCAATATGAATGACAATAAATGGGGCCAGATAACATAAAAAACAAAAACATATGACACTAGGGCCAAGAGACATTGGGAGTCGGATCGATAATTGAAACGAAATAGATAAATGAATCGAAAACAAGTCCAAAGAGTACTCTAATGCTTTTTAGCTAAAAGTGTTCCTCAGACAACTTTTCTAAGGCCGTCGAAACCAAGAGCGTTAGACAAACTTTCAGTTGAAAGTCAAAAAAATAGGCAACAAAAGAAAAAAAATGGAGTATTTATTAGACAAGTAATAATACATATGACTCTAGGGCCTCGACATCTTGAGTCAACAACTGAATTCAACTCTTGCGCAAAGAGTACTCTGAAGCTTTCTAGCTAGGAGAGTTAATGTGACAAAAAACATTTTACTCTAAGGATATAAAACCAAGAGAGTCAATCGGACAAAAATTATATTAAACTACAAAAAAGCGGCTATCAGGATAAATTATCTGAGACTCTAAAAAAACAAAAAAAATACATATGACTCTAAAGCCAAGGAACCTTGTGTTGACAATTGAATTAAACTCATGGACAGAGAGTAATCTAAAGTCTTCTAGTTAAGATGCTTTACTCTGGGCCACAGAATCAAGTTAGTCAAACGGACTAAATTTAAGATAAAAGAGTAAAAAGTCGCCATAAAGACAAATAATAAGAGACTATTTAAAGAACAAAGATAAATGACACTAGGGTCAACGGACCTTGGGAGTCGATAATTGAATGAAAATACTTTACACTTTGCTCTCTAAAGAGTTCTAGTGACTAAAGACTAAAAGTGTTTTTCTAACAAAAATATAAAGTGCTTTACTAAAACCATCAAAATAAAGAGGGTCAAACGGAAAAAATTAAGTTGAAAGACAATTATTTCGGTCATCAAAAGAAAAAACTCAGAATTTGTCAGACAACAGAATTATAAATGACTCTGAGGCCACAAAACCTTGAGTCGACAACTGATTTGAACTCATGTAAACAAAGTACTTCTGAAGCCTTCTAGCTACGTGTTCAGAGTATTATACTGACAATAAAATAGTCCAAGGCTGTAAATTCAAGATAGTGCAAAGGAAAAAAATTACATTTTAAATTAAATGAAAAAACGCTGTCTAAACAAATTAAAATTATCTGAGAATTTATCAAACAAAAAAAATACATTTGACCAGGATCACAAAATCGTGAGAGTCGACAATTATTTCAATCTCATGTACACAGAGTACTCTAAATCTTTCTAGCTAAGAGAGTTTCTCCGACAAAATTAGACAAATTAATCGAGGGAAACAAGACTATGATAGACAAACGAACAACATTTAAGATAAATGACGCAAAACGCGGCCGCCAAAAGAAGTAATCAGAACTTATAAAAAGCAGAGACAAATAACACCAGAGCCTATAAAAAAAATCGTCTGCACTGAGTACTCTATAGCCTTCTAGCTAAGAGAGTTCTTCTAAAAATAGACACTCTACTCTGAGGTCATAAATCCAACAGAATTGAACGGACAAAATATAAGTTAAATAACAAAAAAGCGGCTCTGAAAACAGATTATCTGAGATTTTATCAAACAACAAAAAAAACATAAGACTCTAGGTCCACGATATCTTGAGCTTCGATAATTGAATTGAATTCATGTACACAAAGTACTCTAAAGCATTCTAGCTAAAAGAGTTTTTTCCGCAAGAAGGACAATTTACACTGAGGCCATCAAACCAAGAGAGTCAAAAGGTCAAAATTTAAGTTCAAATACGAAAATTCGTCCGTAAAAACAAATAATCTGAGAATTTATGAAACAGCAAAAAATACATATGACTTTGTCACAAAATCTTTAGCGCCAACACTTGAATTGATCTCATGTACAAATGGTACTCTAAAACCTTCTAGACAAGAGGGCTGCTCTGACGAAATTAGCCAATTTACTCTAAGACCATAAAAACAAAAGAGTCGAACCGACAAAAATTAAGTTAAATGACAAAAAATGGCTGTCAAAACAGATTGTCTGAGAATTTATCAAATAACAAAAAAATCATAAGACCCTAGGTCCACGAAATCTTGAGCTTCGATAATTGAATTAAACTCATATACACAGAGTTCTCTGAAGCATTGTAGCTAAAAGTGTTTTTCCGAAAAAAGGCAATTTGCAATAAGGCCATCAAACCAAGAGAGCTAAAAAGTCAAAATTCTAGTTTAAATACAAAAATTTGGCCAAAAAAAAAGTCTGAGATTTTGCGAAACAACAAAAAAATGCATATGACTCTACTGTCACATAATTTTTAGCGTCAACAATTGAATTGATCTCATGTACACATGGTACTCCTTAACCTTCTAGTTAAATGAGCTTATCTGACAAATATCTGACAATGTACTCTGGGGACATAAAACCAAGATAGTCAAATAGACGAAATTCAAGGCGAATGAATAAAAAGCGGCTGTCAAGGATATTATCTGACAATGTATCAAATAACAAAGAGACAATTGGCTCCAGGGCAATGGAACTAAATAAACCTATGACTACAGGGCCACGAAATCTTGAAGGTCGACAATTGAATTAAACTCATGTACACAGAGTACTCTAAAGCATTCTAGTTACGAGTTTTTGACAAAGTTCGACAATTCACTCTCAGGCCATAAGACCAAGAGTCAGACAAACAAAATTTTATTTGAATGACAAAAAACTCAGCTATCAAAACAAATAATTGACAAAATTGATTAAAGACAAAAAACATAAAACTCTAGATTCACGAAATCTTGAGCTTCGATAATTGAATTGAACTCATTTACACAAAGTACTCTAAAGCATTCTAGCTAAAATAGTTTTTTGTGCAAAAAAGACAATTTACACTAAGGCCATCAAACCAAGAGAGTCAAAAGTTCAAAACTTAAGTTTCAAGACAAAAAATTGGATAAAACATAAATTTTGAAAAGTTTTTAAAGAACAAAAATACATATGAATCTACGGTCACAAAATCTTGAGCGTCAACAATTGAATTGAACTCATGTACAAATGGTTCTCTAAAACCTTCCAGCCAGGGGAGTTTCTCTAACAAAATTAGGCAATTTACTCTGGGGTCAGAAAACTAAGAGAGTCAAATAGACGAAATTTAAGGTGAATAAAGAGCGGCTGTCAAAAACATTATCTGACAATGTATCAAATAACAAAAAGACATATGACTCCAGGGCAATTGAACTAAATAAACCTATGACTATAGGGCCACGAAATCTTGAAGGTCGACAACTGAATTAAACTCATGTACACAGAGTACTCTAAAGCATTCTAGCTACGAGTTTTTGACAAAGTTCGGCAATTCACTCTCAGGCCATAAGACCAAGAGTCAGACAAACAAAATTTTACTTGAATGACAAAAAACTCAGCTATCAAAACAAATAATTGACAAAATTGATTAAAGACAAAAAACATAAGACTCTAGATTCACGAAATCTTGAGCTTCGATAATTGAATTGAACTCATTTACACAAAGTACTCTAAAGCATTCTAGCTAAGATAGTTTTTTCTGCAAAAAAGACAATTTACACTAAGGCCATCAAACCAAGAGAGTCAAAAGTTCAAAACTTAAGTTTCAAGACACAAAAATTGGATAAAACAAAAATTTTGAAAAGTTTTTGAAGAACAAAAATACATATGAATCTACGGTCACAAAATCTTGAGCGTCAACAATTGAATTGAACTCATGTACAAATGGTTCTCTAAAACCTTCCAGCCAGGGGAGTTTCTCTAACAAAATTAGGCAATTTACTCTGGGGTCAGAAAACTAAGAGAGTCAAATAGACGAAATTTAAGGTGAATAAAAAGCGGCTGTCAAAAACATTATCTGACAATGTATCAAATAACAAAAAGACATATGACTCCAGGGCAATTGAACTAAATAAACCTATGACTATAGGGCCACGAAATCTTGAAGGTCGACAATTGAACTAAACTCATGTACACAGAGTACTCTAAAGCATTCTAGCTACGAGTTTTTGACAAAGTTCGACAATTCACTCTCAGGCCATAAGACCAAGAGTCAGACAAACAAAATTTTACTTTAATGACAAAAAAACTCAGCTATCAAAACAAATAATTGACAAAATTGATTAAAGACAAAAAACATAAGACTCTAGATTCACGAAATCTTGAGCTTCGATAATTGAATTGAACTCATTTACACAAAGTACTCTAAAGCATTCTAGCTAAAATAGTTTTTTCTGCAAAAAAGACAATTTACACTAAGGCCATCAAACCAAAAGAGTCAAAAATTCAAAACTTAAGTTTCAAGACAAAAAAATTGGATAAAACATAAATTTTGAAAAGTTTTTAAAGAACAAAAATACATATGAATCTACGGTCACAAAATCTTGAGCGTCAACAATTGAATTGAACTCATGTACAAATGGTTCTCTAAAACCTTCCAGCCAGGGGAGTTTCTCCAACAAAATTAGGCAATTTACTCTGGGGTCAGAAAACTAAGAGAGTCAAATAGACGAAATTTAAGGTGAATAAAAAGCGGCTGTCAAAAACATTATCTGACAATGTATCAAATAACAAAAAGACATATGACTCCAGGGCAATTGAACTAAATAAACCTATGACTATAGGGCCACGAAATCTTGAAGGTCGACAATTGAATTAAACTCATGTACACAGAGTACTCTAAAGCATTCTAGCTACGAGTTTTTGACAAAGTTAGACAATTCACTCTCAGGCCATAAAACCAAGAGTCAGACAAACAAAATTTTACTTGAATGACAAAACTCAGCTATCAAAACAAATAATTGGCAAAATTGATTAAAGAAAAAAACATAAGACTCTAGATTCACGAAATCTTGAGCTTCGATAATTGAATTGAACTCATTTACGCAAAGTACTCTAAGCATTCTAGCTAAAAGAGTTTTTTTCTGAAAAAAAGGACAATTTACACTAAGGCCATCAAACCAAGAGAGTCAAAAGGTCAAAATTCAGGTTTAAATACGGCCATCAAAACAAATAATCTGAGATTTTGTCAAGCAACAAAAAACACATGACTCTGTGGCCGCAAAACCTTGAGCGTCGACAATTGAATTGAAATCATGTACACATATACAATAAAGCTTTCTAATTAAAAGTGTTCTTCTGACAAAATCAGACAAATTACCTTAAGGACATAAAGCCAAGAGAAACTATGGTAAAAAATAAGTTACATGACAAAAATGCGGAATCTAAAATTTAATCAAGAACCAAAAACATGTATCTCCAGGGCCACTAAATCTTGAGAGTCAACAATATAGTTGAACTTCAGTACGTGGAGAACTCTAAGCCTTCTAACTGAGTTCTTCTGTCAGAAACAGACATATTACTCTAGGTCCATAAAAAACACATCTGACTCTATGGCAACAGAATACTGAGCGTCAACAATTGAATATAACTCATGCACACAGAGTACTCTAGAGCCATGTAGCTGAGAGAGTTCTTCTGTAAAAAGAGACAATATACCCTGAAGTCTTTAAAACAAAGACAGTCATTCGGAGAATGTTTCAGTTAGAAAATGGAAATATTAGCCATGAAAAAAAAATCTGCGAATCATTCAAAGATTAAAAATACATATGGGGATCCGGGAACTCATGTATGCAGATTACTCTAAAACTTTCTAGATAAAAGATTTTTCCAACAAATTTAAACAATTTTTTCCACACAACAACGATAGTCAAACGGACAAAATTTAGGATAAATGACTAAAAACGCGGCCATCAAAGCAAATAATCGAAAACTATAAAAAAAACAAAGACATAAGACACTGGGGCCGAGATACATTGGGAGTCAACAAGTGAATCCAAAACATGTACACACTCTATTCTAAATCCCTCTAGCTAGGAGAGCATATTCCAAAAAAGAATATTTACCTTAACGTTATAAAAAGAGAGTCGAAAGGACAAACTGTATGTTGAAAGACGAAAAAGATATGTAAAGAGATTACTCTAAAACATTCCAGCTCAGAGAGTTCTTATGAAAAAAATAGATAGTTTACTTTAAGGCTAAAAAATCAAGAGAATCAGACCGAAAAATATTAAAGTAAAATACAAAAATTTCGGCTATCAGAACAAATTATCTGAGAATTTATCAAACAAAAAAATATGTGACTCTAGGACCACGAAACTTTCAGTCAACTACTGAATTGAACTCATGTACACAGAGTACTCTAAAACTTTCTAGATAAAAGATTTTTCCAAAAAAACTTAGACAATTTTTTCCACACAACAACGATAGTCAAACGGACAAAATTTGGGATAAATGACTAAAAACGCGACCATCAAAGCAAATAATCGAAAACTATAAAAAAAACAAAGACATAAGACACTGGGGCCGAGATACATTGGGAGTCAACAAGTCAGGACATAAAGCCAAGAGAAACTATGGTAAAAAATAAGTTACATGACAAAAATGCGGAATCTAAAATTTAATCAAGAACCAAAAACATGTATCTCCAGGGCCACTAAATCTTGAGAGTCAACAATATAGTTTAACTTCAGTACGTGGAGAACTCTAAGCCTTCTAACTGAGTTCTTCTGTCAGAAACAGACATATTACTCTAGGTCCATAAAAAACACATCTGACTCTATGGCAACAGAATACTGAGCGTCAACAATTGAATATAACTCATGCACACAGAGTACTCTAGAGCCATGTAGCTGAGAGAGTTCTTCTGTAAAAAGAGACAATATACCCTGAAGTCTTTAAAACAAAGACAGTCATTCGGAGAATGTTTCAGTTAGAAAATGGAAATATTAGCCATGAAAAAAAAATCTGCGAATCATTCAAAGATTAAAAATACATATGGGGTTCCGGGAACTCATGTATGCAGATTACTCTAAAACTTTCTAGATAAAAGATTTTTCCAACAAATTTAGACAATTTTTTCCACACAACAACGATAGTCAAACGGACAAAATTTAGGATAAATGACTAAAAACGCGGCCATCAAAGCAAATAATCGAAAACTATAAAAAAAACAAAGACATAAGACACTGGGGCCGAGATATATTGGGAGTCAACAAGTGAATCCAAAACATGTACACACTCTATTCTAAATCTCTCTAGCTAGGAGAGCATATTCCAAAAAAGAATATTTACCTTAACGTTATAAAAAGAGAGTCGAAAGGACAAACTGTATGTTGAAAGACGAAAAACTTGGCCAATACAACAAAAAACCAGAATTCATTAACAAGCAAAATTGCATATGACTCTAGGGCCATTGAATGAATAGTAACAAAGTACCCAGATAACTCTTAAGCCTTCTAGATGAGAGGGTCCCTGTGGCCAAAATAAGAAATTTACTCTACGAAGGTATTTTCCTCTAAGTCCATACAAAAACATATCTGACCCTATAGCCACAGAACTCTGAGCGTCAACAATTTAATATAACTCATGTACTTAGAGTACTCTAAAACTTTCTGGCTAAGAGTGATCTTCAGTAAAAAAGACAATTTGCCCTGAACCATCAAACGCCGGAGAGTCAAACGGAACAATTTTAAGTTGAAAGACAAAAAAGGACATCAAAACAAACACTTTGAGACTTTCTCCAACAACAAAATTACATGTGACTCTAAGGGCACCAAACATTGCGTCAAAAGGCGAAACCAGCTTATGTAAAGAGATTACTCTAAAACATTCCAGCTCAGAGAGTTCTTATGAAAAAAATAGATAGTTTACTTTAAGGCTAAAAAATCAAGAGAATCAGACCGAAAAATATTAAAGTAAAATACAAAAATTTCGGCTATCAGAACAAATTATCTGAGAATTTATCAAACAAAAAAATATGTGACTCTAGGACCACGAAACTTTCAGTCAACTACTGAATTGAACTCATGTACACAGAGTACTCTAAAACTTTCTAGATAAAAGATTTTTCCAAAAAATTTAGACAATTTTTTCCACACAACAACGATAGTCAAACGGACAAAATTTGGGATAAATGACTAAAAACGCGACCATCAAAGCAAATAATCGAAAACTATAAAAAAACAAAGACATAAGACACTGGGGCCGAGATACATTGGGAGTCAACAAGTGAATCCAAAACATGTACACAGTCTACTCTAAATCCCTCTAGCTAGGAGAGCATATTCCAAAAAAGAATATTTACCTTAACGTTATAAAAAGAGAGTCGAACGGAAAAACTGTGTGTTGAAAGACGAAAAACTTGGCCAATACAACAAATAACCAGAATTCATTAACAAGCAAAATTGCATTTGACTCTAGGGCCATTGAATGAACAGTAACAAAGTACCCAAGAACTCTTAAGCCTTCTAGATGAGAGGGTCCTTTTGGCCAAAATAAAAAATTTACTCTACAAAGGTATTTTCCTCTAAGTCCATACAAAAACACATCTGAATCTGACCCTATAGCCACAGAACTCTGAGCGTCAACAATTTAATATAACTCACGTACTTAGAGTACTCTAAAGCCTTCTGGCTAAGACTGATCTTCAGAAAAAAAAGACAATTTGCCCTGAACCATCAAACGCCAGAGTCAAACAGAACATTTTTAAGTTGAAAGACAAAAAAGGGACATCAAAACAAACACTTTGAGACTTTCTCAAACAACAAAATTACGTGTGACTCTATGGGCACGAAACATTGCGTCAAAAGGTGAATCCAGCTTATGTAAAGAGATTACTCTAAAACATTCCAGCTCAGAGAATTCTTATGAAAAAAAATAGATAGCTTACTTTAAGGCTAAAAAATCAAGAGAATCAGACCGAAAAATATTGAAGTAAAATACAAAAATTTCGGCTATCAGAACAAGTTATCTGAGAATTTATCAAACAAAAAATTGTGTGACTCTAGGGCCACGAAACCTTCAGTCAATTACTGAATTGAACTCATGTACACAGAGTACTCTGATTCCCCATAGCTAGGAGAACATATTCCAAAAATAGACCATTTACACTAGCGTCTTAAAAAAGGAGTCGAAGGGGCAAAATGTATTTCAAATGTTGAAAAATTTCGCCAATAAAACAAACAATCAGAATTCACTAAAAAGCAAAAAAAATATATGACCCTAGGGACAACGAATGAATCGTAATCATGTATCCGGAAAACTCTTAAGCCTTCTAGCTGAGAGGGTCCTTGTGGCCAAAATGGACAATTTTACTCTAAGTTCATACCAAAACGCATCTGACCCTATAGCCACAGAACTCTCAGCGTCAACAATTAAATATAACTCATGTACTTAGAGTACTCTAAAGCCTTCTAGCTAAGAGTAATCTTCAGTCATTCGGAGAATGTTTCCGTTAGAAAACAGAAAACTTAGCCATGAAAAAAATCTGCGAATCATTCAAAGAACAAAAATACAAATGGGGAACCGGGAACTCATGTATGCAGATTACTCTAAAACTTTCTAGATAAACGATTTTTCCAACAAATTTAGACAATTTTTTCCACACGACAACGATAGTCAAACGGACAAAATTTAGGATAAATGACTAAAAATGCGGCCATCAAAGCAAATAATCGAAAACTATAGGAAAAACAAAGACATAAGACACTGGGGCCGAGATACATTGGGAGTCAACAAGTGAATCCAAAACATGTACACAGTCTACTCTAAATCCCTCTAGCTAAGAGAGCATATTCCAAAAAAAATATTTACCTTGACGTTATAAAAAGAGAGTCGAACGGACAAACTGTATGTTGAAAGACGAAAAACTTGGCCAATACAACAAATAACCAGAATTCATTAACAAGCAAAATTGCATATGACTCTAGGGCCATTGAATGAATAGTAACAAAGTACCCAGAAAACTCTTAAACTCTTAAGCCTTCTAGATGAGAGGGTCCCTGTGGCCAAAATAAAAAATTTACTCTACGGAGGCATTTCCCTCTAAGTCCATACAAAAACACATCTGACCCTATAGCCACAGAACTCTGAGAGTCAACAATTTAATATAACTCATGTACTTAGAGTACTCTAAAGCCTTCTGGCTAAGAGTGATCTTCAGTAAAAAAGACAATTTGCCCTGAACCATCAAACGCCAGAAAGTCAAACGGAACAATTTTAAGTTAAAAGACAAAAAAAGGACATCAAAACAAACACTTTGAGACTTTCTCAAACAACAAAATTTCGTGTGATTCTAGAAGCACGAAACATTGCGTCAAAAGGTGAGTCCAGCTTATGTAAAGAGATTACTCTTAATCATTCCAGCTCAGAGAGTTATTATGAAAAAAAAACAGTTTACTTTAAGGCTAAAAAATCAAGAGAATCGGACCAAAAAATATTAAAGTAAAATACAAAAATTTCGGCTATCAGAACAAATTATATAAGAATTTATCAAACAAAAAAATATGTGACTCTAGGGCCACGAAACCTTCAGTCAACTACTGAATTGAACTCATATACACAGAGTACTCTGAGTCCCCATAGCTAGGAGAGCATATTCCAAAAATAGACCACTTACACTAGCGTCTTAAAAAAAGAAGGTGCAAAATGTAATTTAAATATTGAAAAATTTCGCCAATAAAACAAACAATCGGAATTCACTAAAGAGCAAAAAATCATATGACCATAGGGCCAACGAATGAATCGTAATCATGTACCCGGAAAACTCTTAAGCCTTCTAGCTGAGAGGGTCCTTGTGGCCAAAATGGACAATTTTACTCTAAGTCCATACAAAAAACACATCTGACTCTACGGCCACAGAATGTTGAACGTCATTAATTTAATATAACTAATGTACACAGAGTACTCTAAAGCCTTCTAGCTAGGAGAGATCTTCTGTAAAAAAAGACAAATTGCCCTAAACCATCAAAACCAAAAGGGTCAAACGGAACAATTTCAAGTTGAAAGACGAAAAACAAGGGCATCAAAACAAACACTTTGAGACTTTCTCAAACAAAATTACATATGGCTCTAGAGGCACGAAACCTTGCGTCAAAAAGTGAATCGAGCTCATGTACATAGATTACTCTAAAACCCTCCAGCTCGGAGAATTATTCTGAAAAAAGCAACAGCATACTCTAAGGCTATAAAATAAAGAGGGTCAAACCGACAAAATTTAAATTAAATTACAAAAATTTGGCTATCAGAACAAATTATCAGAGAATTTATCAAACAAAAACTTATGTGATTCTAGGTCCACGAAACGTTGAGTCAACTACTAAATTGAACCCATATACACAGAGTACTCTAATACCCCATAGCTAGGAGAGCATATTCCAAAAAAAGTCCATTTACCCTAACGTCATAAAAAAGAGTCGAGGGGCAAAATGTAATTCAAAAGTTGAAAAACTTTGCCAGTAAAACAAATAATCAGAATTCACTAATGAGCAAAAAAAACATATGACCCTAGGGCCAAAGAATGAATCGTAATCATGTACCCGGAAAACTCTTAAGCCTTCTAGCTGAGAGGGTCCTTGTGTCCAAAATGGACAGTTTTACTCTAAGTTCATACAAAAACACATCTGACCCTATAGCCACAGAACTCTGAGCGTCAACAATTTAATATAACTCATGTACTTAGAGTACTCTAAAACTGTCTGGCTAAGAGTGATCTTCAGTAAAAAAGACAGTTTGCCCTGAACCATCAAACGCCGGAGAGTCAAACGGAACAATTTTAAGTTGAAAGACGAAAAATAAGGGCATCAAAACAAACATTTTGAGACTTTCTCAAACAAAATTACATAAGACTCTAGAGGCACGAAACCCTGCGTCAAAAAGTGAATCGAGATGTACATAGATTACTCAAAAACCTTCTAGCTCAGAGAATTATTCTGAAAAGAACAACAGTTTACTCTAAGGCTATAAAACCAAGAGAGTCAAACCGACAAAATTTAAATTAAATTACAAAAATTTGGCTATTAGAACAAATTATCTGAGATTTTATCAAACAAAAAAACATCTGACTCAAAGGCCACGAACCCTTGAGTCAACTACTAAGTTGAACTCATGTACACAGAGTTCTCTAAATCCCGATAGCTAGGAGAGCATATTCCAAAAATAGACCATTTACTATAACGTCATTAGAAAAGAGTTGAACGAACAAATTGTATATTAAAAGACGAAAAACTTGGCCAATAAAACAAATAATCAGAATTCAATTAAAAGCAAAAATACATATGTCTCTAGGGCCAAAGAATGAATCGTAATCATGTACCCGGAAAACTCTTAAGCCTTCTAGCCGAGAAGGTCCTTTTGGCCAAAAAAGACAATTTACTCTAAGACCGGAACACCAAGAGTCAAACGGAAAAAATTTAAGTAAAAGACAAAAAATTTGGCTGTCAAACCAAATGATTGGAAAATTTATTTCAGAACAAAATGCATATGACTCTCGGGCCAGGAAATCTGGAGCGTCGACAATTAAATTAAACTTATGTATACAATGCACTCTAAAGCCTCTTAACTGAGAGAGTTCTTCTGTAAAAAGAGACAATATACTCTAAGGCCATAAAAACGAAGACGGTCATTCCGAGAAAATTTCAGTTAGAAAAAGGAAAATTTGGCCAACAAGGCAAATAATCTGAGAATCTTTCAAACAACAAAAATTGATATGACCCTGGGACTTTGGAAGCTCATGTATACAGATTATTCCAAATTTTCTAGATAAAAGAACTCTTCTAACAAATTTAGACAATTTACTCCATAGTAAACGATAGTCCAACGATAGTCAAACGGACAAAATCTAGGATAAATGACTAAAAATGCAGCCATCAAGGCAAATAATCAAAAACTATGAGAAAAAGAAAGACATAAGACACTAGGGCCAAGAGACATTGGGAGTCGATAAAGGAATTGGGATCATGTACACAGTGTTTTCTAAAGCCTTCTAGCTAAGAGATTTATTCTATCTAAGATAGACAATTCACACAAAAGCCATCAAAACCAGAAGGGTCAACGGTCAAAATTTTTGTTGAAAAACAAAATATTCGGGCTTCGAACAAACAAGTAAACACTTTGAGACTTTCTCAAACAACAAAATTTTATATGAGGCGCAAAAGTTTGCGTCAAAAGCTGAATCGAGCTCATATACATTTATTTCTCTAAAACCTTCCAGCTTAGAGAGTTATTCTGAAAAAATTAGACAGTTTGTTCTAAGGCTATAGAATCAGGAGAGTCAAACCGACAAAAATTATATTTAATTACAAAAATTTGGCTATCAGAACAAATTATCTGAGAATTTAGCAAACATAAAAATATGTGACTCTAGGGCCACGAAACCTTCAGTCAACTACTGAATTGAACTCATGTACACAGAGTACTCTGATTCCCCATAGCTAGGAGAACATATTCCAAAAATAGACCATTTACAGTAGCGTCTCAAAAAAGAGTCGAAGGGGCATAATGTATTTTAAATGTTGAAAAACTTCGCCAATAAAACAAACAATCAGAATTCACTAAAGAGCAAAAAAAATATATGACCCTAAGTACAACGAATGAATCGTAATCATGTACCCGGAAAGCTCTTAAGCCTTCTAGCTGAGAGGATCCTTGTGGCCAAAATGGGCAATTTTACTCTAAGTTCATACAAAAACACATCTGACCCTATAGCCACAGAACTCTGAGCGTCAACAATTTAATATAACTCATGTACTTAGAGTACTCTAAAGCCTTCTGGCTAAGAGATTTATTCTATCTAAGATAGACAATTCACACAAGAGCCATCAAAACCAGAAGGGTCAAACGGTCAAAATTTTTGTTGAAAAACAAAATATTCGGGCATCGAACAAACAAGTAAACACTTTGAGACTTTCTCAAACAACAAAACTACGTATGAGGCGCAAAAGCTTGCGTCAAAAGCTGAATCGAGCTCATATACATACATTTCTCTAAAACCTTCCAGCTGAGAGAGTTATTCTGAAAAAATTAGACAGTTTGTTCTAAGGCTATAGAATCAGGAGAGTCAAACCGACAAAAATTATGTTTAATTACAAAAATTTGGCTATCAGAACAAATTATCTGAGAATTTATCAAACAAAAAATTATGTGACTCTAGGGCCACGAAACCTTCAGTCAACTACTGAATTGAACTCATGTACACAGAGTACTCTGATTCCCCATAGCTAGGAGAACATATTCCAAAAATAGACCATTTATACTAGCGTCTTAAAAAAAAAGAGTCGAAGGGGCAAAATGTATTTTAAATGTTGAAAAACTTCGCCAATAAAACAAACAATCAGAATTCACTAAAGAGCAAAAAAAATATATGACCCTAGGGACAACGAATGAATCGTAATGATGTACCCGGAAAACTCTTAAGCCTTCTAGCTGAGAGGGTCCTTGTGGCCAAAATGGACAATTTTACTCTAAGTTCATACAAAAACACATCTGACACTATAGCCACAGAACTCTGAGCGTCAACAATTTAATATAACTCATGTACTTAGAGTACTCTAAAGCCTTCTGGCTAAGAGATTTATTCTATCTAAGATAGACAATTCACACAAGAGCCATCAAAACCAGAAGGGTCAAACGGTCAAAATTTTTGTTGAAAAACAAAATATTTGGGCATCGAACAAACAAGTAAACACTTTGAGACTTTCTCAAACAACAAAATTACGTATGAGGCACAACAGCTTGCGTCAAAAGCTGAATCGAGCTCATATACATACATTTCTCTAAAACCTTCCAGCTGAGAGAGTTATTCTGAAAAAATTAGACAGTTTGTTCTAAGGCTATAGAATCAGGAGAGTCAAACCGACAAAAATTATATTTAATTACAAAAATTTGGCTATCAGAACAAATTGTCTGAGAATATATTAAACAAAAAATTATGTGACTCTAGGGCCACGAAACCTTCAGTCAACTACTGAATTAAACTCATGAACACAGAGTACTCTGATTACCCATAGCTAGGAGAACATATTCCAAAAAAGACCATTTATACTAGCGTCTTAAGAAAAGAGTCGAAGGGGCAAAATGTATTTTAAATGTTGAAAAACTTCGCCAATAAAACAAACAATCAGAATTCACTAAAGAGCAAAAAAAATTTGACCCTAGGGACAACGAATGAATCGTAATCATGTACCCGGAAAACTCTTAAGCCTTCTAGCTGAGAGGGTCCTTGTGGCCAAAATGGACAATTTTACTCTAAGTTCATACAAAAACACATCTGACCCTATAGCCACAGAACTCTGAGCGTCAACAATTTAATATAACTCATGTACTTAGAGTACTCTAAAGCCTTCTGGCTAAGAGATTTATTCTATCTAAGATAGACAATTCACACAAGAGCCATCAAAACCAGAAGGGTCAAACGGTCAAAATTTTTGTTGAAAAACAAAATATTCGGGCATCGAACAAACAAGTAAACACTTTGAGACTTTCTCAAACAACAAAATTACGTATGAGGCACAACAGCTTGCGTCAAAAGCTGAATCGAGCTCATATACATACATTTCTCTAAAACCTTCCAGCTGAGAGAGTTATTCTGAAAAAATTAGACAGTTTGTTCTAAGGCTATAGAATCAGGAGAGTCAAACCGACAAAAAATATATTTAATTACAAAAATTTGGCTATCAGAACAAATTATCTGAGAATTTATCAAACAAAAAATTATGCGACTCTAAGGCCACGAAACCTTCAGTCAACTACTGAATTGAACTCATGTACACAGAGTACTCTGATTCCCCATAGCTAGGAGAACATATTCCAAAAATAGACAATTTAAACTAGCGTGTTAAAAAAAGAGTCGAAGGGGCAAAATGTATTTTAAATGTTGAAAAACTTCGCCAATAAAACAAACAATCAGAATTCACTAAAGAGCAAAAAAATATATATGACCCTAGGGACAACGAATGAATCGTAATCATGTACCCGGAAAATTCTTAAGCCTTCTAGCTGAGAGGTTCCTTGTGGCCAAAATGGACAATTTTACTCTAAGTTCATATAAAAACACATCTGACCCTATAGCCACAGAACTCTGAGCGTCAACAATTTAATATAACTCATGTACTTAGAGTACTCTAAAGCCTTCTGGCTAAGAGATTTATTCTATCTAAGATAGACAATTCACACAAGAGCCATCAAAACCAGAAGGGTCAAACGGTCAAAATTTTTGTTGAAAAACAAAATATTCGGGCATCGAACAAACAAGTAAACACTTTGAGACTTTCCCAAACAACAAAATTACGTATGAGGCACAAAAGCTTGCGTCAAAAGCTGAATCGAGCTCATATACATACATTTCTCTGAAACCTTCCAGCTGAGAGAGTTATTCTGAAAAAATTAGACAGTTTGTTCTAAGGCTATAGAATCAGGAGAGTCAAACCGACAAAAATTATATTTAATTACAAAAATTTGGCTATCAGAACAAATCATCTGAGAATTTATCAAACAAAAAATTATGTGACTCTAGGGCCACGAAACCTTCAGTCAACTACTGAATTGAACTCATGTACACAGAGTACTCTGATTCCCCATAGCTAGGAGAAAATATTCGAAAAATAGACCATTTACACTGGCGTCTTAAAAAAAAGAGTCGAAGGGGCAAATTGTATTTTAAATGTTGAAAAACTTCGCCAATAAAACAAACAATCAGAATTCACTAAAGAGCAAAAAAAATATATGACCCTAGGGACAACGAATGAATCGTAATCATGTACCCGGAAAACTCTTAAGCCTTCTAGCTGAGAGGGTCCTTTTGTCCAAAATGGACAATTTTACTCTAAGTTCATACAAAAACACATCTGACCCTATAGCCACAGAACTCTGAGCGCCAACAATTTAATATAACTCATGTACTTAGAGTACTCTAAAGCCTTCTGGCTAAGAGATTTATTCTATCTAAGATAGACAATTCACACAAGAGCCATCAAAACCAGAAGGGTCAAACGGTCAAAATTTTTGTTGAAAAACAAAATATTCGGGCATCGAACAAACAAGTAAACACTTTGAGACTTTCTCAAACAACAAAGTTACGTATGAGGCGCAAAAGCTTGCGTCAAAAGCTGAATCGAGCTCATATACATACATTTCTCTAAAACCTTCCAGCTGAGAGAGTTATTCTGAAAAAATTAGACAGTTTGTTCCAAGGCTATAGAATCAGGAGAGTCAAACCGACAAAAATTATATTTACTTACAAAAATTTGGCTATCAGAACAAATTTTCTGAGGGTTTCGTGGCCTTCTAGGGCCACGAAACCTTCAGTCAACAACTGAATTGAACTCATGTACACAGAGTACTCTGATTCCCCATAGCTAGGAGAAGATATTCCAAAAATAGACCATTTATACTAGCGTCTTAAAAAAAGAGTCGAAGGGGCAAAATGTATTTTAAATGTTGAAAAACTTCGCCAATAAAACAAACAATCAGAATTCACTAAAGAGCAAAAAAATTATATGACCCTAGGGACAACGAATGAATCGTAATCATGTACCCGGAAAACTCTTAAGCCTTCTAGCTGAGAGGGTACTTGTGGCCAAAATGGACAATTTTACTCTAAGTTCATACAAAAACACATCTGACCCTATAGCTACAGAACTCTGAGCGTCAACAATTTAATATAACTCATGTACTTAGAGTACTCTAAAGCCTTCTGGCTAAGAGATTTATTCTATCTAAGATAGACAATTCACACAAGAGCCATCAAAACCAGATGGGTCAAACGGTCAAAATTTTTGTTGAAAAACAAAATATTCGGGCATCGAACAAACAAGTAAACACTTTGAGACTTTCTCAAATAACAAAATGAGGCGCAAAAGCTTGCGTCAAAAGCTGAATCGAGCTCATATACATACATTTCTCTAAATCCTTCCAGCTGAGAGAGTTATTCTGAAAAAATTAGACAGTTTGTTCTAAGGCTATAGAATCAGGAGAGTCAAACCGACAAAAATTATGTTTAATTACAAAAATTTGGCTATCAGAACAAATAATCTGAGGATTTATCAAACAAAAAATTATGTGACTCTAGGGCCACGAAACCTTCAGTCAACTACTGAATTGAACTCATGTACACAGAGTACTCTAATACCCCCTAGCTAGGAGAGAATATTCTGAAAAAGACCATTTACCCAAACGTCATTAAAAATGTCGAACGGACAAAATGAATGTTGAAATTCAAAAAAAAATTGGCCAGTAAAACAAATAATTAGAATTAGTTAAAAAGCAGAAGTACATATGTCTCTAAAGCCAAAGAATGAATCATAATCATGTACACAGAAAACTCTTAAATCTTATAGCTGAGAGGGTTCTTGTGATCAAAATAGAGAGTTTACTGTAAAATCATAAAACTAAGAGAGTCAAATGGACAAAATTTTATTTAAAGACAAAAATTTTGGCTGTCAAACCAAATGATTGGAAAAAATATGGAAGAACGAAATTCATATGACTCTTGGGCCACGAAATCTTGGGCGTCGGCAATTGAATTGAACTCATGTACGCAGTCTACCCTAAAGCCTTTCAGCTGAGAGAGTTCTTCTTTAAAAGGAGACAAAATACCTTAAGGCCAAAAAACGGAGAGTGTCATATGGAGGAAATTTAAGTTAGAAAACGGTAAATTTGGCCATCAAAACAAATAACCTGAAAGTCATTGACACAACAAAAACACATACACTAGATAAAAAAATTCTTCTAACAAATTTAGACAATTTACTCCATAAAAAACGATAGTCAAACGAACAAAATTTAGGATAAATGACAAAAGATGCGGCCATCAAAGCAAATAATCGAAAACTCTAAGAAAAACAAAGGCATAAGACACTAGGGCCAACAGATATTGGGATTCGATAAGTGAATCATGTACACAGTGTATTCTAAGCCTTCTAGCTACGAGAATTTTTCTAAAAAAGATAGACATTTCACGCAAAAGCGATCAAAGCCAAGAGGGTCAAACGGGCTCAATTTTTGTTGAAACTCAAAAATTTCAGCCACTAAAAAAATAGTTTGGGAATTTGTCAAACAACAAAACTACATAAGGCTCTAGGGCCACGAAAACCTGAGTCAACAACTGACTTGAACTCATGCGCACAACGTACTCTTAGCCAGGCAAATTAAACAGGCAAATTACTCTAAAACTATAAAAACTAAGAGAGCCGAACGGACAAAAAATAAATTAAATTATAAATTGCCGAATTAAAAATGCGGCATTATCTGAGGTTTTATCAAAAACAAAAATACATTTAACTTTAGGGCCAAGAAACCTTGAGTCAACAGCTGAATTGATCTCAAGTACACAGAGTACTCTGAAAACCTTTAGCTTAAAAAGGTTTATTCTGCAAAAGAGACTATTCAATTTAACGCCATAAAACTAAGAGAGTCATACGGACAAAATTTATTTTAAAAGGAGATAAATTTGTTGAAAGAAGGCAAAAAATACGAATGATTTAGAAAAACAAAAACAATTATTACCCTAGTGCCACGAGATCTTGAGCGTCAACAATTGAATTGAATTCAAGTACACAGAGTACTTTATCGCCTGCTAGCTAAAAGAGTTTTTCTGCTGAAAAGAATTTTTCCAAAGGCCATCAAAAACAGGCAGGTCATTCGGAAAAAAATTTTGGTTAAAAGATAGAAAATTTGCTCATCAAGGCAAATAATCTCAGATATTTTCAAACAACAATATTACATGACTCTAGGGCCAGGAAATGCTGAGCGTTGACAATTGAACTGGTCTTATGTATATAGAGTATTCTAGGGCCTTCTAGGCAAAAAAAATTTTCTGCCAAAATTAAACAATTTACTCTATGGACCTAAAACCAAGATAATCAAACGGACACAATTCAAGATGAATGACAAAAACCTGGCCATCAAGACAAATAAACAGAAAACAAAAACTGTTAGAATGACTCTAGGCCAAGAGACCTTGGGAGCCGAAATCAAGTACACATAATACTGTAAATTCTGCTTGCTAAGAGAGTTCTTCTGACAACATTACGCAATTTACTCTGGGTTCAGAAAGGCAAGAACAAAGTTTATTATAAATGACTAAAGTAGTGGCTATCAAAACAAATAATCAGAAACTGTAAAAACCATGATGGTATCAAGGGAACTTGAGGGTCAATAATTGAATCGAAACGATGTAGACAGAGTACTCTAAAGCTTTTAAACTTTGAGAGTTTTTCTAACAAAAATAGACAATTTACTCTAAGGCTATAAAAACCAAGAGAATCGCACGGACAAAATATAAGTTAAGTGACAAATGACAAAAACAGACAAAATACTCTATGGCCACAAAGCCAATTGAGTCCAACAGAAGAAATGTAAATTAAAGGAAGAAAAAGGCAGTCATGAAACAAAAAATCTGAGAATTTGTCAAACAACAAAAATGCATATAACTCTAGGGCAACAAAAAGTTAGCCTCCAACAACGGGCCGGCCATGAAACCAAGATAGTCAAAGAGACGAAATTTATGATGAATGAATAAAAATGCGGCTATCAAAAAAATAATCAGAAACTATGAAAATAATTAAAACATATGACAGGACCAAAGGACCTCGAGAATCAATAATTGAATCGAAATCATATACATAGAGTACTCTAAGGCCTTCTAAAAAAGAGAGTTCTTCTGACAAAAATAGACAGCTTACTTTGTTGCTAAAAAACCAAGAAAATCGAACGAACAAAAATTAAATTGAAAGACAAAAATTGGGCCCAAAGAAATAAAAGAAACCTGTGAATTTGTCAAACATTGAAAGTTCATATGACTACAGGGCCAGGAGATCTTGAGCGTGGACATTTGAATTAAACTCATCTGTACAGAGTATTCTAAGGCAGTCTAGATAAGAGAGTTTCTGGCAAAAAAAGATGGCAGCTTTACTCCATGGCCGTGAAACCAAGATAGTCGAACGGACAAAATTTAAGATAAAAAAAAATGCGGTCACGAAAACAAATCAGCAGAAAACCTTAAAAAACAATGACATATGACAGAAGGGACCTAGGGAGTCGATAATTGAATCTGAATCATAACTCTTAGCCTGATAGCTAAGAGAGTTCTTCTGACAAAAACAGACTATTGAATCCAAGGCCATGAAAATCAGCAAGATCAAACGGCAAACTTTTGGCTAAATGACAAAAAACCGGCTGTCAGATGAAACGATCTGACAGTTTATCAAACAACAAAAAGACATATGACTCTAGGTCCACTAAATCTGGAGATTCAAAAATCGAATTGAACTCATTTACGCGGAGTACTTTAAACCTTCTAGCTCGGAGAGCTCTTCTAACAATAATGGACATTAAAACCTAGGCAAAGATACCCCTAGAATCTTATGTACTTTTGTTGTTTGATAAATTATCAGATAACTTGTTGTGATAGCCGAACTCTTGTCACTTAAATTAATTTTGTCCATTTCATTATCTTGGTCTCATTGCATTAGAGTAAATTGTCTATTTTTATCAGAAGAACTCTCTTAGCTAGAAGGTTTTAGATTACTCTCTGTAAAAGATTTAGATTCAATTGTTGACTCCCAGGAGACTCTTGGACCTGGTTTTAATATGTATTTTGTTGTTTGACAAATTCTCAGATTGTTTGTTATCATGGCCGCATTTTTCATCCTTCAATTTAAATTTTGTCTGTTTGACTCTCTTAGTTTAATGTGAATGGTTCTTTTCCGAACAAATCTCAGCTATAGAGCTTCAAAGTACTCTGTGTACGTAACTTCAGCGCAGTTGTTGATTCAAGGGTTTGTGGCCCCAGAGTCATATGTATTTTTGTTGTTTGATAAATGCTCAGATAATTTGTTCTGATAGCTGTTTTTTGTCATTCAACTCAATTTTTGCCCATTTGACTCTGTATAAATGAGCTCAACTCAATTGTCGAGGCTCAAAATTTTGCAGGCATAGAGTTTTTTGTAACATTGTGTTTTATAAATGAGTTTTGTAAATTCTCAGATTGTTTGCTTTGATGGCTGAGTTTTTGTCGTTTAACTTTTTTGTTCGTTTGACCCTCTTGGTTTTGATGGCCCTAGAGTAAAATGTCTGTTTTGGGCAGAACAACGATCTTAGCTAGAACGCTTTAGAGTACACTGTGTAGAAGATTACAATTCAATTATCAACTCCCAAGGTGTCTGGGCCCTAGTGTCATATGTCTTTGAATGCTTTTATTAGAAGTTTCTGGTTAATGTCACTTTAATGTCACTGCTTTTATTAGAAGTTTCTGGTTATTTGTTTTAAAGGCCGAACTTTTAGTCAGTGATCTTAAATTTTGTCAATTTGACTATCTTGTTTTTATGGCACTAGACTAATTTGTCAGAAAAACTCTCCTATCTATAAAGCTTTAGAGTACTCTGTATACATGAGTTCACTTCAACTGTCGAGGCTCAAAAATTGGGGCCCAGGTGTCATGTGGCAATTTTGTTGTTCGACAAATTTTCAGATTATTTCTTTTGAGGGCCGAAATTTTGGTCTTCAGAATTGATTTTTTTTCTCGTTTTGACTCTCTTGGTTTCATGGTCTCAAGCAAAATTGTTTTAATTTGCAGAAAAAACTCTTCTATCTAGAACGCTTTAGAGGACTCTTTGTGTATGTGTTCAATTTAGTTATCGTAGCTCAAGATACTGTGGCCATAGTGTCATGTGAAATTTTGTTTTAATAAATTCGGGTTGCTTGTTTTGTCGGCCAAATTTATTGTCTTTTAACATAACTTTTGTCCTCTGTCTACATGTGTACATGAGTACTCTGTGTACATGTGTTCAATTTAATTATCGTAGCTCAAGATACCGTGGCCATAGTGTCATGTGAATTTTTGTTTTAATAAATTCGGGTTGCTTGTTTTGTCGGCCAAATTTATTGTCTTTTAACATAATTTTTGTCCTCTGTCTACATGTGTACATGAGTACTCTGTGCATATGTGTTCAATTTAGTTATCGTAGCTCAAGATACTGTGGCCATAGTGTCATGTGAAATTTTGTTTTAATAAATTCGGGTTGCTTGTGTTGTCGGTCAAATTTATTGTCTTTTAACATAATTTTTGTCCTCTGTCTACATGTGTACATGAGTACTCTGTGTACAAGTGTTCATTTTAATTATCGAGGCTCAAGAATTTGTGGTCCCAGAGTCATATCTGTTTCTTGATCGATATTTTCTCACATAAACTGTTCTGATAGTCGAATTTTCGTCATTTAGAGTAATTTTTCTCCGTTTGACACTTTTTGTTATTTGGCCTTAGTGTAAATTGTTCATTTTTGTAAGAACAACTCTCTGAGCTAATAGGAATTAGAGTACTCCTTGTTTATGATTTCAATTCAACTATCGATTCGCATTGTCTCTTGGCCCTAGTGTTAAACGTTTTTCTGTTTTATAGTCTCGGAATATTTGTTTTGATGGCTGCATTTTAGTCATTTATCTTATAGTTTAACCGTTTGACTATCTTGGTTTTATGGCTCCAGAGTCAATTGTCTAAGTCGTAAGAGAAACCGTAAGAGGTCCTAGAATCTTATCAAAGATTTTTCTGGTGTTTGATAAATTCTCAGATAATTTCTTTTGGTGGTCGACTACTTATTTGTCTTTCAATTTAAGTTTTCAAAATTTGACTATTGATTTTTTGGCCTTAGAATAAATTGTCTTTTTTTGTTACAAAACTTTTAGTTGGAAGTCTGGAGAGTACTCTGTGTATATGAGTTCAATTCGGTTATTGACGCTCAAGATCTCGTAGCCCCAGAGTCGTATGTGTTTTTGTTCTTTGGTAGATTCTCAGATAATTTGTTCTGATAGTCGTACTTTGTCATATAGTTTAAAATTTAATCGTTTGATTTTCTTTGTTTTATGTCACAAAATTTTGTTGTTTGACAAATTCTCAGATTATTTGATTTGATGGCCACATTTTTTGTCTGTAAACCTAAATTTTATCCGTTTGACTCTCTTGTCTTCATGGCCATGGGGTAGAATGTCTTTTTGGCAGCAAAACTCTTCTAGCTAGAATGCTTCAGAGTACCCTGTGCGCATGAGTTCAATTCAATTATCGACGATCAAGATTTTGTGGCCCTAGGGTCTTGTTATCTGTTGTTTATTAAATTCTCAGATAATTTGTTTTGACAGCCGCAGTTTTGTCATTTAGCTTATATTTTGTCTATTAGGTTTTCTTGGTTTTGTGGGTCTAATGCAAATTGTCTATTTTGTCAGAAGAACCCTCTTAGTTGGAAGGCCTTAGAGTAATTTGTGTACATGATTCCAATTCAATTATTGACTCTCAAGGTCTCTTGATCCTGTCATATGTTTTTGTTTTTTTTTACAATTTCTGGTTTTTTGTTTTTATATCCGCATTTTTATTCATTCATCTTAAATTTTGTCCATTTGAATATTTTTGTTTTGTGGCCCCACAGTACGTTGTCTAATTTTGTCAGACAAACTTTCTTAAAAAGAAGACTTTAGAGTACCATGTGTACATAAGTTCAATTTAATTGTTGACGCTCAAGATTTTGTGACCGTAGAGCCATATGTAATTTATTGTTGTTTCACAAAATCTCAGGTTATTTGTTTTTATGGCCGAATTTTCGTATTTAAACTTAAATTTTGACCTTCTGACTCTCTTGAGTTGATGGCCTTAGGGTATATTGTCTTTTTTGCAGAAAAACTCTTTTAGTTATAATGCCTTAGAATACTTTGTGTACATGAGTTCAATTCAATTATCGAAGCTCAAGATTTCGTGATCCTAGAGTCGTATGTTTTTTTTGTAGTTTGATAAATTCTCAGATAATTTGTTTTGACAGCCGCTCTTTTGTCATTTTACTTATATTTTGTCGGTTCGATTCTCTTGATTTTATAACCTTAGAGTAAATTAGCTATTTTTGTCTGACGAACTCTCATAATCAAAAGGCTTTAGAGTAATCTTTGTACATGATTTCAATTCAATTAGTGACTCTCAATGTCCCTTGGTACTGTCATATGTTTTCTGTTTGAGTATCTTGGTTTTTTGACCCCAGATTACATTGTCTAATTTTGTCAGACACACTCTCTTAACTAGAAGGTTTTAGAGTACCATGTGTACATAAGTTCAATTCAATTGTTGACGCTCAAAATTTCGTGACCGTAGAGTCATATGTATTTTTTTTGTTGTTTCACAAAATCTCAAGTTATTTGTTTTTACGGCCGAATGTTTGTATTTAAACTGAAATTTTGACCTTCTAACTCTCTTGAGTTGATAGTCTTAGTGTAAATTGTCTTTTTTGCAGAAAAAACTTTTTTAGCTAGAATGCTTAGAGTACTTTGTGTACTTGAGTTCAATTCAATTATCGAAGCTCAAGATTTCGTGAACCTAGAGTCTTATGTTTTTTTTGTAGTTTGATAAATTCTCGGATAATTTGTTTTGACAGCCGCTTTTTTTGTCCTTTCAATTATATTTTGTCCGTTCGATTCTCTTGGTTTTATGACCTTAGAGTAGATTGTTTTTTTTTCTGTCAGAAGAGCTCTCATAGTTGAAAGGCCTCAGAGTAATTTGTTTACATGATTCCGATTCAATTATTGACTCTCAATGTCCCTTGGCACTGTCATATGTTTTCTGTTTGCTTATCTTGGTTTTTTTTACCCCAGATTACATTGTCTAATTTTGTCAGATAGACTCTCTTAACTAGAAGATTTTAGAGTACCATGTGTACATAAGTTCAATTCAATTTTTGACGCTCAAAATTTCGTGATCGTAGAGTCATATGTATTTTTTTTTTGTTTCACAAAACCTCAGGTTATTTGTTTTTACGGCCAAATTTTTGTATTTAAACTGAAATTTTGACCTTTTGACTCTCTTGAGTTGATGGCCTTAGTGTAAATTGTCTTTTTTGCAGAAAAAACTCTTTTAGCTAGAATGCTTAGAGTACTTTGTGTGCATGAGTTCATTTCAATTATCCAAGCTCAAGATTTCGTGAACCTAGAGTCTTATGTTCTTTGTAATTTGATAAATTCTCAGATTATTTGTTTTGACAGCCGCTTTTTTCGTCCTTTCAATTATATTTTGTCCCTTCCATTCTCTTGGTTTTATGGCCTTAGAGCAGATTGTTTATTTTGGTCAGAAGAGCTCTCATAGTTGAAAGGCTTCAGAGTAATTTGTTTGCATGATTCCAATTCAATTATTGACTCTCAAGGTCTCTCGATCCTCTCATATGTTTTTGTTTTATTTTACAATTTCTGGTTATTTGTTTTGATATCCGCATTTTTATTCATTCATCTTAAATTTTGTCCATTTGAATATTTTGTTTTGTGGCCCCAGAGTACATTGTCCAATTTTGTCAGACAAACTTTCAATGTCCGTTGGAACTGTCATATGTTTTCTGTTTGATTATCTTGGTTTAATGAACCCAAAGTACATTGTCTAAATTTGTCAGACAAACTCTCTTAACTAGAAGGGTTTAGAGTACCATGTGTATATAAGTTCAATTCAATTGTTGACGCTCAATGTTTTGTGACCGTAGAGTCACATGTAATTTTTCATTGTTTCACAAAATCTCAGGTTAATTGTTTTTATGGCGAATTTTTGTATTTAAACTTAATTTTTGACCTTCTGACTCTCTTGAGTTGATGGCCTTAGTGTAAATTTTCTTTTTCGCAGAAAAAATTCTTTTAGCTAGAATTCTTAGAGTGCTTTGTGTACATGAGTTCAATTCAATTATCGGAGCTCAAGATTTCGTGAACCTAGTCTCATGTTTTTTTTTGTAGTTTTATAAATTCTCAGATAATTTGTTTTCACAGCAGCTTTTTTGTCATTTCACTTATATTTTTTCGGTTCAATTCTCTTGGTTTTATGGCCATAATTTAAATTGTTTTTTTTTGCCAGAAGAGCTCTCATAGTTGAATGGCTTCAGAGTAATTTGTTTACATGATTCTGATTCAATTATCGACTCTCAATGTCCCTTGGCACAGTCATATGTTTCCGGTTTGATTATCTTGGTTTTTTGACCCCAGAGTACATTATCTAACTTTGTCTGACAGACTCTCTTAACTAGAAGGTTTTAGAGTACCATGTGTATATAAGTTCAATTCAACTGTTGACGCCCAAAATTTTTTTGACCGTAGAGTCATATGTAATTCTTTGTTGTTTCAAAAAATCTCATGTTCTTTGTTTTTACGGCCGACTTTTTGTATTTAAGCTTAAATTTTGACCTTCTGAGTCTCTTGAGTTGATGGCCTTAGTATAAATTGTCTTTTTTGCAGAAAAAACTCTTTTAACTAGAATGCTTAGAGTAGTTTGTGTACATGAGTTCAATCCAATTATCGAAGCTCAAGATTTCGTGAACCTAGAGTCTTATGTTTTTTTGTAGTTTAACAAATTCTCGGATAATTTGTTTTGACAGCTGCTTTTTTGTCATTTCACTTATATTTTGTCCGTTCAATTCTCTTGGTTTTATGGCCATAATGAGAATTGTTTATTTTTGTCAGAAGAGCTCTCATAGTTGAAAGGCTTTAGAGTAATTTGTTTACCTGATTCCAATTCAATTATTGACTCTCAATGTACCTTGGCACTGTCATATGTTTTCTGTTAGATTATCTTGGTTTTTTGACCCCAGATTACATTGTCTAATTTTGTCAGATAGACTCTCTTAACTAGAAGGTTTTAGAGTACTATGTGTACATAAGTTCAATTCAATTGTTGACGCTCAAAATTTTGTGACCGTAGAGTCATATGTATAATTCTTGTTCTTTCACAAAATCTCAGGTTATGTGTTCTTACGGCCGAATTTTTGTATTTAAACAGAAATTTTGACCTTCTGACTCTCTTGAGTTGATGGCCTTAGTGTAAATTGTCTTTTTTGCAGAAAAAACTCTTTTAACTAGAATGCTTAGAGTAGTTTGTGTACATGAGTTCATTTCAATTATCGAAGCTCAACATTTCGTGAACCTAAAGTCTTATGTTTTTTTTTGTAGTTTTACAAATTCTCAGATAATTTGTTTTGAAAGCAGCCTTTTTGTCATTTGACTTATATTTTGTTCGTTCAATTCTCTTGCTTTTATGGCCATAGTGTAAATTGTTTATTTTTGTCAGAAGAGCTCTCATAGTTGAAAGGCTTCAGAGTAATTTGTTTACATGATTCCAATTCAATTATTGACTCTCAATGTACCTTGGCACTGTCATATGTTTTCTGTTAGATTATCTTGGTTTTTTGTCCCCAGAGTACCTTGTCTAATTTTGTCAGACAGACTCTCTTAACTAGAAGTTTTTAGAGTACCATGTGTATATAAGTTCAATTCAATTGTTGACGCTCAAAATTTTGTGACCGTAGAGTCATATGTAATTTTTTGTTGTTTCACAAAATCTCAGGTTATTTGTTTTCACGCCGAATTTTTGTATTTAAACTGAAATTTTGACCTTCCGACTCTTTTGAGTTGATGGCCTTAATGTAAATTTTCTTTTTTGCAGAAAAAACTCTTTTATCTAAAATTCTTAGAGTACTTTGTGTACATGAGTTCAATTCAATTATCGAAGCTCAAGATTTCGTGAACCTAGAGTCTTATGTTTTTTTGTAGTTTGATAAATTCTCAGATAATTTGTTTTGACACCCGCTTTTTTGTCATTTCAATTGTATTTTGTCCGTTCGATTCTCTTGGTTTTATGGCCTCAAAGTAGATTGTTTAATTTTGTCAGAAGAGCTCTCATAGTTGAAAGGCTTTACAGTAATTGAATTACATGATTCCGATTCCATTTTTGACTCTCAATGTCCGTTGGCACTGTCATATGTTTTCTGTTTGGTTACCTTGGTTTTATGACCCCAAAGTACATTGTCTAATTTTGTCAGACAGACTCTCTTAACTAGAAGGTTTTATAGTACCATGTGTATATAAGTTCAATTCAATTGTTGACGCTCAAAATTTTGTGACCGTAGAGTCATATGTAATTTTTTTGTTGTTTCACAAAATATCAGGTTATTTGTTTTTACGGCCGAGTTTTTGTATTTAAACTGACATTTTGATCTTCTGACTCTGTTGAGTTCATGGTTTTATTGTAAATTGTCTTTTTTGCAGAAAAAACACTTTTAGCTAGAATGCTTAGAGTGCTTTGTGTACATGAGTTCAATTCAATTATTGGAGCTCAAGATTTCGTGAACTTAGTCTTATGTTTTTTTTTTAGTTTTATAAATTTTCAGTTAATTTCTTTTCACAGCAGCTTTTTTGTCATTTTAATTATATTTTGTCGGTTCAATTCTCTTGGTTTTATGGCCAAAATGTAAATTGTTTATTTTTGTCAGAAGGGCTCTCATAGTTGAAAGGCTTTAGAGTAATTTGTTTACATGATTTCGATTCAATTATTGACTCTCAAGGTCCTTGGCACTGTCATATGTTTTCTGTAAGACAATCTTGGTTTTATGACTCCAGAGTAAATTGCCTAATTTTGTCAGTGAAATTCTCTTAGCTTGAAGGCTTAAGAATACCATGTGTACATCATTTCAATTAACTTGTGACGCTCCAGGGCTTTCTTACCCTAGAATCATATGCGTTTTTGTGTTTGACAACTTTTCAAAATTTTTGTTTCGATATCCTAATTGTTCGTCCTGAAACTTAAGTTTTGACATTTTGACTCGCTTGGTTTTATAGCCTTAAGGTAAATTGTCTTTTGAAGAAAAACTCTTTTTGCTAGAATGCTTTAGAGTACTCTGTTTAAATGAGTTCAATTCAATTATTGAAGCAAAATATTTCGTGGCGCTGGAATCTTGTGTGTATTTGTTGTTTAATAGATTATCAGATAAATTGTTTTGACTGGCTCATTTTTGTCGTTTAACTTATATTTTGTCCAATCGGTTCTCATGGTTTTAGGGCCTTAGAGTAAATAAGCTATTGTCTTAAGAACTCTCATAATCAAAAGGCATTAGAGTAATCTGTGTACATGATTTCGATTGATTTATTGACTCTCAATGTGTCTTGGCACTGTCATATCTTTTCTGTTTGATTATCTTGGTTTTATGACTCCAAAGTACATTTTCTAATTTTGTCAGACAAACTCTTTTACCTAGAAGGGTTTAGAGCACCATGTGTATATTAGTTCAATTCAATTGTTGACGCTCAAAATTTTGTAACCGTAGAGTCATATGTAATTTTTTGTTGTTTCACAAAATCTCAGTTTATTTATTTTTACGGCCGAATTTTCGTATTTAGACTTAAATTTGGACCTTCTGACTATCTTGAGTTGATGGCCTTAGTGTAAATTGTCTTTTTTAGAGAAAAAACTCTCTTAGCTAGAATGCTTAGAGTACTTTGTGTACATGAGTTCAATTCAAATATCGAAGCTACATATTTCGTGAAACTAGAGTCTTATGTTTTTTTGTAGTTTGATAAATTCTCAGTTAATTTTTTCTGATAGCCACTTTTTTGTCATTTCACTTATTTTTTGTCCGTTCGATTCTCTTGGTTTTATGGCCTTAGAGTAAATTGTTTATTTTTGTCGGAAGAGCTCTCATAGCTAAAAGGCTTTGAGGTAATTTTTTTACATGATTCCGATTCGATTATTGACTCTAAAGGTCCTTTGCACTGTCATATGTTTTCTGTTAGATATCTTGGTTTTATGGCCCCAGAGTAAATTGCCTAATTTTGGTCAGTGAAATTCTTTTAGCTAGAAGGCTTAAGAATACCATGTGTACATGATTTCAATTCACTTGTGACGCTCAAAATTTTCTGACTCTAGAATCATATGCGTTTTTGTGTTTGACAACTTTTCAAAAAAATTGTTTTGATATCCGGTTTGTTCGTCTTTAAACTTAAGTTTTGACATTTTGACTCTTTTGATTTCATGGCCTTAAAGTAATTTGTCTTTTGAAGAAAAAATTTTTGCTAGAATGCTTTAAAGTACTCTGTTTACATGAGTTGAATTTTATTATTGAAGCACAAGATTTCTTGGCCCTGGAGTCTTATGTGTATTTGTTGTTTAATAGATTGTCAGATAAATTGTTTTGACAGCCGCATTTTTGTCATTTAAATTATATTTTGTCCGTTCGATTCTCTTGGTTTTATGGCCTTAGTGTAAATTGTTTATTTTTGCCAGAAGAACTCTTATAGTTAAAAGGCTTTAGAGTAATCTGTGTACATGATTTCAATTCAATTATTGACTCTCAAGGTCCCCCGGCACTGTCATGTTTTTTACAGTTTCTGATTATTAGCTTTGACAGCCGCACATTTATTAATTTATCTAAAATTTCGTCTTTTTGCCTAACTTGGTTTTCTGACCCCAGAGTAACTTGCCTAATTTTGTCAGAGAAACCCTCTAAGCTGGAGGGCTTTGGAACACCATGTGTCCATGATTTCAATTCAATTGTGACGCTCAAGTATTTCTGACTCATATGCGTTTTTGCTGTTTGACAATTTTTGAAAATATTTGTTTTGATATTCGAACTGTTTGTCTTTAAACTTAAGTATTGACAATTTGAATCTCTTCGTTTCATGGACTTAAAGTCAATTGTCGTTTTTGCAGAAAAAACTCTTTTTGCTAGAATGCTTAGAGTACTCCGTGTACATGAGTTCAATTCAACTATCAACGCCCAAGATTTCGTAGACCCAGAGTCTTATTTTTTCTTGTTGTTTGATAATTTTTCAGATAATTTGTTTTGACAGACACTTTTTGTCAGATATTTTATATTTGGTCCATTTGATTCTCTTGGTTTTATGGCCTTAGTGTAAATTGTCTGTTTTTGCTAGAAAAACTCTCATAGTTAAAAGGATTTAGAGTAATCAGTGTACGTAATTTCAATTAAATTATTGACCCTCAATGTCCCTTGGCACTGTCATATGTTTTCTGTTTGACTATCTCGGTTTTATGACACCAGAGTAAGCTGCCTCATTTTGTCAGTGAAACTCTCTAAGCCGGAAGGCTTTAGAAGACCATGTGTATATGATTTCAATTCAATTATGACGCTCAAGATTTTCTGACTGTCAAATCAGATGCGTTTTTGTTGTTTGACAACTGTTAAAAGAATTTGTTTTGATATCCGAACTGTTCGTCTTTAACTTAAGTTTTGACAATTTTAATCTGTTTATTTCATCACCAAAGAATGATTAGAGTACTCTGTGTACATGAGTTCAATTTAATTATTGAAGCACAAGATTTCGTGGCCCTGGAGTTCTATGTGTATTTGTTGTTTGATAATTTCTCAAACAATTTGTTTTGACAGCCGCGCTTTTGTCATTTTTTTTATATTTTGTTCGTTCGATTCTCATGGTTTTATGGCCTTAGAGTATAATGTCTATTTTTGTCAGAAGAGCTCCGATTGTTAGAAGGCTCTAGAGCACTATGTCTACATGATTTCGATTCAGTTATTGACTCTCAAGGTCCTATGGCACTGTCATGTTTTTTTTGAAAACAATTTATGATTATTTGTTTTGACAGCCGCTTTTTTTTGTCTTTGAACTTATTTTTTGTCCGTTCGATTCTCATGGTTTTATGGCCTTAGAGTAAATTGTCTATTTTTACTCAGAAGAACTCTCTTAGCTTGTAGACTTTATAATACCTTGTGTACATGATTTCAGTTCAATTGTGACACTCAAGATTTTCTGACTCTAGAATCATATGCGTGTTTGTTGTTTGACAACTTTTAAAAATATTTGTTTTGATATCTGAACTGTTCTTCTTTAAACTTAAGTTTTGAATTTTTGAATCTCTTCGTTTCATGACTTTAGAGTAAATTTATTTTTCCAAAAAAACGCTTTTTGCTAGAATGCTTAGAGTACTCTGTGTAAATGAGTTCAATTCAATTATTGAAGCACAAGATTTCGTAGCTGGCCCTGGAGTTTTATGTGTATTTGTTGTTTGATAACTTTTCAAATAATTTGTTTTGACAGCCGCATTTTTGTCATTTAACTTATATTTTGTCCGTTCGATTCTCATGGTTTTATGTCGTTAGAGTAAATTGTCTACTTTTGTCAGAATAGCTCTCATAATTAGAAAACTTTAGAGTACTCTGTCTACATGATTTCGATTCAATTATTGACTCTCAAGGCTCTTTGGCACTGTCATATGTTTTTGTTACAGTTTCTGATTTTTTGTTTTGATAGCCACAATTTTAGTCATTCATCTCAAATCTCCTTCATTTGACTATCTTGGTATTATGACCCCAGAATAAACTGTCTAATAATATTGTCAGAGAAACTCTCCTTTTTGTCATTTAACTTATATTTTGTCCGTTCGATTCTCTTAATTTTATGGCCTTAGAAAAAAATTGTTTATTTTTGTCAGAAGAGCTCTCATAGCTAAAAGGCTTTAGAGTAATTTTTTACATGATTCCGATTCGATTATTGACTCTAAAGTTCCTTTGCACTGTCATATGTTTTCTGTTAGACTAATTTGGTTTTATGACCCCAGAGTAAATTGCCTAATTTTTGTCAGTGAAATTCTTTTAGCTAGAAGGCTTAAGAATACCATGTGTACTCTATTTCAACTCACTTGTGACGCTCAAGATTTTCGGACCCTAGAATCATAGGCGTTTTTTTGCTGGACAACGTTTCAAAATACTTGTTTTGATATCCGAATTGTTCGTCCTTAAACTTAAGTTATGACATTTTGACTCGCTTGGTTTCATGGTCTTAAAGTAAATTGTCTTTTGAAGAAAAACTCTTTTTGCTAGAATGCTTTAGAGTACTCTGTTTAAATAAGTTCAATTCAATTATTGAAGCAAAAGATTTCGTGGCGCTGGAATCTTGTGTGTATTTGTTGTTTAATAGATTATCAGATAAATTGTTTTGGCAGCCGCAATTTGTCATTTAACTTATATTTTGTCTGTTCGATTCTCTTAGGTTTATGCCCTTAGATTAAACTGTCTATTTTTGTCAGAAGAACTCTCTTAGTTAGAAGGCTTTAGAGCACTCTGTGTACATGAGCTCGAGTTAATAATTGACTCTCACTGGGCCCCCCGGCACTGTCACGTTTTTTACTCTGTCCACATGAGTTCAATTCAATTATCGAAGCTCAAGATTTCGTCGACCTAGATTCCTATGTTTTGTGTTTGATAAATTCTCAGATAGTTTATTTTGACCGTCGCTTTTTGTCATTTAACTTATATTTTGTACGTTTGGTTCCCTTGGCTTTATATCTTAGAGTAACTTGTCTATTTTTGAAAACTTGTCAGAAAAACTCTCTTAGTTTGAAGGATTTAGAGCACTCTGTGTACATGAGATCAATCTGATAATTGACTCTCACTGGGCCCAGGCACTGTCACGTTCTTTTACTCGGTTCACGTGAGTTCAACTCAATTATCGAAGCTCAAGGTTTCGTGGACCTAGAGTTATTTTTTTTGTTGTTTGATAAATTCTCAGATAGTTTATTTGGACCGTCGCACTTTTGTCATTTAACTTATATTTTGTCTTTTTGACTCTCTTGTTTTTATGGCCCTTGACAACATTGGCTTTTTTCGTCAGAAGAACCCTCTCAGATAGAGGACATTAGAGTTCCCTATGTACATCATTTCGATACAATTATTGACTCTCAAGGTCCTTTGGCACTGTCATATGTTTTTTTTTTCAGTTTCTGATCATTTGTTTTGATAGCCACAATTTTAGTTATTTATCTCAAAACTCCTTCGTTTGACTATCTTGGTTAAATGACCCCAGAATAAACTGTCTAATAATATTGTCAGAGAAACTCTCCTAGCTAGAGGGCTTTAGGGTACAATATGCACATGATCTCAAATAAATTGTTGTTGCTCAAGTTTTTCTGACCCTAGAGTCATATGTATTTTTGTTGTTTAACAAATTTTCAAAAAATTAGTATTGATATCCCAATTATTCGTCATTAAACTTAAGTTTCGACTTTTTGACTCTTTTGTTTTCATGGCCTTAGTGTAAATTGTCTTTTTTGCAGAAAAAACTCTTTTTGCTAGAATGCTTTAGAGTACTCTGAGTACATGAGCTCAATTCAATTATTGAATTACAAAATTTCCTGAACCTAGAGTCATATGTATTTTTGTTGTTGGACAAATTTTCAAGAATTTAGTTTTGATATCCGAATTTTTTGTCATTAAACTTAAGTTTTGACTTTTTGACTCTCTTGGTTTCATGGCCTTAGTGTAAATTGATTTTTTGCAGAAAAAAACTCTTTTTGCTAGAATGCTTTAGAGTACTTTGAGTACATGAGCTCAATTCAATTATTGAAGCACAAGTTTTTATGAAACTAATTTCATATGTATTTTTGTTGTCTGTTAACTTTTCAAAAAAATTGATTCGATGTCCGAATTTTTTGTCTTTATTTTAGGTTTTGACTTTTTCATGGCCTTAGGTTAAATTGTCTTTTGAAGAAAAACTCTTTTTGCTAGAATGCTTTAGAGTACTCTGAGTACATGAGCTCAATTCAATTATTGAAGCACAAAATTTCCTGAACCTAGAGTTTTATTTTTTTTGTTGTTCGACAACTTTCCAAAATATTTGTTTTGATATCCGAATTTTTTCGATTTTAACCTCAAATTGTGACCTTTTGACTCTCTTGGTGTCACGGCCTTAGGGTAAATTGATTTTTTGTGGAGAAAAAACTCTTTTTGCTAGAATGCGTTAGAGTACTCTGTGTACATGAGTTCAATTCAATTATCGAAGCTCAATATTTCGACGACCTAGAGTCTTATGGTTTTTGTTGTTTGATGAATTCTCAGACAGTTTATTTTTACCGTCGCATTTTTGTCATTTTACTTATATTTTGTCTTTTTGACTCTCTCATTTAGAGGACTTTAGAAGAACCCTCTCATTTAGAGGACATTAGAGTACTCTATGCACAAGATTTCGATTCAATTATTGACTTTCAAGGTCCCTTGGCTCTGTCATAAGTTTTTTTGTAACTATTCATGATTATTTGTTTTGACAGCCGCATTTTTGTTCTTAAACTTAAATTTTGTCCTTATGACTCTCTTGATTTTATGGCATTTTAAAAAATTGACTATTTTTGTCAGAACAACCCTCCCAGTTAGAAGACTTTGGAGCACTCTATGTACAAGATTTCGATTCAATTATTGACTATCAAAGTCCTTTGGGTCTGTCATAAGTTTTTTTGTAACTATTTACGATTATTTGTTTTGACAGCCGCACTTTTGTCATTGAACTTATATTTCGTCCCTTCGATTTGCTTGGTTTTATGACCTTAGAGTAAATTGTCTCTTTCTGTTAGAAGAACTTTCATATTTAAAAGGCATAAGAGTAATCTGTGTACATGATTTCGATTCAATTCTTGACTCTCAATGTCCCTTGGCACTGTCATATATTTTTTTACATTTTCTGATTATTTGATTTGATAGCCTTAATTTTATTCATTTATCCTAAATTTCCATTGTTTGAATATCTTCGTTTTATGACCCCAGAATAAATTGTCTAATTTTGTCAGAGAAACTCTCTTAGTTAGAAGGCTATACAATACCAAGTGTGCAAGATTTGAATTCAATTGTTGACGCCCAAGATTTTCTGACCCTAGAATCATGCGTTTTTGTTGTTTGACAATTTTTCAAAGTTTTTGTTTTGATATCTGAGTTAATCGTCTTTAAACTTAAGTCTTGATATTTTGACTCTCTTGATTTCATGGCCTTAGGGTAAATTTTCCTTTTGCCGAAAAGTTCACATTTGCTAGAATGCTTTAGAGTACACTGTTTACATGAGTTGAATAAAAATATTGAAGCACAAGTTTTCGTGGTCCTGGAGTCTAGTTTGTACTTGTTGTTTAATGATTCTCGGATAACTTGTTTTGACAGCCGCAATTTTGTTCTTTAACTTAAATTTTGTCCTTTTGACTCTCTTGATTTCATGGAATTTGAAAAAATTTGCTATTTTTGTCAGAACAACCCTCTCAGTTAGAAGATTTTGGAGCACTCTATGTACAAGATTTCGGTTCAATTATTGATTTTCAAAGTCCCTTGGCTCTGTCATAAGTTTTTTTGTAACTATTTATGATTATTTGTTTTGACAGCCGCACTGTTGTCATTGAACCTATATTTCGTCCCTTCCATTCGCTTGGTTTTATGGCCCTAGAGTAAATTGTCTATTTCTGTTAGAAGAACTCTCATAGTTAAAAGGCATAAGAGTAATCTGTGTACATGATTTCGATTCAGTTCTTGACTCTCAAGGTCCCTTGGCACTGTCACATATTTTTTTTACATTTTCTGATTAATTGTTTTGATAGCCGTAATTTTATTCATTTATCCTAAATTTTCCTCGTTTGAATATCTTGGTTTTATGACCCCAGAATAAATTGTCTAATTTTGTCAGAGAAACTCTCTTAGTTAGAAGGCTTTACAATACCATGTGTACAAGATTTGAATTCAATTATTGATGCCCAAGATTTTCTGACTCTGGAATCATGCGTTTTTGTTGTTTGACAACTTTTCAAATTTTTTGTTTTGATATCTGAATTATTCGTCTTTAAACTTAAGTCTTGATATTTTGACTCTCTTGATTTCATGGCCTTAGGGTAAATTTTCCTTTTGCCGAAAAAATCGCATTTGCTTGAATGCTTTAGAGTACTCTGTTTACATGAGTTGAATTAAATTATTGAAGCACAAGTTTTCGTGGTCCTGGAGTCTAGTTTGTACTTGTTGTTTAATGATTCTCGGATAATTTGTTTTGACAGCCGCATTTTTGTTCTTTAACTTAAATTTTGTCCTTTTGACTCTCTTGATTTCATGGAATTTGAAAAAATTTGCTATTTTTGTCAGAACAACCCTCTCAGTTAGAAGACTTTGGAGCACTCTATGTACAAGATTTCGATTCAATTATTGACTTTCAAAGTCCCTTGGCTCTGTCATAAGTTTTTTTGTAACTACTTATGATTATTTGTTTTGACAGCCGCACTTTTGTCATTGAACTTATATTTCGTCCCTTCGATTCGCTTGGTTTTATGGCCTTAGAGTAAATTGTCTATTTCTGTTAGAAGAACTCTCATAGTTAAAAGGCATAAGAGTAATCTGTGTACATGATTTCGATTCAATTCTTGACTCTCAAGGTCCCTTGGCACTGTCGTATATTTTTTTACATTTGCTGATTATTTGTTTTGATAGCCGTAATTTTATTCATTTATCCTAAATTTCCCTCGTTTGAATATCTTGGTTTTATGACCCCAGAATAAATTGTCTAATTTTGTCAGAGAAACTCTCTTAGTTAGAAGGCTTTACAATACCATGTGTACAAGATTTGAATTCAATTATTGATGCCCAAGATTTTTTGACCCTAGAATCATGCGTTTTTGTTGTTTGACAACTTTTCAAATTTTTTGTTTTGATATCTAAATTATTCGTCTTTAAACTTAAGTCTTGATATTTTGACTCTCTTGATTTCATGGCCTTAGGGTAAATTTTCCTTTTGCCGAAAAAATCACATTTGCTAGAATGCTTTAGAGTACTCTGTTTACATGAGTTGAATTAAATTATTGAAGCACAAGTTTTCGTGGTCCTGGAGTGTAGTTTGTACTTGTTGTTTAATGATTCTCGGATAATTTGTTTTGACAGCCGCATTTTTGTTCTTTAACTTAAATTTTGTCCTTTTGACTCCCTTGATTTCATGGAATTTGAAAAAATTTGCTATTTTTGTCAGAACAACCCTCTCAGTTAGAAGACTTTGGAGCACTCTATGTACAAGATTTCGATTCAATTATTGACTTTCAAAGTCCCATGGCTCTGTCATAAGTTTTTTTGTAACTATTTATGATTATTTGTTTTGACAGCCGCCCTTTTGTCATTGAACTTATATTTCGTCCCTTCGATTTGCTTGGTTTTATGGCCTTAGAGTAAATTGTCTATTTCTGTTAGAAGAACTCTCATAGTGAAAAGGCATAAGAGTAATCTGTGTACATGATTTCGATTCAATTCTTGACTCTCAAGGTCCCTTGGCACTGTCGTATATTTTTTTACATTTGCTGATTATTTGTTTTGATAGCCGTAATTTTATTCATTTATCCTAAATTTCCCTCGTTTGAATATCTTGGTTTTATGACCCCAGAATAAATTGTCTAATTTTGTCAGAGAAACTCTCTTAGTTAGAAGGCTTTACAATACCATGTGTACAAGATTTGAATTCAATTATTGACGCCCAAGATTTTCTGACCCTAGAATCATGCGTTTTTGTTGTTTGACAACTTTTCAAATTTTTTGTTTTGATATCTAAATTATTCGTCTTTAAACTTAAGTCTTGATATTTTGACTCTCTTGATTTCATGGCCTTAGGGTAAATTTTCCTTTTGCCGAAAAAATCACATTTGCTAGAATGCTTTAGAGTACTCTGTTTACATGAGTTGAATTAAATTATTGAAGCACAAGTTTTCGTGGTCCTGAAGTGTAGTTTGTACTTGTTGTTTAATGATTCTCGGATAATTTGTTTTGACAGCCGCATTTTTGTTCTTTAACTTAAATTTTGTCCTTTTGACTCCCTTGATTTCATGGAATTTGAAAAAATTTGCTATTTTTGTCAGAACAACCCTCTCAGTTAGAAGACTTTGGAGCACTCTATGTACAAGATTTCGATTCAATTATTGACTTTCAAAGTCCCTTGGCTCTGTCATAAGTTTTTTTGTAACTATTTATGATTATTTGTTTTGACAGCCGCCCTTTTGTCATTGAACTTATATTTCGTCCCTTCGATTTGCTTGGTTTTATGGCCTTAGAGTAAATTGTCTATTTCTGTTAGAAGAACTCTCATAGTGAAAAGGCATAAGAGTAATCTGTGTACATGATTTCGATTCAATTCTTGACTCTCAAGGTCCCTTGGCACTGTCATATATTTTTTTTACATTTTCTGATTATTTGTTTTGATAGCCGTAAGTTTATTCATTTATCCTAAATTTTCCTTGTTTGAATATCTTGGTTTTAGGACCCCAGAATAAATTGTCTAATTTTGTCAGAGAAACTCTCTTAGTTAGAAGGCTTTACAATACCATGTGTACAAGATTTGAATTCAATTATTGACGCCCAAGATTTTCTGACCCTAGAATCATGCGTTTTTGTTGTTTGACAACTTTTCAAATTTTTTGTTTTGATATCTGAATTTTTCGTCTTTAAACTTAAGTTTTGATATTTTGACTCTCTTGATTTCATGGCCTTAGGGTAAATTTTCCTTTTGCCGAAAAAATCACATTTGCTAGAATGCTTTAGAGTACTCTGTTTACATGAGTTGAATTAAATTATTGAAGCACAAGTTTTCGTGGTCCTGGAGTCTAGTTTGTACTTGTTGTTTAATGATTCTCGGATAATTTGTTTTGACAGCCGCAATTTTGTTCTTTAACTTAAATTTTGTCCTTTTGACTCTCTTGATTTCATGGAATTTGAAAAAATTTGCTATTTTTGTCAGAACAACCCTCTCAGTTAGAAGATTTTGGAGCACTCTATGTACAAGATTTCGGTTCAATTATTGACTTTCAAAGTCCCTTGGCTCTGTCATAAGTTTTTTTGTAACTATTTATGATTATTTGTTTTGACAGCCGCACTGTTGTCATTGAACTTATATTTCGTCCCTTCCATCCGCTTGGTTTTATGGCCCTAGAGTAAATTGTCTATTTCTGTTAGAAGAACTCTCTTATTTAAAAGGCATAAGAGTAATCTGTGTACATGATTTCGATTCAATTAATTCTTGACTCTCAATGTCCCTTGGCACTGTCATATATTTTTTTACATTTTCTGATTATTTGATTTGATAGCCGTAATTTTATTCATTTATCCTAAATTTCCATTGTTTGAATGTCTTCGTTTTATGACCCCAGAATAAATTGTCTAACTTTGTCAGAGAAACTCTCTTAGTTAGAAGGCTATACAATACCAAGTGTGCAAGATTTGAATTCAATTGTTGACGCCCAAGATTTTTTGACCCTAGAATCATGCGTTTTTTTTGTTTGACAATTTTTCAAAGTTTTTGTTTTGATATCTGAGTTAATCGTCTTTAAACTTAAGTCTTGATATTTTGACTCTCTTGATTTCATGGCCTTAGGGTAAATTTTCCTTTTGCCGAAAAAATCGCATTTGCTTGAATGCTTTAGAGTACTCTGTTTACATGAGTTGAATTAAATTATTGAAGCACAAGTTTTCGTGGTCCTGGAGTCTAGTTTGTACTTGTTGTTTAATGATTCTCGGATAATTTGTTTTGACAGCCGCATTTTTGTTCTTTAACTTAAATTTTGTCCTTTTGACTCTCTTGATTTCATGGAATTTGAAAAAATTGGCTATTTTTGTCAGAACAACCCTCTCAGTTAGAAGACTTTGGAGCACTTTATGTACAAGATTTTGACTCAATTATTGATTTTCAAAGTCCCTTGGCTCTGTCATAAGTTTTTTTGTAACTATTTATGATTATTTGTTTTGACAGCCGCACTGTTGTCATTGAACTTATATTTCGTCCCTTCCATTCGCTTGGTTTTATGGCCCTAGAGTAAATTGTCTATTTCTGTTAGAAGAACTCTCTTATTTAAAAGGCATAAGAGTAATCTGTGTACATGATTTCGATTCAATTAATTCTTGACTCTCGATGTCCCTTGGCACTGTCATATATTTTTTACTTTTTCTGATTATTTGATTTGATAGCCGTAATTTTATTCATTTATCCTAAATTTCCATTGTTTGAATGTCTTCGTTTTATGACCCCAGAATAAATTGTCTCATTTTGTCAGAGAAACTCTCTTAGTTAGAAGGCTATACAATACCAAGTGTGCAAGATTTGAATTCAATTGTTGACGCCCAAGATTTTCTGACCCTAGAATCATGCGTTTTTGTTGTTTGACAATTATTCAAAGTTTTTGTTTTGATATCTGAGTTAATCGTCTTTAAACTTAAGTCTTGATATTTTGACTCTCTTGATTTCATGGCCTTAGGGTAAATTTTCCTTTTGCCGAAAAATTCACATTTGCTAGAATGCTTTAGAGTACACTGTTTACATTAGTTGAATAAAAAAATTGAAGCACAAGTTTTCGTGGTCCTGGAGTCTAGTTTGTACTTGTTGTTTAATGATTCTCGGATAATTTGTTTTGACAGCCGCAATTTTGTTCTTTAACTTAAATTTTGTCCTTTTGACTCTCTTGATTTCATGGAATTTGAAAAAATTTGCTATTTTTGTCAGAACAACCCTCTCAGTTAGAAGATTTTGGAGCACTCTATGTACAAGATTTCGGTTCAATTATTGACTTTCAAAGTCCCTTGGCTCTGTCATAAGTTTTTTTGTAACTATTTATGATTATTTGTTTTGACAGCCGCACTGTTGTCATTGAACTTATATTTCGTCCCTTCCATTCGCTTGGTTTTATGGCCCTAGAGTAAATTGTCTATTTCTGTTAGAAGAACTCTCATAGTTAAAAGGCATAAGAGTAATCTGTGTACATGATTTCGATTCAGTTCTTGACTCTCAAGGTCCCTTGGCACTGTCACATATTTTTTTACATTTTCTGATTAATTGTTTTGATAGCCGTAATTTTATTCATTTATCCTAAATTTTCCTCGTTTGAATATCTTGGTTTTATGACCCCAGAATAAATTGTCTAATTTTGTCAGAGAAACTCTCTTAGTTAGAAGGCTTTACAATACCATGTGTACAAGATTTGAATTCAATTATTGATGCCCAAGATTTTCTGACCCTAGAATCATGCGTTTTTGTTGTTTGACAACTTTTCAAATTTTTTGTTTTGATATCTGAATTATTCGTCTTTAAACTTAAGTCTTGATATTTTGACTCTCTTGATTTCATGGCCTTAGGGTAAATTTTCCTTTTGCCGAAAAAATCGCATTTGCTTGAATGCTTTAGAGTACTCTGTTTACATGAGTTGAATTAAGTTATTGAAGCACAAGTTTTCGTGGTCCTGGAGTCTAGTTTGTACTTGTTGTTTAATGATTCTCGGATAATTCGTTTTGACAGCCGCATTTTTGTTCTTTAACTTAAATTTTGTCCTTTTGACTCTCTTGATTTCATGGAATTTGAAAAAATTTGCTATTTTTGTCAGAACAACCCTCTCAGTTAGAAGACTTTCGAGCACTCTATGTACAAGATTTCGATTCAATTATTGACTTTCAAAGTCCCTTGGCTCTGTCATAAGTTTTTTTGTAACTACTTATGATTATTTGTTTTGACAGCCGCACTTTTGTCATTGAACTTATATTTCGTCCCTTCGATTCGCTTGGTTTTATGGCCTTAGAGTAAATTGCCTATTTCTGTTAGAAGAACTCTCATAGTTAAAAGGCATAAGAGTAATCTGTGTACATGATTTCGATTCAATTCTTGACTCTCAAGGTCCCTTGGCACTGTCATTTATTTTTTTACATTTTCTGATTATTTTTTTTGATAGCCGTAATTTTATTCATTTATCCTAAATTTCCCTCGTTTGAATTTCCTGGTTTTATGACCCCAGAATAAATTGTCTAATTTTGTCAGAGAAACTCGCTTAGTTAGAAGGCTTTACAATACCATGTGTACAAGATTTGAATTCAATTATTGACGCCCAAGATTTTCTGACCCTAGAATCATGCGTTTTTGTTGTTTGACAACTTTTCAAATCTTTTGTTTTGATATCTGAATTATTCGTCTTTAAACTTAAGTCTTGATATTTTGACTCTCTTGATTTCATGGCCTTAGGGTAAATTTTCCTTTTGCCGAAAAAATCACATTTGCTAGAATGCTTTAGAGTACTCTGTTTACATGAGTTGAATTAAATTATTGAAGCACAAGTTTTCGTGGCCCTGGAGTCTAATGTGTACTTGTTGCTTAATGATTCTCGGATAATTTGTTTTGACAGCCGTATTTTTGTTCTTTAACTTAAATTTTGTCCTTATGACTCTCTTGATTTTATTGCATTTTAAAAAATTGGCTACTTTTGTCAGAACAACCCTCTCAGTTAGAAGACTTTGGAGCACTCTATGTACAAGATTTTGATTCAATTATTGACTTTCAAGGTCCCTTGGCTCTGTCATAAGTTTTTTGTAACTATTTATGATGATTTGTTTTGACAGCCACACTTTTGTCATTGATCTGATATTTCGTCCGTTCGATTTGCTTGGTTTTATGGCCTTAGAGTAATTTGTCTACTTCTGTTAGACGAACTCTCATAGTTAAAAGGCATAAGAGTAATCTGTGTACATGATTTCGACTGAATTCTTGACTCTCAAGGTCCACTGGCACTGTCATTTATTTTTTTTACCTTTTCTGATTATTTGTTTTGATAGCCGTAATTTTATTCATTTATCCTAAATTTCCCTTGTTTGAATTTCTTGGTTTTATGACCCCAGAATAAATTGTCTAATTTTGTCAGAGAAACTCTCTTAGTTAGAAGGCTTTACAATACCAAGTGTACAAGATTTGAATTCAATTGTTGACGCCCAAGATTTTCTGACCCTAGAATCATGCGTTTTTGTTGTTTGACAACTTTTCAAAATTTTTGTTTTGTTATCTGAGTTATTCGTCTTTAAACTTAAGTCCTGATATTTTGACTCTCTTGATTTCTTGGCCTTAGGGTAATTTTTCCTGTTGCCAAAAAAATCACATTTGCTAGAATGCTTTAGAGTACTCTGTTTACATGAGTTGAATTAAATTATTGAAGCACAAGTTTTCGTGTTCCTGGAGTCTAGTTTGTACTTGTTGTTTAATGATTCTCGGATAGTTTGCTTTGACAGCCGCATTTTTGTTCTTTAACTTAAATTTTGTCCTTTTGACTCTCTTGATTTCATGGAATTTGAAAAAATTGGCTAATTTTGTCAGAACAACCCTCTCAGTTAGAAGACTTTGGAGCACTCTATGTACAAGATTTCGATTCAATTATTGACTTTCAAAGTCCCTTGGCTCTGTCATAGATTTTTTTGTAACTATTCATGATTAATTGTTTTGACAGCCGCATTTTTGTTCTTTAACTTAAATTTTGTCCTTATGACTCTCTTGATTTTATGGCATTTTAAAAAATTGGCTATTTTTGTCAGAACAACCCTCCCAGTTAGAAGACTTTGGAGCACTCCATGTACAAGATTTCGATTCAATTATTGACTTTCAAAGACCCTTGGCTCTGTCAAAAGTTTTTTTTGTAACTATTCATGATTATTTGTTTTGACAGCCGCATTTTTGTTCTTTAACTTAAATTTTGTCCTTATGACTCTCTTGATTTTATGGCATTTTAAAAAATTGGCTATTTTTGTCAGAACAACCCTCCCAGTTAGAAGACTTTGGAGCACTCTATGTACAAGATTTCGATTCAATTATTGACTTTCAAAGTCCCTTGGCTCTGTCATAAGTTTTTTGTAACTATTTATGATTATTTGTTTTGACAGCCGCATTTTTGTTCTTTAACTTAAATTTTCTCCTTATGACTCTCTTGATTTTATGGCATTTTAAAAAATTGGCTATTTTTGTCAGAACAACCCTCCCAGTTAGAAGACTTTGGAGCACTCTATGTACAAGATTTCGATTCAATTATTGACTTTCAAAGTCCTTTGGATCTGTCATAAGTTTTTTTGTAACTGTTTACGATTATTTGTTTTGACAGCCGCACTTTTGTCATTGAACTTATATTTCGTCTGTTCGATTCGCTTGGTTTTATGGCCTTAGAGTAAATTGTCAATTTCTGTTAGAAGAACTCTCATAGTTAAAAGGCATAAGAGTAATCTGTGTACATGATTTTTATTCAATTCTTGGCTCTCAAGGTCCCTTGGCACTGTCATATGTTTTTTTTTACCTTTTCTGATTATTTGTTTTGATAGCCGTAATTTTTTTCATTTATCCTAAATTTCCCTTGTTTGAATATCTTGGTTTTATGACCCTAGAATAAATTGTCTAATTTTGTCAGAGAAACTCTCTTAGTTAGAAGGCTTTACAATACCATGTGTACAAGATTTGAATTCAATTGTTGACGCCCAAGATTTTCTGACCCTAGAATCATGCGTTTTTGTTGTTTGACAACTTTTCAAAAAATTTTTTTTTGATATCTGAGTTATTCGTCTTTAAACTTAAGTCTTGATATTTTGACTCTCTTGATTTCATGGCCTTAGGGTAAATTTTCCTTTTGCCGAAAAAATCGCATTTGCTTGAATGCTTTAGAGTACTCTGTTTACATGAGTTGAATTAAATTATTGAAGCACAAGTTTTCGTGGTCCTGGAGTCTAGTTTGTACTTGTTGTTTAATGATTCTCGGATAATTTGTTTTGACAGCCGCATTTTTGTTCTTTAACTTAAATTTTGTCCTTTTGACTCTCTTGATTTCATGGAATTTGAAAAAATTTGCTATTTTTGTCAGAACAACCCTCTCAGTTAGAAGACTTTGGAGCACTCTTTGTACAAGATTTCGATTCAATTATTGACTTTCAAAGTCCCTTGGCTCTGTCATAGATTTTTTTGTAACTATTCATGATTAATTGTTTTGACAGCCGCATTTTTGTTCTTTAACTTAAATTTTGTCCTTATGACTCTCTTGATTTTATGGCATTTTAAAAAATTGGCTATTTTTGTCAGAACAACCCTCCCAGTTAGAAGACTTTGGAGCACTCCATGTACAAGATTTCGATTCAATTATTGACTTTCAAAGTCCCTTGGCTCTGTCATAAGTTTTTTTTGTAACTATTCATGATTATTTGTTTTGACAGCCGCATTTTTGTTCTTTAACTTAAATTTTGTCCTTATGACTCTCTTGATTTTATGGCATTTTAAAAAATTGGCTATTTTTGTCAGAACAACCCTCCCAGTTAGAAGACTTTGGAGCACTCTATGTACAAGATTTCGATTCAATTATTGACTTTCAAAGTCCCTTGGCTCTGTCATAAGTTTTTTGTAACTATTTATGATTATTTGTTTTGACAGCCGCATTTTTGTTCTTTAACTTAAATTTTCTCCTTATGACTCTCTTGATTTTATGGCATTTTAAAAAATTGGCTATTTTTGTCAGAACAACCCTCCCAGTTAGAAGACTTTGGAGCACTCTATGTACAAGATTTCGATTCAATTATTGACTTTCAAAGTCCTTTGGATCTGTCATAAGTTTTTTTGTAACTATTTACGATTATTTGTTTTGACAGCCGCACTTTTGTCATTGAACTTATATTTCGTCTGTTCGATTCGCTTGGTTTTATGGCCTTAGAGTAAATTGTCAATTTCTGTTAGAAGAACTCTCATAGTTAAAAGGCATAAGAGTAATCTGTGTACATGATTTTTATTCAATTCTTGGCTCTCAAGGTCCCTTGGCACTGTCATATGTTTTTTTTTACCTTTTCTGATTATTTGTTTTGATAGCCGTAATTTTTTTCATTTATCCTAAATTTCCCTTGTTTGAATATCTTGGTTTTATGACCCTAGAATAAATTGTCTAATTTTGTCAGAGAAACTCTCTTAGTTAGAAGGCTTTACAATACCATGTGTACAAGATTTGAATTCAATTGTTGACGCCCAAGATTTTCTGACCCTAGAATCATGCGTTTTTGTTGTTTGACAACTTTTCAAAAAATTTTTTTTTGATATCTGAGTTATTCGTCTTTAAACTTAAGTCTTGATATTTTGACTCTCTTGATTTCATGGCCTTAGGGTAGATTTTCTTTTTTGCAGAAAAAATCTCATTTGCTAGGATGCTTTAGAGTACTCTGTTTACATGAGTTGAATTAAATTATTGAAGCACAAGTTTTCGTGGCCCTGGAGACCAACGTGTACTTGCAGTTTAACGATTCTCGGATAATTTGTTTTGACAGCCGCATTTTTGTTCTTTAACTTAAATTTTGTCCTTATGACTCTCTTGATTTTATGACATTTTAAAAAATTGGCTATTTTTGTCAGAACAACCCTCTCAGTTAGAAGACTTTGGAGCACTCTATGTACAAGATTTCGATTCAATTATTGACTTTCAAAGTCCCTTGGCTCTGTCATAAATTTTATTTGTAACTATTTACGATTATTCGTTTTGACAGCCGCACTTTTGTCATTGAACTTATATTTCGTCCATTCGATTTGCTTGGTTTTATGGCCTTAGAGTAAATTGTCTATTTCTATTAGAAGAACTCTCATAGTTAAGAGGCATACGAGTAATCTGTGTACATGATTTCGATTCAATTCTTGACTCTCAACGTCCCTTGGCACTGTCATATATTTTTTTACATTTTCTGATTATTTGTTTTGATAGCCGTAATTTTAGTCATTTATCCTAGATTTCCCTTGTTTGAATATCTTGGTTTTATGACCCCAGAAAAAATTGTCTAATTTTGTCAGAGAAACTCTCTTAGTTAGAAGCCTTTACAATACCATGTGTACAAGATTTGAATTCAATTGTTGACTCCCAAGACTTTCTGACCCTAGAATCATGCGTTTTTGTTGTTTGACAACTTTTCTCAATTTTTGTTTTGATATCTGAGTTATTGGTCTTTAAACTTAACTCTTGATATTTTGACTCTCTTGATTTCATGGCCTTAGGGTAAATTTTCTTTTTGTCGAAAATATCACATTTGCTAGAATGCTTTAGAGTACTCTGTTTACATGAGTTGGATTAAATTATTGAAGCACAAGTTTTCATGGTCGTGGAGTCTAGTTTGTACTTGTTGTTTAATGATTCTCGGATAATTTGTTTCGACAGCCGCATTTTTGTTCTTTAACTTAAATTTTGTCCTTTTGACTCTCTTGATTTCATGGAATTTGAAAAAATTGGCTATTTTTATCAGAACAACCCTCTCAGTTGGAAGACTTTGGAGCACTATATGTACAAGATTTCGATTCAATTATTGACTTTCAAAGTCCCTTGGGTCTGTCATAAGTTTTTTTGTAACTATTTATAATTATTTGTTTTGACAGCCGCACCTTTGTCATTGAACTGATATTTCGTCCATTCGATTTGCTTGGTTTTTTGTCCTTAGAGTAAATTGTCTATTTCTATTAGAAAAAGTCTCAAAGTTAAAAGGCATAAGAGTATTCTGTGTACATGATTTCGATTCAATTCTTGACTCTCAAGGTCCCTTGGCACTGTCATATTTTTTTATATCTTCTGATTATTTGTTTTGATAGCCGTAATTTTAGTCATTTATCCTATATTTCCCTTGTTTGAATATCTTGGTTTTATGACCCCAGAAAAAATTGTCTAATTTTGTCAGAGAAACTTTCTTAGTTAGAAGCTTTTACAATACCATGTGTACAAGATTTGAATTCAATTGTTGACGCCCAAGATTTTCTGACCCTAGAATCATGCGTTTTTGTTGTTTGACAACTTTTCAAAATTTTTTTGTTTTGATATCTGAGTTATTCGTCTTTAAACTTAAAGACTTGATATTTTGACTCTCTTGATTTCATGGCCTTAGGGTAAATTTTCCTTTTGCCGAAAAAATCACATTTGCTAGAATGCTTTAGAGTACTCTGTTTACATGAGTTGAAATAAATTATTGAAGCACAAGTTTTCGTGGTCCCGGAGTCTGGCTTGTACCTGTTGTTTAAAGATTCTCGGATAATTTGTTTTGACAGCTGTATTTTTGTTCTTTAACTTAAATTTTGTCCTTTTGACTCTCTTGATTTCATGGAATTTGAAAAAATTTGCTATTTTTGTCAGAACAACCCTCTCAGTTAGAAGACTTTGGAGCACTCTATGTAAAAGATTTCGTTTCAATTATTGACTTTCAAAGTCCCTTGGCTCTGTCATAAGTTTTTTGTAACTATTTATGATATTTGTTTCGACAGCCGCACTTTTGTCATTGAACTTATATTTCCTCCGTTCGTTTCGCTTGGTTTTATGGCCTTAGAGTAAATTGTCTACTTCTGTTAGAAGAACTCTCATAGTCAAAAGACAAAAGAGTAATCTGTGTACATGATTTCGATTCAATTCTTGACTCTCAAAGTCCCTTGGCACTGTTATATATTTTTTTTATTTTTTCTGATTAATTGTTTTGATAGCCGTAATTTTATTCTTTTATCCTAAATTTCCCTTGTTTGAATATCTTGGTTTTTTGACCCCAGAATAAATTGTCTAATTTTGTCAGAGAAACTCTCTTAGTTAGAAGGCTTTACAATACCAAGTGGACAAGATTTGAATTCAATTGTTGACGCCCAAGATTTTCTGACCCTAGAACCATGCATTTTTGTTGTTTTACAATTTTTCAAATTTTTTGTTTTGATATCTGAGCTGTTCGTCTTTAAACTTAAGTTTTGATATTTTGAATCTCTTGATTTCATGGCCTTACGGTAAATTTTCTTTTTTGCAGAAAAAATCTCATTTGCTAAAATGCTTTAGAGTACTCTGTTTACATGAGTTGAATTAATTTATTTAAACACAAGTTTTCGTGGCCGTGGAGTCTAATGTGTACTTGTTGCTTAATGATTCTCGGATAATTTGTTTTGACAGCCGCATTTTTGTTCTTTAACTTAAATTTTGTCCTTATGACTTTCTTAATTTTATGGCATTTTAAAAAATTGGCTATAACTATAATTTTGTCAGAACAACCCTCTCAGTTAGAAGTCTTTGGAGCACTCTATGTAAAAGATTTCGATTCAATTATTGACTTTCAAAGTCCCTTGGCTCTGTCATAAGTTTTTTTGTAACTATGTATGCTTATTTGTTTTGACAGCCGCACTTTTTTCATTGAACTTATATTTCGTCCCTTCGATTCGCTTGGTTTTATGGCCTTAGAGTAAATTGTCTATTTCTGTTAGAAGAACTCTCATAGCTAAAAGGCATAAGACTAATCTGTGTACATGATTGCGAATCAATTCTTGACTCTCAAGGTCCCTTGGCACTGTCATACAATTTTTTTACATTTTCTGATTATTTGTTTTGATAGCCGTAATTTTATTCATTTATCCTAATTTTCCCTTGTTTGAATATCTTGGTTTTATGACCCCAGAATAAATTGTCTAATTTTGTCAGAGAAACTCTCTTAGTTAGAAGTCTTTACAATACCAAGTGTACAAGATTTGAATTCAATTGTTGACGCCCAAGATCTTCTGACCCTAGAATCATGCGTTTTTGTTGTTTTACAACTTTTCAAACTTTTTTGTTTTGATATCTGAGTTATTCGTCTTTAAACTTAAAGACTTGATATTTTGACTCTCTTGATTTCATGGCCTTAGGCTAAATTTTCCTTTTGCCGAAAAAATCACATTTGCTAGAATGCTTTAGAGTACTCTGTTTACATGAGTTGAATTAAATTATTGAAGCACAAGTTTTCGTGGTCCCGGAGTCCGGTTTGTACTTGTTGTTTAAAGATTCTCGGATAATTTGTTTTGACAGCTGTTTTTTTTGTTCTTTAACTTAAATTTTGTCCTTTTGACTCTCTTGATTTCATGGAATTTGAAAAAATTGGTTATTTTTGTCAGAACAACCCTCTCAGTTAGAAGACTTTGGAGCACTCTATGTACAAGATTTCGATTCAATTATTGACTTTCAAAGTCTCTTGGCTCTGTCATAAGTTTTTTGTAACTATTTATGATATCTGTTTCGACAGCCGCACTTTTGTCATTGAACTTATATTTCCTCCGTTCGATTCGCTTGGTTTTATGGCCTTAGAGTAAATTGTCTACTTCTGTTAGAAGAACTCTCATAGTCAAAAGACATAAGAGTAATCTGTCTACATGATTTCGATTCAATTCTTGACTCTCAAAGTCCCTTGGCACTGTTATTTTTTTATTTTCTTTTTCTGATTATTTGTTTTGATAGCCGTAATTTTATTCTTTTATCCTAAATTTCCCTTGTTTGAATATCTTGGTTTTTTGACCCCAGAATAAATTGTCTAATTTTGTCAGAGAAACTCTCTTAGTTAGAAGGCTTTACAATACTAAGTGTACAAGATTTGAATTCAATTGTTGACGCCCAAGATTTTCTGACCCTAGAACCATGCATTTTTGTTGTTTTACAACTTTTCAAAATTTTTGTTTTGATATCTGAGTTGTTCGTCTTTAAACTTAAGTTTTGATATTTTGAATCTCTTGATTTCATGGCCTTACGGTAAATTTTCTTTTTTGCAGAAAAAAATCTCATTTGCTAAAATGCTTTAGAGTACTCTGTTTACATGAGTTGAATTATTTTTTTGAAGCACAAGTTTTCGTGGCCCTGGAGTCTAATGTGTACTTGTTGCTTAATGATTCTCGGATAATTTTTTTTGACAGCCGCATTTTTGTTCTTTAACTTAAATTTTGTCCTTATGACTTTCTTGATTTTATGGCATTTTAAAAAATTGGCTATTTTTGTCAGAACAACCCTCTCAGTTAGAAGTCTTTGGAGCACTCTATGTAAAAGATTTCGATTCAATTATTGACTTTCAAAGTCCCTTGGCTCTGTCATAAGTTTTTTTTGTAACTATGTATGATTATTTGTTTTGACAGCCGCACTTTTTTCATTGAACTTATATTTCGTCCTTTCGATTCGCTTGGTTTTATGGCCTTAGAGTAAATTGTCTATTTCTGTTAGAATAACTCTCATAGCTAAAAGGCATAATAGTAATCTGTGTACATGATTGCGAATCAATTCTTGACTCTCAAGGTCCCTTGGCACTGTCATATATTTTTTTTTACCTTTTCTGATTATTTGTTTTGATAGCCGTAATTTTATTCATTTATCCTAGATTTCCCTTGTTTGAATATCTTGGTTTTATGACCCCAGAATAAATTTTCTAATTTTGTCAGAGAAACTCTCTTAGTTAGAAGCCTTTACAATACCATGTGTACAAGATTTGAATTCAATTGTTGACGCTCAAGATTTTCTGACCCTAGAATCATGCGTTTTTGGTGTTTGACAACTTTTCAAACTTTTTTGTTTTGATATCTGAGTTATTCGTCTTTAAACTTAAATCTTGATATTTTGACTCTCTTGATTTCATGGCCATAGGGTAAATTTTCCTTTTGCCGAAAAAATCACATTTGCTAGAATGCTTTAGAGTACTCTGTTTACATGAGTTGAATCAAATTATTGAAGCACAAGTTTTCGTGGTCCTGGAGTCTAGTTTGTAATTGTTGTTTAATGATTCTCGGATAATTTGTTTGACAGCCGCATTTTTGTTCTTTAACTTAAGTTTTGTCCTTTTGACTCTCTTGATTACATGGAATTTGAAAAAATTGGCTATTTTTGTCAGAACAACCCTCTCAGTTAGAAGACTTTGGAGCACTTTATGTACAAGATTTCGATTCAATTATTGACTTTCAAAGTCCCTTGGCTCTGTCATAAGTTTTTTTGTACCTATTTTATGATTATTTGTTTTGACAGCAGCACTTTTGTCATTGAACTTATATTTCGTCCGTTCGTTTCGCTTGGTGTTATGGCCTTTGAGTAAATTGTCTACTTCTGTTAGAAGCACTCTCATAGTTAAAAGGCATAAGAGTAATCTGTGTACATGATTTCGAATCAATTATTGACTTTCGAAGTCCCTTGGCTCTGTCATAAGTTTTTTTGTAACTAATTATGATTATTTGTTTTGACAGCCGCACTTTTGTTGATTTGTAAATCTTGATATTTTGACTCTTGATTTCATGGCCATAGGGTAAATTTTCCTTTTGCCGAAAAAATCACATTTGCTAGAATGCTTTAGAGTACTCTGTTTACATGAGTTGAATCAAATTATTGAAGCACAATTTTTCGTGGTCCTGGAGTCTAGTTTGTAATTGTTGTTTAACGATTCTCGGATAATTTGTTTTGACAGCCGCATTTTTGTTCTTTAACTTTAGTTTTGTCCTTTTGACTCTCTTGATTTCATGGAATTTGAAAAAATTGGCTATTTTTGTCAGAACAACCCTCTCAGTTAGAAGACTTTGGAGCACTTTATGTACAAGATTTTGACTCAATTATTGATTTTCAAAGTCCCTTGGCTCTGTCATAAGTTTTTTTGTAACTATTTTATGATTATTTGTTTTGACAGCAGCACTTTTGTCATTGAACTTATATTTCGTCCGTTCGTTTCGCTTGGTTTTATGGCCTTTGAGTAAATTGTCTACTTCTGTTAGAAGCACTCTCATAGTTAAAAGGCATAAGAGTAATCTGTGTACATGATTTCGAATCAATTATTGACTTTCGAAGTCCCTTGGCTCTGTCATAAGTTTTTTTGTAACTAATTATGATTATTTGTTTTGACAGCCGCACTTTTGTTGATTTGTAAATCTTGATATTTTGACTCTTGATTTCATGGCCATAGGGTAAATTTTCCTTTTGCCGAAAAAATCACATTTGCTAGAATGCTTTAGAGTACTCTGTTTACATGAGTTGAATCAAATTATTGAAGCACAATTTTTCGTGGTCCTGGAGTCTAGTTTGTAATTGTTGTTTAACGATTCTCGGATAATTTGTTTTGACAGCTGTATTTTTGTTCTTTAACTTAAATTTTGTCCTTTTGACTCTCTTGATTTCATGGAATTTGAAAAAATTGGTTATTTTTGTCAGAACAACCCTCTCAGTTAGAAGACTTTGGAGCACTCTATGTACAAGATTTCGATTCAATTATTGACTTTCAAAGTCTCTTGGCTCTGTCATAAGTTTTTTGTAACTATTTATGATATCTGTTTCGACAGCCGCACTTTTGTCATTGAACTTATATTTCCTCCGTTCGATTCGCTTGGTTTTATGGCCTTAGAGTAAATTGTCTACTTCTGTTAGAAGAACTCTCATAGTTAAAAGGCATAAGAGTAATCTGTGTACATGATTTTTATTCAATTCTTGGCTCTCAAGGTCCCTTGGCACTGTCATATGTTTTTTTTTACCTTTTCTGATTATTTGTTTTGATAGCCGTAATTTTTTTCATTTATCCTAAATTTCCCTTGTTTGAATATCTTGGTTTTATGACCCTAGAATAAATTGTCTAATTTTGTCAGAGAAACTCTCTTAGTTAGAAGGCTTTACAATACTAAGTGTACAAGATTTGAATTCAATTGTTGACGCCCAAGATTTTCTGACCCTAGAACCATGCATTTTTGTTGTTTTACAACTTTTCAAAATTTTTGTTTTGATATCTGAGTTGTTCGTCTTTAAACTTAAGTTTTGATATTTTGAATCTCTTGATTTCATGGCCTTACGGTAAATTTTCTTTTTTGCAGAAAAAAATCTCATTTGCTAAAATGCTTTAGAGTACTCTGTTTACATGAGTTGAATTATTTTTTTGAAGCACAAGTTTTCGTGGCCCTGGAGTCTAATGTGTACTTGTTGCTTAATGATTCTCGGATAATTTTTTTTGACAGCCGCATTTTTGTTCTTTAACTTAAATTTTGTCCTTATGACTTTCTTGATTTTATGGCATTTTAAAAAATTGGCTATTTTTGTCAGAACAACCCTCTCAGTTAGAAGTCTTTGGAGCACTCTATGTAAAAGATTTCGATTCAATTATTGACTTTCAAAGTCCCTTGGCTCTGTCATAAGTTTTTTTGTAACTATGTATGATTATTTGTTTTGACAGCCGCACTTTTTTCATTGAACTTATATTTCGTCCTTTCGATTCGCTTGGTTTTATGGCCTTAGAGTAAATTGTCTATTTCTGTTAGAATAACTCTCATAGCTAAAAGGCATAATAGTAATCTGTGTACATGATTGCGAATCAATTCTTGACTCTCAAGGTCCCTTGGCACTGTCATATATTTTTTTTACCTTTTCTGATTATTTGTTTTGATAGCCGTAATTTTATTCATTTATCCTAGATTTCCCTTGTTTGAATATCTTGGTTTTATGACCCCAGAATAAATTTTCTAATTTTGTCAGAGAAACTCTCTTAGTTAGAAGCCTTTACAATACCATGTGTACAAGATTTGAATTCAATTGTTGACGCTCAAGATTTTCTGACCCTAGAATCATGCGTTTTTGGTGTTTGACAACTTTTCAAAATTTTTGTTTTGATATCTGAGTTATTCGTCTTTAAACTTAAATCTTGATATTTTGACTCTCTTGATTTCATGGCCATAGGGTAAATTTTCCTTTTGCCGAAAAAATCACATTTGCTAGAATGCTTTAGAGTACTCTGTTTACATGAGTTGAATCAAATTATTGAAGCACAAGTTTTCGTGGTCCTGGAGTCTAGTTTGTAATTGTTGTTTAATGATTCTCGGATAATTTGTTTGACAGCCGCATTTTTGTTCTTTAACTTAAGTTTTGTCCTTTTGACTCTCTTGATTACATGGAATTTGAAAAAATTGGCTATTTTTGTCAGAACAACCCTCTCAGTTAGAAGACTTTGGAGCACTTTATGTACAAGATTTCGATTCAATTATTGACTTTCAAAGTCCCTTGGCTCTGTCATAAGTTTTTTTGTACCTATTTTATGATTATTTGTTTTGACAGCAGCACTTTTGTCATTGAACTTATATTTCGTCCGTTCGTTTCGCTTGGTGTTATGGCCTTTGAGTAAATTGTCTACTTCTGTTAGAAGCACTCTCATAGTTAAAAGGCATAAGAGTAATCTGTGTACATGATTTCGAATCAATTATTGACTTTCGAAGTCCCTTGGCTCTGTCATAAGTTTTTTTGTAACTAATTATGATTATTTGTTTTGACAGCCGCACTTTTGTTGATTTGTAAATCTTGATATTTTGACTCTTGATTTCATGGCCATAGGGTAAATTTTCCTTTTGCCGAAAAAATCACATTTGCTAGAATGCTTTAGAGTACTCTGTTTACATGAGTTGAATCAAATTATTGAAGCACAATTTTTCGTGGTCCTGGAGTCTAGTTTGTAATTGTTGTTTAACGATTCTCGGATAATTTGTTTTGACAGCCGCATTTTTGTTCTTTAACTTTAGTTTTGTCCTTTTGACTCTCTTGATTTCATGGAATTTGAAAAAATTGGCTATTTTTGTCAGAACAACCCTCTCAGTTAGAAGACTTTGGAGCACTTTATGTACAAGATTTTGACTCAATTATTGATTTTCAAAGTCCCTTGGCTCTGTCATAAGTTTTTTTGTAACTATTTTATGATTATTTGTTTTGACAGCAGCACTTTTGTCATTGAACTTATATTTCGTCCGTTCGTTTCGCTTGGTTTTATGGCCTTTGAGTAAATTGTCTACTTCTGTTAGAAGCACTCTCATAGTTAAAAGGCATAAGAGTAATCTGTGTACATGATTTCGAATCAATTATTGACTTTCGAAGTCCCTTGGCTCTGTCATAAGTTTTTTTTGTAACTATTTATGATTATTTGTTTTGACAGCCGCACTTTTGTCATTGACCTTACGTTTCGTCCCTTCGATTCGCTGGGTTTAATGGCCTTAGAGTAAATTGTCTATTTCTGTTAGAAGAGTTCATAGTTAAAAGACATAAGAGTAATCTGTGTACATGATTTCGATTCAATTCTTGACTCTCAAGGTCCCTTGGCACTGTCATAAGTTTTTTTGTAACTATTTATGATTATTTGTTTTGACAGCCGCACTTTTGTCATTGACCTTACGTTTCGTCCCTTCGATTCGCTTGGTTTTATGGCCTTAGAGTAAATTGTCTATTTCTGTTAGAAGAGTTCATATTAAAAGACATAAGAGTAATCTGTGTACATGATTTCGATTCAATTCTTGACTCTCAAGGTCCCTTGGCACTGTCATAAGTTTTTTTGTAACTATTTATGATTTTTTGGTTTGACAGCCGCATTTTTGTTCTTTAAATTAAATTCTGTCCTTATGACTCTCTTGATTTTATGGCATTTTAAAAAAATGGCTATTTTCGTCAGAACAACCCTCCCAGTTAGAAGACTTTGGAGCACTCTATATAGAAGATTTCGATTCAATTATTGACCTTCAAAGTCCCTTGGCTCTGTCATATTTTTTTTAACTAATTATGATTATTTGTTTTGACAGCCGCACTTTTGTCATTGAACTTATATTTCGTCCCTTCGATTCGCTTGGTTTTATGGCCTTAGAGTAAATTGTCTACTTCTGTTAGAAGCACTCTCATAGTTAAAAGGCATAAGAGTAATCTGTGTACATGATTTCGATTCATTTATTGACTTTCGAAGTCCCTTGGCTCTGTCATAAGTTTTTTTGTAACTATTTATGATTATTTGTTTTGACAGCCGCACTTTTGTCATTGACCTTACATTTCGTCCCTTCGATTCGCTTGGTTTTATGGCCTTAGAGTAAATTGTCTATTTCTGTTAGAAGAGTTCATAGTTAAAAGACATAAGAGTAATCTGTGTACATGATTTCGATTCAATTTTTGACTCTCAAGGTCCCTTGGCACTGTCATAAGTTTTTTTGTAACTATTTATGATTTTTTGGTTTGACAGCCGCATTTTTGTTCTTTAAATTAAATTCTGTCCTTATGACTCTCTTGATTTTATGGCATTTTAAAAAAATGGCTATTTTTGTCAGAACAACCCTCCCAGTTAGAAGACTTTGGAGCACTCTATGTAGAAGATTTCGATTCAATTATTGACTTTCAAAGTCCCTTGGCTCTGTCATAATTTTTTTTAAACTAATTATGATTATTTGTTTTGACAGCCGCACTTTTGTCATTGAACTTATATTTCGTCCCTTCGATTCGCTTGGTTTTATGGCCTTAGGGTAAATTGTCTACTTCTGTTAGAAGCACTCTCATAGTTAAAAGGCGTAAGAGTAATCTGTGTACATGATTTCGATTCAATTATTGACTTTCGAAGTCCCTTGGCTCTGTCATAAGTTTTTTTGTAACTATTTATGATTATTTGTTTTGACAGCCGCACTTTTTTCATTGACCTTACATTTCGTCCCTTCGATTCGCTTGGTTTTATGGCCTATAGAGTAAATTGTCTATTTCTGTTAGAAGAGTTCATAGTTAAAAGACATAGGAGTAATCTGTGTGCATGATTTCGATTCAATTTTTGACTCTCAAGGTCCCTTGGCACTGTCATAAGTTTTTTTGTAACTAATTATGATTTTTTGGTTTGACAGCCGCATTTTTGTTCTTTAAATTAAATTCTGTCCTTATGACTCTCTTGATTTTATGGCATTTTAAAAAATTGGCTATTTTTGTCAGAACAACCCTCCAAGTTAGAAGACTTTGGAGCACTCTATGTAGAAGATTTCGATTCAATTATTGACTTTCAAAGTCCCTTGGCTCTGTCATAAGTTTTTTTGTAGCTATTTATGATTATTTGTTTTGACAGCCGCACTTTTGTCATTGATCTTATATTTCGTCCGTTCGATTCGCTTGGTTTTATGGCCTTAAAGTAAATTGTCTATTTTTGTTAGATGAACTCTCATAGTTAAAAGGCATAAGAGTATTCTGTGTGCATGATTTCGATTCAATTCTTGACTCTCAAGGTCCCTTGGCACTGTCATACAATTTTTTTTACATTTTCTAATTATTTGTTTTGATAGCCGTAAATTTATTCATTTATCCTTAATTTCCCTTGTTTGAATATCTTGGTTTTATGACCCCAGAATAAATTGTCTCATTTTGTCAGAGAAACTCTCTTAGTTAGAAGGCTTTACAATACCAAGTGTACAAGATTTGAATTCAATTGTTGACGCCCAAGATTTTCTGACCCTAGAATCATTCGTTTTTGTTGTTTGACAACTCTTCAAAATTTTTGTTTTGATATCTGAGTTATTCGTCCTTAAACTGAAGTCTTGATATTTTGACTCTCTTGTTTGCATGGCCTTAGGGTAAATTTTCTTTTTTGCCGAAAAAATCACGTTTGCTAGAATGCTTTAGAGTACTCTGTTTACATGAGTTGAATTAAATTATTGAAGCACAAGTTTTCGTGGCCCTGGAGTCTAATGTGTACTTGTAGTTTAATGATTCTCGGATAATTTGTTTTGACAGCCGCATTTTTGTTCTTTAGCTTAAATTTTGTCCTGATGACTCTCTTGATTTTATGTCATTTTAAAAAATTGGCTATTTTTGTCAAAACAAGCCTCTCAGTTAGAAGACTTTGGAGCACTCTATGTACAAGATTTCGATTCAATTATTGACTTTCAAGGTCCCCTTGGCACTGTCATATATTTTTTTTACATTTTCTGATTATTTGTTTTGATAGCCGCGCTTTTGTCATTGATCTTATATTTCGTCCGTTCGATTCGCTTGGTTTTATGGCCTTAGAGTAAATTGTCTGTTTCTGTTAGAAGAACTCTCATGGTTAAAAGGCATAAGAGTGATCTGTGTACATGATTTCGACTCAATTCTTGACTGTCAAGGTCCCTTGGCACTGTCATACAATTTTTTTTACATTTTCTGATTATTTGTTTTGATAGCCGTAATTGTATTCATTTATCCTAATTATCCCTTGTTTGAATATCTTGGTTTTATGACCCCAGAATAAATTGTCTAATTTTGTCAGAAAAACTCTCTTAGTTAGAAGTCTTTACAATACCAAGTGTACAAGATTTGAATTCAATTGTTGACGCCCAAGATTTTCTGACACTAGAATCATGCGTTTTTGTTGTTTGACAACTTTTCAAAATTTTTGTTTTGATATCTGAGTTGTTCGTCTTTAAAATTAGGTCTTGATATTTTGACTCTCTTGATTTCATGGCCTTAGGGTAATTTGTCTTTTTTGCAGAAAAAACTCTTTGCTAGAATCATTTGGAGTACTCTGTTTACATGAGTTCAATTCAATTATTGAAGCACAAGATTTTTTGGCCCTGGAGACTTATTTGTATTTGCTGTTTAATAGATTCTCATATAATTTGTTTTGGCAGCCGCATTTTTGTCACTAAAGTTATATATTGTCCCTTGGATTCTCTTGGTTTTGTGGCTCCAGCTTAAACTCTCTTTTTTATAAGAAGAACCCTCCTAGTTAGAAGGCTTAGATTAATCTATGTACATGATTTCGATTCAATTATTGACTCTCAAGGTCCGTTGGCACTGTCATATGATTTTTTACAGTTTCGGATTTTTTGTTTGATAGCCCCAATTTTAGTCCTTTATACTCAATTTCCTTTGTTTGAATATCTTGGTTTTATGACCCTAGACTAAATTGTCTAATTTTGTCAGAGAAACTCTCTTAGTTAGAAGGCTTTACAATACCATGTGTACAAGAATTGAATTCAATTATTGACGCCCAAGATTTTCTGACCCTAGAATCATGCGTGTTTGTTGTTTGACAACTTTTCAAAATTTTTGTTATGATATCTGAGTTGTTCGTCTTTAAAATTAAGTCTTGATATTTTGACTCTCTTGATTTCATGGCCTTAGGGTAATTTCTCTTTTTTGCCGAAAAAATCACGTTTGCTAGAATGCTTTAGAGTACTCTGTTTACATGAGTTGAATTAAATTATTGAAGCACAAGTTTTCGTGGCCCTGGAGTCTAATGTGTACTTGTAGTTTAATGATTCTCGGATAATTTAGTTTGACAGCCGCATTTTTTTCTTTAACTTAAGTTTTGTCCTTATGACTCTCTTGATTTTCTGGCATTTTAAAAAATGAATGGCTATTTTTGTCAGAACAACCCTCTCAGTTAGAAGACTTTGGAGCACTCTATGTACAAGCTTTCGATTCAATTATTGACTTTCAAAGTCCCTTGGCTCTGTCATAAGTTTTTTTCTAATTTTATTGATTATTTGTTTTGACAGCCGCACTTTTGTCATTGAACTTATATTTCGTCTATTCGATTTGCTTGGTTTTATGGCCTTAGAGTAAATTGTCTATTTCTGTTAGAAGAACTATCATAGTTAAAACGCATAAAAGTAATCTGTGTACATGATTTCGATTCAATTCTTGACTCTCAAGGTCCCTTGGCACTGTCATATAATCTTTTTTTACATTTTCTGATTATTTGTTTTAATAGCCCTAATTTTAGTCATTTATCCTCAATTTCCTTTGTTTGAATATCTTGGTTTTATGACCCTAGAATAAATTGTCTAATTTTGTCAGAGAAACTCTCTTAGTTAGAAGGCTTTACAATACCATCTGTACAAGATTTGAATTCAATTATTGACGCCCAAGATTTTCCGACCCTAGAATCTTGCGTTTTTGTTGTTTGAGATCTTTTCAAAATTTTTGTTTTGATATCTGAGTTGTTCGTCTTTAACATTAAGTCTTGATATTTTGACTCTCTTGATTTCATTGCCTTAGGGTAATTTGTCTTTTTTGCAGAAAAAACTCTTTGCTAGAATCATTTAGAGTACTCTGTTAAAATGAGTTCAATTCAATTATTGAAGCACAAGACTTTTTGGCCCATGAGTCTTATGTGTATCTGCTGTTTAATAGATTCTCATATAGATTGTTTTGGCAGCCGCATTTTTGTCACTAAACTTATATATTGTCCCTTGGATTCTCTTGGTTTTGTGGCTCCAGCTTAAACTGTCTTTTTTTATAAGAATAACCCTCCTAGTTAGAAGGCTTAGATTAAATATGTACATGATTTTGGTTCAATTATTGACTCTCAAGATCCCTTGGCACTGTCATATGATTTTTCACAGTTTCGGATTATTTGTTTTGATAGCCGCAATTTTAGTCAATTATTTTAAATTTCCTTTGTTTGAATATCTTGATTTTATGACCCCAGAGGAAATTGTCTAGTTTTTTCAGAGAAACTGTCCTAATTAGAAGGCTTTAGAATACCATTTGTACATGAGTTCAATTCAATTGTTGACGCTTAAGGTTTTGTGACCCTAGAGTCAAATGTATTTTTGTTGTTTGACAACTTTTCAGAATTTTTTGTTTTGATATCCGAATTGTTTGTCTTTAAACATAAGTTTTGACATTTTGACTCACTTGATTTCATGGCCTTAGGTTAAATTGTCTTTTTTGCAGAAAAAAATCTTTGTGCTAGAATGCTTTAGAGTACTCTGAAAACATGAGTTCAATTCAATTATCGAAGCACAAGATTTCGTGGCCCATGAGTCTGATGTGTATCTGCTGTTTAATAGATTCTCATGTAATTTGTTTTGGCAGCCGCATTTTTGTCATTAAACTTATATATTGACCCTTGGATTCTCTTGGTTTTGTGGCTCCAGCTTAAACTGTCTTTTTTTATAAGAAGAACCCTCCTAGTTAGAAGGCTTAGATTAATCTATGTACATGATTTTGATTCAATTATTGACTCTCAAGATCCCTTGGCACTGTCATATGATTTTTCACAGTTTCGGATTATTTGTTTTGATAGCCGCAATTTTAGTCAATTATTTTAAATTTCTTTTGTTTGAATATCTTGATTTTATGACCCCAGAGGAAATTGTCTAGTTTTTTCAGAGAAACTCTCCAAATTAGAAGGCTTTAGATTACCATGTGTACTTGAGTTCAATTCAATTGTTGACGCTTAAGGTTTTGTGACCCTAGAGTTATATATATTTTTGTTGTTTGACAAATTTTCAAAAAATTAGATTGGTTCTCCTATTTTTTCGTCTTCAAACTTAAGTTTTGACTTTTTGACTCTCTTGGTTTCATGAACTTAGTATAAATCGCCTTTTTTGCAGAAGAAAATTCTTTTTGCTAGAATGCTTTAGAGTACTCTGAGTACATGAGTTCAATTCAATTATCGAAGCACAAGATTTCGTTGCCCTGGAGTCTTAGGTGTGTTTGTTGTTTGATAAATTCTCAAATAATTTGTTTTGACAGCCGCATTTTAGTTCTTTAACTTAATTTGTCCTTTTGACTCTCTTGGTTTTATGGCTTCAGAAATAAATATCTATTTTGTCATAGGATCCTTCTTACTTAGAACGCTTTAGAGTACTCTAAGTACGTGATTTCGATTCAGTTATTGATTCTCAGCCCTCTCATATGTTTTTGTTTTTTTAACAGTTTCTGATTTTTTTTGATAGCCGCATTTTTAGTCATTTATCTTAAATTTTGTCTGTTTGACTATCGTGTTTTTATATTGAGTAAATTGACTAATTTTGACAGAAAAACTCTCTTAAATAGAAGATTTTAGAGTACCATGTGTACCTGAGTCCAATTCAATCGTTGATGCGCAAGATTTTGTGAAGGTAGAGTCATATGTATTTTTGTTGTTTAACAACTTTTGTTTAAAGTTTACTCTTCGCAGAACGAAACTCTTTTAGCTAGAATGCTTTAGAGGACTCTCTGTACATGAGTTCAATTCAGCTATCGAAGCTCAAGTTTTCGTGGACCTGGATTCTTTTTATTTTTTGTTGTTTAATAAATTCTCAGATAGTTCCTTTTGATCATCAATTTTTTGTCATTTAACTTATAATTTGTCCGTTCGATTCCCTTGGTTTTAAGGCCTTAGAGTAAATCGTCTGTATTTGTCAGAAGAACTTTCTTAGTTAGAAGGCTTTAGAGCACTCTGTGTAAATGAGCTCGATTTAATAATTGACTCTCACTGGCCCCCCGGCACTGTCACGTTTTTGTTACTCTGTCCACATGAGTTCAATTCAATTATCGAAGCTCAGGATTTCGTCGACCTAGATTCCTATGTTTTTTGTTTGATAAATTCTCAGATAGTTTATTTTGACCGTCGCTTTTTTGTCATTTAACTTATATTTTGTACGTTTGGTTCCCTTGGCTTTATATCTTAGAGTAAATTGTCTATTTTTGTCAAAAGAACTCTCTTAGTTAGAAGGCTTTAGAGCACTCTGTGTACCTGAGCTCGATTTAATAATTGACTCTTACTGGGCCCCCGGCACTGTCACGTTTTTGTTACTCTGTCCACATGAGTTCAATTCAATTATCGAAGCTCAAGATTTCGTCGACCTAGAGTCCTATGTTTTTTGTTTGATGAACTCTCAGATAGTTTATTGTGACCATCAAATTTTTTTCATTTAACTTATAATTTGTCCGTTCGGATCCGTTGGCTGTATGCCCTTAGAGTACGTTGTCTATTTTTATCAGAAGAACTTTCTTAGTTAGAAGGCTTTAGAGCACTCTGTGTAAATGAGCTCAATTTAATAATTGACTCTCACTGGCCCCCCGGCACTGTCACGTTTTTGTTACTCTGTCCACATGAGTTCAATTCAATTATCGAAGCTCAAGATTTCGTCGACCTAGATTCCTATGTTTTTTGTTTGATAAATTCTCAGATAGTTTATTTTGACCGTCGCTTTTTTGTCATTTAACTTATATTTTTTACGTTTGGTGCCCTTGGCTTTATATCTTAGAGTAAGTTGTCTATTTTTGTCAAAAGAACTCTCTTAGTTAGAAGGCTTTAGAGCACTCTGTGTACCTGAGCTCGATTTAATTATTGACTCTCACTGGGCCCCCGGCACTGTCACGTTTTTGTTACTCTGTCCACGTGAGTTCAATTCAATTATCGAAGCTCAAGATTTCGTCGACCTAGAGTCCTATGTTTTTTGTTTGATGAACTCTCAGATAGTTTATTGTGACCATAAAATTTTTTTCATTTTACTTATAATTTGTCCGTTCGGATCCGTTGGCTGTATGCCCTTAGAGTACATTGTCTATTTTTGTCAGAAGAACTTTCTTAGTTAGAAGGCTTTAGAGCACTCTGTGTAAATGAGCTCGATTTAATAATTGACTCTCACTGGCCCCCGGCACTGTCACGTTTGTTTACTCTGTCCACATGAGTTCAACTCAACTATCGAAGCTCAAGATTTCGTTCACCTAGAGTCCTATGTTTTTTGTTTGATAAATTCTCAGATAGTTTATTTTGACCGTCATTTTTTGGTCATTTAACTTATAATTTGTACGTTCAGTTCCCCGTGGCTTTATGCCCTTAGAGCAAACTGTCTATTTTTGTCAAAAAAACTCTCTTAGTTAGAAGGCTTTAGAATACCATGTGTACATGAGTTCATTTCATTTGTTGACGCTTAAGGTTTTGTGACCGTAGAGTCATATGTATTTTTGTTGTTCGACGACTTTTCAGAAATTTTGTTTTGATATCCGAATTGTTCTTCTTTAAATATAAGTTTTGACATTTTGACTCCCTTGATTTCATGGACTTTCATGGTTAAATTGTCTTTTTTGCAGAAAAAAATTTTTGTGCTAAAATGCTTTAGAGCACTCTGAGTACATGAGTTCAATTCAATTATCGAAGCACAAGATTTCGTGGCCCTGAAGTCTTAGGTGTAATTGTTGTTTGATAAATTCTCAAATAATTTGTTTTGACAGCCGCATTTTTGTTCTTTAACTTAATTTGTCCTTTTGACTCTCTTGGTTTTACGGCTTCAGAACAAAATATCTATTTTTTTTATAGGATCCCTCTTATTTAGAACGCTTTAGAGTACTCTATGTACATGATTTCGATTCAATTATTGATTCTCAGCCCTGTCATATGTTTTTGTTTCTTTTAACAGTTCCTGACTTTTTTTGATAGCCGCAATTTTAGTCATTTATCTTAAATTTTGTCTGTTTGACTATTGTGTTTTTGTATTAAGTAAATTGACTAATTTTGTCAGACAAACACTCTTAGCTAGAAGGTTTTAGAGTACCATGTGTACATGAGTCCAATTCAATCGTTGACGCGCAAGATTTTGTGACCGTGGAGTCATATGTATTTTTGTTGTTTGACGACTTTTCAGAATTTTTGTTTTGATATCCAAATTGTTCTTCTTTAAATATAATTTTTGACATTTTGACTCCCTTGATTTCATGGCCTTTCATGGTTAAATTGTCTTTTTTGCAGAAAAAAATTTTTGTGCTAAAACGCTTTAGAGTACTCTGAGTACATGAGTTCAATTCAATTATCGAAGCACAAGATTTCGTGGCCCTGAAGTCTTAGGTGTAATTGTTGTTTGATAAATTCTCAAATAATTTGTTTTGACAGCCGCAGTTTTGTTCTTTAACTTAATTTGTCCTTTTGACTCTCTTGGTTTTATGGCTTCAGAAATAAATATCTATTTTTGTCATAGGATCCCTCTTATTTAGAACGCTTTGGAGTACTCTATGTACATGATTTCGATTCAATTATTGATTTTCAGCCCTGTCATATGTTTTTGTTTCTTTTGACATTTCCTGATTTTTTTCATAGCCGCAATTTTAGTCATTTATCTTAAATTTTGTCTGTTTGACTATCGCGTTTTTATATTAAGTAAATTGACTAATTTTGTCAGACAAACACTCTTAGCTAGAAGGTTTTAGAGTACCATGTGTACATGAGTCCAATTCAATCGTTGACGCGCAAGATTTTGTGACCGTAGAGTCATATGTATTTTTGTTGTTTGACGACTTTTCAGAATTTTTGTTTTGATATCCAAATTGTTCTTCTTTAAATATACTTTTTGACATTTTGACTCCCTTGATTTCATGGCCTTTCATGGTTAAATTGTCTTTTTTGCAAAAAAAAATTTTTGTGCTAAAATGCTTTAGAGTACTCTGAGTACATGAGTTCAATTCAATTATCGAAGCACAAGATTTCGTGGCCCTGAAGTCTTAGGTGTAATCGTTGTTTGATAAATTCTCAAATAATTTGTTTTGACAGCCGCATTTTTGTTCTTTAACTTAATTTGTCCTTTTTTACTCTCTTGGTTTTACGGCTTCAGAACAAAATATCTACTTTTTTCATAGGATCCCTCTTATTTAGAACGCTTTAGAGTACTGTATGTACATGATTTCGATTCAACTATTGATTCTCAGCCCTGTCATATGTTTTTGATTCTTTTAACAGTTCCTGACTTTTTTGATAGCCGCAATTTTAGTCATTTATCTTAAATTTTGTCTGTTTGACTATCGTGTTTTTGTATTAAGTAAATTGACTAATTTTGTCAGACAAACACTCTTAGCTAGAAGGTTTTAGAGTACCATGTGTACATGAGTCCAATTCAATCGTTGACGCGCATGATTTTGTGACCGTAGAGTCGTATGTATTTTTGTTGTTTGACGACTTTTCAGAGTTTTTGTTTTGATATCCAAATTGTTCTTCTTTAAATATAATTTTTGACATTTTGACTCCCTTGATTTCATGGCCTTTCATGGTTAAATTGTCTTTTTTGAAGAAAAAAATTTTTGTGCTAAAACGCTTTAGAGTACTCTGAGTACATGAGTTCAATTCAATTATCGAGGCACAAGATATCGTGGCCCTGAAGTCTTAGGTGTAATTGTTGTTTGATAAATTCTCAAATAATTTGTTTTGACAGCCGCAGTTTTGTTCTTTAACTTAATTTGTCCTTTTGACTCTCTTGGTTTTATGGCTTCAGAAATAAATATCTATTTTTGTCATAGGATCCCTCTTATTTAGAACGCTTTGGAGTACTCTATGTACATGATTTCGATTCAATTATTGATTTTCAGCCCTGTCATATGTTTTTGTTTCTTTTAACAGTTCCTGATTTTTTTCATAGCCGCAATTTTAGTCATTTATCTTAAATTTTGTCTGTTTGACTATCGCGTTTTTATATTAAGTAAATTGACTAATTTTGTCAGACAAACACTCTTAGCTAGAAGGTTTTAGAGTACCATGTGTACATGAGTCCAATTCAATCGTTGACGCGCAAGATTTTGTGACCGTAGAGTCATATGTATTTTTGTTGTTTGACGACTTTTCAGAAATTTTGTTTTGATATCCAAATTGTTCTTCTTTAAATATAATTTTTGACATTTTGACTCCCTTGATTTCATGGCCTTTCATGGTTAAATTGTCTTTTTTGAAGAAAAAAATTTTTGTGCTAAAACTCTTTAGAGTACTCTGAGTACATGAGTTCAATTCAATTATCGAAGCACAAGATTTCGTGGCCCTGAAGTCTTAAATGTAATTGTTGTTTGATAAATTCTCAAATAATTTGTTTTGACAGCCGCAGTTTTGTTCTTTAACTTAATTTGTCCTTTTGACTCTCTTGGTTTTATGGCTTCAGAAATAAATATCTATTTTTGTCATAGGATCCCTCTTATTTAGAACGCTTTGGAGTACTCTATGTACATGATTTCGATTCAATTATTGATTTTCAGCCCTGTCATATGTTTTTGTTTCTTTTAACAGTTCCTGATTTTTTTCATAGCCGCAATTTTAGTCATTTATCTTAAATTTTGTCTGTTTGACTATCGCGTTTTTATGTTAAGTAAATTGACTAATTTTGTCAGACAAACACTCTTAGCTAGAAGGTTTTAGAGTACCATGTGTACATGAGTCCAATTCAATCGTTGACGCGCAAGATTTTGTTACCGTAGAGTCATATGTATTTTTGTTGTTTGACGACTTTTCAGAATTTTTGTTTTGATATCCAAATTGTGCTTCTTTAAATATAAGTTTTGACATTTTGACTCCCTTGATTTCATGGCCTTTCATGGTTAAATTGTCTTTTTTGCAGAAAAAAATTTTTGTGCTAAAATGCTTTAGAGTACTCTGAGTACATGAATTCAATTCAATTATCGAGGCACAAGATTTCGTGGCCCTGAAGTCTTAGGTGTAATTGTTGTTTGATAAATTCTCAAATAATTTGTTTTGACAGCCGCATTTTTGTTCTTTAACTTAATTTGTCCTATTGACTCTCTTGGTTTTATGGCTTCAGAAATAAATATCTATTTTTGTCATAGGATCCCTCTTATTTAGAACGCTTTAGAGTACTCTATGTACATGATTTCGTTTCAATTATTGATTCTCAGCCCTGTCATATGTTTTTGTTTCTTTTAACAGTTCCTGATTTTTTTCATAGCCGCAATTTTAGTCATTTATCTTAAATTTTGTCTGTTTGACTATCGCGTTTTTATATTAAGTAAATTGACTAATTTTGTCAGACAAACACTCTTAGCTAGAAATTTTTAGAGTACCATGTGTACATGAGTCCAATTCAATCGTTGACGCGCAAGATTTTGTGACCGTAGAGTCATATGTATTTTTGTTGTTTGACGACTTTTCAGAATTTTTGTTTTGATATCCAAATTGTTCTTCTTTAAATATAAGTTTTGACATTTTGACTCCCTTGATTTCATGGCCTTTCATGGTTAAATTGTCTTTTTTGCAGAAAAAAATTTTTGTGCTAAAACGCTTTAGAGTACTCTGAGTACATGAGTTCAACTCAATTATCGAAGCACAAGATTTCGTGGCCCTGAAGTCTTAGGTGTAATTGTTGTTTGATAAATTCTCAAATAATTTGTTTTGACAGCCGCATTTTTGTTCTTTAACTTAATTTGTCCTTTTGACTCTCTTGGTTTTATGGCTTCAGAAAAAAATATCTATTTTTGTCATAGGATCCCTCTTTTTTAGAACGCTTTAGAGTACTCTATGTACATGATTTTGATTCAATTATTGATTCTCAGCCCTGTAATATGTTTTTGTTTCTTTTAACAGTTCCTGATTTTTTTGATAGCCGCAATTTTAGTCATTTATCTTAATTTTTGTCTGTTTGACTATCGCGTTTTTATTTTAAGTAAATTGACTAATTCTGTCAGACAAACACTCTTAGCTAGAAGGTTTTAGAGTACCATGTGTACATGAGTCCAACTCAATCGTTGACGCGCAAGATTATGTGACCGTAGAGTCATATGTATTTTTGTTGTTTGACAAGTTCGCTGATTACTTGTTTTGATGGCCGATTTTTTCGAATTTAAACTTAAATGTTGACCTTTTGACTCTCTTGGTTTCATGGCCTTAGGGTAAATTTTCTTCTTTGCAGAACAAAACTCTTTTAGCTAGAATGCTTTAGAGTTCTTTGTGTTCATGAGTTCAATTCAGCTATCGAAGCTCCAGATTTCGTGGACCTAGATTCTTTTGCTTTTTTGTTTTTTGACAAATTCTCAGATAGTTTATTTTAACCATGAAATTTTTGTCATTTAACTTATAATTTGTCCGTTCGATTCCCTTGGTTTTAAGGCCTTAGAGTAAATCGTCTGTATTTGTCAGAAGAACTTTCTTAGTTAGAAGGCTTTAGAGCACTCTGTGTAAATGAGCTCGATTTAATAATTGACTCTCACTGGGCCCCCGGCACTGTCACGTTTGTTTACTCTGTCCACATGAGTTCAACTCAATTATCGAAGCTCAAGATTTCGTCGACCTAGAGTCCTATATTTTTTGTTTGATAAGACTCTCAGATAGATTATTTTGACCGTCGCTTTTTTGTCATTAACTTATATTATGTACGTTCGGTTCTCTTGGCTTTATGCCCCTAGAGTAAATTGTCTATTTTTGTCAGAAGAACTCTCTTAGTTAGAAGGCTTTAGGGCACTCTGTGTACATGAACTCAATTTAATGATTGACTCTCACTGGGCCCCAGGCACTGTCACGTTTTTTTTACTCTGTCCACATGAGTTCAATTCAATTATCGAAGCTCAATATTTCGTCGACCTAGAGTCCTATGTTTTTGTTTGATTTGAAAAATTCTCAGATAGTTTATTTTGAACATCAAATTTCTGTAATTTTATTTATAATTTGTCTGTTTGATTCGCTTGGTTTTAAGGCCTCAGAGTGAATTGTCTATTTTTGTCAGAACTCTCTTAGTTTGAATGGTTTAGAGCACACTGAGTACATGATCTCGATTTAATAATTGACTCTCATTGGGCCACCGGCAGTGTCACGTTTTTTTACTCTGTCCACATGAGTTCAATTCAATTATCGAAGCTCAATATTTCGTTCACCTAGAGTCCTATGTTTTTTGTTTGATAAATTCTCAGATAGTTTATTTTGACCGTCGCTTTTTTGCCATTTAACGTATGTTTTGTACGTTCGGTTCCCTTGGCTTTATGACCTTAGAGTAAATTAACTATTTTTGTAAGAAGAATTCTCTTAGTTAGAAGGCTTTAGAGCTTTCTGTATACATAAGCTCGATTCAATTATTGAAACTCAAGGTCCTTTTGCACTGTCATAAGTTTTTTTTACAGTTTCTGATTCTAGTATTTGATTGCCGCGTTTTTAGTCATTTATCTTAAATTTCGTGTGTTTGACTATATTGGTCTTATAACCCCAAGATAAACTGTCTAATAATATTGTCAGAGAAACTCTCCTATCTAGAGGACATCAGAGTACCATTTGTACATGATCTCAATTCAATTCTTGACGCTCAAGATTTTCTGACCCTAGAGTCATATGTATTTTTGTTGTTTGACAAATTTTCAAAAAATTAAATCGGTTATCCAATTTTCCCTCTTCAAACTTAAGTTTTGACTTTCTGACTCTTTTGGTTTCATGAACTTAGTTTAAACCGCCTTTTTTGCAGAAGAAATTTCTTTTTGCTAGAATGCTTTAGAGTACTCTGAGTACATGAGTACAATTCAATTATCGAAGCAAAAGATTTCGTGGCCCTGGAGTGTTATGTGTATTTGCTGTTTGATAAATTCCCGAATAAATTGTTTTGACAGCCGCATTTTTGTTCTTTAGCTAAAATTTTGTTCGTTTGATTGTCTAAGTTTTATGGCCTTAGAAACCATTGTCTTTTTTTGTCAGAATAACCCTCTTAGTTAGAAGGCTTTAGAGCACTCTGTGTACATGATTTTGATTCAATTGTTGACTCCCAAAGTCCCTCGGCACTGTCATACGTTTTTTTACAGTTTTTGTTTATTTGTTTTGATAGCCGCAATTTTAGTCAGTTATCTAAAATTTCGTCTGTTTGACTATCTTGGTTTTATGACCCCAGAATAAATTATCTAATATTTTCAGATAAAATATTTTCGCTAGAAGGCTTTAGAGTACCATGTGCACATTTCAATTCAATTGTTGACGCTCAATGTTTTCTGACTGTATAGTCATATTTATTTTTGGTTGTTTGACAACTTTTCAATAATTTGTTTTGATATCCGAATTTTTCGTCATTAAACTTAAGTTTTGACATTTTGACTCTCTTGGTTTCATGGCCTTATTAAAAGTCGCCTTTTTTGCAGAAAAAAAATTCTTTTTGCTAGAATGATTTAGAGTACTCTGTCCACATGAGTTCAATTCAATTATCGAAGCACAAGATCTCGTGGCCCTGGAGTCTTATGTGTATTTTTTGTTTGATAAGTTCCCGAATAAATTGTTTTAACAGCGGCATTTTTGTTCTTTAGCTAAAATTTTCTCCGTTTGATTGTCTAGGTTTTATGGCTTTAGATAAGAATGTCTTCTTTTGTCAGAAGAACCCTCTTAGTTTGAAAGCTTTAGAGCTCTCTGTGTGCATGATTTTGAATCACTTGTCGACTCCCAATATATCTCGGCCCTAGTGTCTTGTGTCTTTGTTTTTCTTATAGTTTTCGATTATTTGCTTTGATAGCCGCAATTATCGTCATTTATCTACTAAATTTTGTCTGTTTGGTTATCTTGGTTTTATGACCCCAGAGTAACTTGTCTATATTTTTCAGACAATTTATTTTAAATAGAAGGCTTTAGATTACCATGTGTACATGATTTCATTTCAATTGTTGACGCTCAATGTTTTCTGACTGTGTAGTCATAATTATTTTTGGTTGTTTGGCAACTTTTCGAAGAATTTGTTTTGATATCCAAATTTTTCGTCTTTAATCTTTTTTTTTTTACATTTTGACTCTCTGGGTTTCACGGCCATAGTATAAAATGTCTTTTTTAGAAAACTCCTTTCGCTAGAATGCTTAGAGTAATTTGTGTACAAGAGTTCAGTTCAATTATCGGAGCACAGGATTTCGTGGCCCTGGAGTCTTATCTGTACTTGCTGTTTGATAAACTCTCAAATGATTTGTTTGACAGCCGCGTTTGTGTTCTCTAACTTAATTTGTCCTTTTGAATCTCTTGATTTTAAAGCCTTAGAAAAAACTGTCTATTTTTGTCAGAAGAACCCTCTTAGTTAGAAGGCTTTAGAGCACTCTGTGTGCATGATTTTGATTCAATTGTTGACTCCCAAAGTCCCTCGGCACTGTCTTACGTTTTTTTACAGTTTTTGTGTATTTGTTTTGATAGCCGCAATTTTAGTCATTAATTTAAAATTTCGTCTATTTGACTATCTTGGTTTTATGACCCCAGAATATATTGTCTAATATTTTCAGATAAAATATTTTTGCTAGAAGGTTTTAGAGTACCATGTGTACATTTCAATTCAATTGTTGACGCTCAATGTTTTCTGACTGTATAGTCATTTTTATTTTTGGTTGTTTGACAACTTTTCAAAAACTCTGTTTTGATATCCGGATTTTTCGTCATTAAACTTAAGTTTTGACCTTTTGACTCTCTTGGTTTCATGGCCTTATTATAAATCGCCTTTTTTTGCAGAAAAAAAATTTTTTTTGATAGAATGCTTAAGAGTACTCTGTCCACATGAGTTTTATTCAATTATCGAAGCTCATTATTTCGTCGACCTAGAGTCCTATGTGTTTTGTTTGATAAATTCTCAGATAGTTTATTTTGAACTTCGCTTTTTTGTCATTTAACTTTTGTTTTGTACATTCGGTTCCCTTGGCTTTATGCCCTTAGAGTAAATTGTCTATTTTTGTAAGAAGAACTCTCTTAGTTATAAGGCTTTAGAGCACTCTGTATACATGAGCTCAATTCAGTTATTGAAACTCAAGGTCCTTTTGCACTGTCATAAGTTTTTTTTACAGTTTCTGATTCTAGTATTTGACTGCCTCAATTTTAGTCATTTATGTTAAATTTCGTTTGTTTGACTATTTTGTTTTTATAACCCCAAGATAAACTGTCTAATAATATTGTCAGAGAAACTCTCCTGTCTAGAGGATATTAGAGTACCATGTGTACATGATCTCAATTTAATTGTTGACGCTCAAGATTTTCTGACCCCAGAGTCATATGTATTTTTGTTGTTTGACAAATTTTCAACAAATTAGTTCGGTTATCCTATTTTTTCGTCTTCAAACTTAAGTTTTGACTTTTTGACTCTCTTGGTTTCATGAACTTAGTATAAATCGCCTTTTTTGCAGAAGAAAATTCTTTTTGCTAGAATGCTTTAGAGTACTCTGAGTACAGAATTTCAATTCAATTATCGAAGCACAAGATTTCGCGGCCCTGGAGTGTTATGTGTACTTGTTGTTTGATAAATTCCCGAATAAATTGTTTTAACGGCCGCATTTTGGTTCCTTAGCTAAAATTTTGTCCTTTTGACTCTCTAGGATTTGTGGTCTCAGAAAAAATTGTCTATTTTTGTCAGAAAAAGCTTCTTAATGAGAATGCGTTACAGCACTCTGTGTGCATGATTTTGAGTCAATTATTGACTCTCAAAGTCCCTTGGCACTGTCATACTTTTTTTACTGTTTTTGATTATTTGTTTTGATAGCCGCAGTTTTAAACATTTATCTAATATTTCGTCTGTTTGACTATCTTGGTTTTATGACCACAGAGTAAATTGTCTAACATTTTCATAGAAAATCTTTTCGCTAGAAGGCTTTAGAGTAATATGTGTACTTTGCAATTCAACTGTTGACGCTCAAGATTTTGTGACCCTAGAGTTATATGTATTTTTCTTGTTTGACAACTCTTCAAAAAATTTGTTTTGATATCCAAATTTTTCGTCTTTAATCTTAATATTTTACCTTTTAACGGGAAAAACCTCTGGAATTCACGGCCTTAGGGTAAATTGTCTCATTTAGAAAATTCTTTTTGCTAGAATGCTTAGAGTACTTTGTGTAAATGAGATCAATTCAATTATTGAAGCACAGGATTTCGTGGCCCTGGAGTCTTATCTGTACTTGTTGTTTGATAAACTCTCAAATGATTTTTTTGACAGCCGCGTTTGTGTTCTTTAACTAAAATTTTGTCTTTTTGACTCTCTTGGTTTTAAAGCCTTAGAAAAAACTCTCTATTTTTGTCAGAAGAACCCTCTTAGTTAGAAGGCTTTAGAGCAATCTGTGTGCATGATTTTGATTCAATTGTTGACTCCCAAAGTCCCTCGGCACTGTCTTACGTTTTTTTTACAGTTTTTGTGTATTTGTTTTGATAGCCGCAATTTTAGTCATTTATTTAAAATTTCGTCTATTTGACTATCTTGGTTTTATGACCCCAGAATATATTGTCTAATATTTTCAGATAAAATATTTTTGCTAGAAGGTTTTAGAGTACCATGTGTACATTTCAATTCAATTGTTGACGCTCAATGTTTTCTGACTGTATAGTCATTTTTATTTTTGGTTGTTTGACAACTTTTCAAAAACTCTGTTTTGATATCCGGATTTTTCGTCATTAAACTTAAGTTTTGACCTTTTGACTCTCTTGGTTTCATGGCCTTATTATAAATCGCCTTTTTTTGCAGAAAAAAAATTTTTTTTGATAGAATGCTTAAGAGTACTCTGTCCACATGAGTTTTATTCAATTATCGAAGCTCATTATTTCGTCGACCTAGAGTCCTATGTGTTTTGTTTGATAAATTCTCAGATAGTTTATTTTGAACTTCGCTTTTTTGTCATTTAACTTTTGTTTTGTACATTCGGTTCCCTTGGCTTTATGCCCTTAGAGTAAATTGTCTATTTTTGTAAGAAGAACTCTCTTAGTTATAAGGCTTTAGAGCACTCTGTATACATGAGCTCAATTCAGTTATTGAAACTCAAGGTCCTTTTGCACTGTCATAAGTTTTTTTTTACAGTTTCTGATTCTAGTATTTGACTGCCTCAATTTTAGTCATTTATGTTAAATTTCGTTTGTTTGACTATTTTGTTTTTATAACCCCAAGATAAACTGTCTAATAATATTGTCAGAGAAACTCTCCTGTCTAGAGGATATTAGAGTACCATGTGTACATGATCTCATTTTAATTGTTGACGCTCAAGATTTTCTGACCCCAGAGTCATATGTATTTTTGTTGTTTGACAAATTTTCAACAAATTAGTTCGGTTATCCTATTTTTTCGTCTTCAAACTTAAGTTTTGACTTTTTGACTCTCTTGGTTTCATGAACTTAGTATAAATCGCCTTTTTTGCAGAAGAAAATTCTTTTTGCTAGAATGCTTTAGAGTACTCTGAGTACAGAATTTCAATTCAATTATCGAAGCACAAGATTTCGCGGCCCTGGAGTGTTATGTGTACTTGTTGTTTGAATTCCCGAATAAATTGTTTTGACGGCCGCATTTTGGTTCCTTAGCTAAAATTTTGTCCTTTTGACTCTCTAGGATTTGTGGTCTCAGAAAAAATTGTCTATTTTTGTCAGAAAAAGCTTCTTAATGAGAATGCGTTACAGCACTCTGTGTGCATGATTTTGAGTCAATTATTGACTCTCAAAGTCCCTTGGCACTGTCATACTTTTTTTACTGTTTTTGATTATTTGTTTTGATAGCCGCAGTTTTAAACATTTATCTAATATTTCGTCTGTTTGACTATCTTGGTTTTATGACCACAGAGTAAATTGTCTAACATTTTCATAGAAAATCTTTTCGCTAGAAGGCTTTAGAGTAATATGTGTACTTTGCAATTCAACTGTTGACGCTCAAGACTTTGTGACCCTAGAGTTATATGTATTTTTCTTGTTTGACAACTCTTCAAAAAATTTGTTTTGATATCCAAATTTTTCGTCTTTAATCTTAATATTTTACCTTTTAACGGGAAAAACCTCTGGAATTCACGGCCTTAGGGTAAATTGTCTCATTTAGAAAATTCTTTTTGCTAGAATGCTTAGAGTACTTTGTGTAAATGAGATCAATTCAATTATTGAAGCACAGGATTTCGTGGCCCTGGAGTCTTATCTGTACTTGTTGTTTGATAAACTCTCAAATGATTTTTTTGACAGCCGCGTTTGTGTTCTTTAACTAAAATTTTGTCTTTTTGACTCTCTTGGTTTTAAAGCCTTAGAAAAAACTCTCTATTTTTGTCAGAAGAACCCTCTTAGTTAGAAGGCTTTAGAGCAATCTGTGTGCATGATTTTGATTCAATTGTTGACTCCCAAAGTCCCTCGGCACTGTCATACGTTTTTTTTACAGTTTTTGTTTATTTGTTTTGATAGCCGCAATTTTAGTCAGTTATCTAAAATTTCATCTGTTTGACTATCTTGGTTTTATGACCCCAGAACAAATTGTCTAATATTTTCGGATAAAAAATCTTCGCTAGAAGGCTTTAGAGTACCATGTGTACATTTCAATTCAATTCTTGACGCTCAATGTTTTCTGACTGTATGGTCATATTTTTTTTTGGTTGTTTGACAACTTTTCAAAAAAAATGTTTTGATATCCGAATTTTTCGTAATCAAACTTAAGTTTTGACATTTTGACTCTCTTGGCTTCATGGCCTTATTATAAATCGCCTTTTTGCAGAAAAAAACTTCTTTTTGCTAGAATGCTTTAGAGTACTCTATCCACATGAGTTCAATTCAATTATCGAAGCTCATTATTTCGTCGACCTAGAGTCCTATGTTTTTTGTTTGATAAATTCTCAGATAGTTTATTTTGACCGTCGCTTTTTTGTCATTTAATTTATGTTTTTTACGTTCGGTTGCCTTGGCTTTATGCCCTCAGAGTAAATTGTCTATTTTTGTAAGAAGAACTCTCTTAGATAGAAGGCTTTAGAGCACTCTGTATACATGAGCTCGATTCAATTATTGAAACTCAAGGTCCTTTTGCACTGTCATAAATTTTTTTACAGTTTCTGATTCTAGTATTTGATAGCCGCAATTTTAGTCATTTATCTTAAATTTCGTTTGCTTGAATATATTGGTCTTATAACCCCAAGATAAACTGTCTAATAATATTGTCAGAGAAACTCTACTATCTAGAGGACATTAGAGTACCATGTGTATATGATCTCAATTCAATTGTTGACGCTCAAGATTTTCTGACCCTTGAGTCATATGTATTTTTGTTGTTTGACAAGTTTTCAAAAAATTAGTTCGGTTATCCTATTTTTTTGTCTTCAAACATAAGTTTTGAATTTTTGACTCTCTTGGTTTCATGAACTTAGTATAAATCGCCTTTTTTTGCAGAAGAAAATTCTTTTTGCTAGAATGCTTTAGAGTATTCTGAGTACATGAGTTCAATTCAATTATCGAAGCACAAGATTTCGTGGCCCTGGAGTGTAATGTGTACTTGTTGTTTGATAAATTCCCGAATAAATTGTTTTGACAGCCGCATTTTTGTTCCTTAGCTAAAAATTTGTCCTTTTGACTCTCTAGGATTTATGGTCTCTGAAAAAATTGTCTATTTTTGTCAGAAAAAGCTTCTTAATGAGAATGCGTTACAGCACTCTGTGTTCATGATTTTGAGTCAATTATTGACTCTCAAAGTCCCTTGGCACTGTCATACTTTTTTTTACTGTTTTTGATTATTTGTTTTGATAGCCGCAGTTTTAGTCATTTATCTAAAGTTTCGTCTGTTTGACTATCTTGGTTTTATGACCCCAGAGTAAATTGTCTAACATTTTCATAGAAAATCTTTTCGCTAGAAGGCTTTAGAGTATTATGTGTACATTTCAATTCAACTTTTGACGCTCAAAATTTTGTGACCCTAGAGTTATATGTATTTTTCTTGTTTGACAACTCTTCAAAAAATTTGTTTTGATATCCAAATTTTTCTTCTTTAATCTTATTATTTTACATTTGATGGGAAAAACATCTGGGTTTCACGGCCTTAGGGTAAATTGTCTCATTTAGAAAAACACTTTTCGCTAGAATGCTTAGAGTACTTTGTGTAAATGGGTTCAATTCAATTATTGAAGCACAGGATTTTGTGGCCCTGGAGTCTTATGTGTATTTGTTGTTTGATAAATTCTCAAATAGCTTGTTTGACAGCCGCATTTGTGTTCTTTAACTTAAATTTTGTCCTTATGACTCTCTTGATTTTATGGCATTTTAAAAAATTGGCTATTTTTGTCAGAAGAACCCTCATAGTTAGAAGGCATTAGAGCACTCTGTGCATGATTTTGATTCAATTATTGACTCTCATAGTCCCTTGGCCCTGTCATTTGTTTTTTTAACACTTTCTGATTGTTTGCTTTGATGGCCGCAAATTTATTCATTTATCTTAAGTTTCGTCAGTTTGACTCTCTTGGTGTTATGGTCACAGAGTAAATTGTCTAATAATTTCAGAGAAAATTTCTTCGCTAGAAGTCTTTAAAGTACCATGTTTACATTTCAATTCAATTGCTGACGCTCATGATTTTGTGGCCCCAGAGGCAGATGTATTTTTCTTGTTTGACAACTTTTCTAAAAATGTGTTTTGATATCCGAATTTTTTATCCTTAAACCTAATTTTTTAACTTTTGACTCTCGATTTTTTTGTCAGAAGAACCCTTTTAGTTAGAAGGCATTAGAGCACTCTGTGTGCATGATTTTGATTCAATTATTGACTCTCAAGGTCCCTTGGCACTGTCATGCTTTTTTTTACAGTTTTTGCTGATTTGTTTTGATAGCCGCAGTTTTAGTTATTCATCTAAAATTTCGTCTGTTTGGCTATCTTGGTTTTATGACCTTAGAATAAATTGTCTAACATTGTCAGAGGAAATCTCTTCACTAGAAGCCTTTAGAGTACCATGTGTACATTTCAATTCAATTGGTGACGCTGAAGATTTTGTGACGCTAGAGTTATATGTATTTTTCTTGTTTGATAACTTTTCAAAAAATGTGTTTTCATATCCGAAATTTTCGTATTTAAACTTAATTTTTGACTTTTTGATTCACTGGGTTTCACGGCCTTAGGGTAAATTGTCTTTTTTAGAAAAGCTTTTTCTGCTGGAATGCTTAGAGTACTTTCTTTACATGAGTTCAACTCAATTACCGAAGCACAATTTTTCGTGGCCCTGGAGTTTTATTTGTATTTGTTGTTCGACAAATTCTCAATTTGACGGCCGCATTTTTGTTATTCAACTAAAATTTTGTTCTTTTGACTCTCTTGGTTTAATGGCTTTAGAAAATATTGTCTATTTTTGTCAGAAGAACCTCTTATTAAGAAGGCTTTAGAGTATTCTTTGTATATGATTTCCATTCAATTATTGGCTCTAAAGCTCCCTTGGCCCTGTCTTTTTTTAACACTTTCTGATTAATTTCTTTGATGGGCGCATTTTTGTTCATTTATATTAAATTTCGTCTGTTTGGCTATCTTGGTGTTATGGTCCCAGTTTTGATTGTCCAAGTTGAGAAACTTTCCTAGTTAGAACGTTTTAGAGTACCATGTGTAGATGAGCTCAATTCAGTTGTTGACGCTCAGGATGTTGTGACCTTAGGGTCATAAGTATTTTTGTGTTTGACGAGTTCTCAGATTATTTTTTGATGGCCGAATTTTTCGTATTTAAGCTCAAATTTTGACCTTGTAATTCTTTTGTTTTGATGGTCTTAGGGTGATGCTCTTGGTTTTATGTAGAAAACATAAATTCTTTTAGCTAGAATGCTTTAGAGTAATCTGTGTACCTGAGTTCAATTCAACTAAAGAAGCTCACGATTTCGTCGACCTAGAGTCTTATGTGTATTTGTTGTTTGACAAATTCTCAACTTATTTGTTCGACAGCCGCATTTTTGTTCTTGAACTTAAATTTGGCCATTTTAACTCGCTTGGTTTTATGGCATTTGAAAAAAATGGCTATTTTCGTCAGAAAAACCCTCTCAGTTTGAAGACTTTAGGGTACACTATGTATATGATTTCGATTCAATTGTCGACTCTCAAAGTCCTTTGGCCCCGTCATATGTATTTGCTTTTTAACTAATTCTGATTATTTGTTTTGATAGCCGTATTTTTGTTCATTTATCCCAAAATTTGTCTATTTGGCTATCTTGGTTTTATGGCACCAGATTAAATTGTCTAATTTTGTCAGAGGAACTGTCTTAACTAGAAGGTTACCATGTGTAAATGAGTTCAATTCAACTGGTGACACTCAAGACTTCGTGGCCATAGAGTCATATGTATTTTTGTTGTTTGACAAATACTCGGATTATTTGTTTTGATGGCCAAATTTTTTGTATTTAAACTTAAATTAAGAGCGTTCAACTCTTGGTTTTATGGCCTCAGAAAAAGTTGTCTATTTTTTTCAGAAGAACCCTCTTAGTTAGAAGGCTCTAGGGTTTTCACTGTACTTAATTTCGATACAATTTTTGACTCTCAAGGTCCCCTGGCACTGTAATACATTTTCTAAACAGTTTCTGATTAGTTGTTTTGATAGCCGCAGTTATAGTCTTTTTTCTAAAACCTTGTCGATTTGGTTATCTTGGTTTTATGACCCCAGCGTAGATTGTCTAATATTATCAGAGAAAATTTCTTCAATAGAAGGCTTTAAAGTACCATGAGTACACTTCAATTCAATTGTTGACGCTCAAGATGTTTTGACCATTGAGTCATATTTATTTTTCTTGTTTGGCAACTTTTCAAAAAAATTGTTTTGATATCCAAATTTTTTGTCTTTAAACCTAATTTTTGACTTTTTGACTCCCTGGGTTTCACGGCCTTAGGGTAAATTGTCTTTTTTAGAAAAACTCTTTTCGCTAGAGTACTTTGTGTACATGAATTCAATTCAATGATCGAAGCTCAAGATTTCGTGGACCTAGAGTCTTATGTTTTTTTGTTGTTCGATAAATTCTCAGATAATCTGTTTTGAGGGCCGCATTTTTGTCATTTAACTTATAATTTGTCTGTTCAGTTCTCTTGGTTTTATGGCCTTAGAGTAAATTAGATTTTTTGTCTGAAGAACTCTCATTTTTAAAAGTCTTTAGAGTAATCTGTGTGCATGATTTTGATTCAATTACTGACTCTCAAGGTGCCTTGGCACTGTCATATGGTTTCTGTTTGACTATCTTGTTTTATGACCTCGGAGTTCATTGTCTAATTTTGTCAGAGAAACTGTTTTAACTAGAAGGTTACCATGTGTAAATGAGTTCAATTCAACAGGTGACACACAAGACTTCGTGGCCATAGAGTTATGTGTATTTTTGTTGTTTGACAAATTCTCGGATTATTTGTTTTGATGGCCAAATTTTTCGTATTTAAATTTAAATTATGAGCATTCGACTGTTGGTTTTATGGCCTCAGAAAAAGTTGTCTATTTTTCTCAGAAGAACCATCTTAGTTAGAAGTTTAGAAGGCTCTAGAGTACTCTCTGTACATAATTTCGATACAATTTTTGACTCTCCAGGTCCCTTGGCACTGTCATACATTTTTTTAACAGTTTCTGATTAGTTGTTTTGATAGCCGCAGTTATAGTCTTTTTTCTAAAACCTTGTCGATTTGGTTATCTTGGTTTTATGACCCCAGCGTAGATTGTCTAATATTATCAGAGGAAATTTCTTCTCTAGAAGGCTTTAAAGTACCATGTGTACACTTCAATTCAATTGTTGACGCTCAAGATGTTTTGACCATTGAGTCATATGTATTTTTCTTGTTTGGCAACTTTTAAAAAAATTTGTTTTGATATCCGAATTTTTTGTCTTTAAACTTAATTTTTGACTTTTTGACTCCCTGGGTTTCACGGCCTTAGGGTAAATTGTCTTTTTTAGAAAAACTCTTTTCGCTAGAGTACTTTGTGTACATGAATTCAATTCAGTTATCGAAGCTCAAGATTTCGTGAACCTAGAGTCTTATGTTTTTTTGTTGTTCGATAAATTCCCAGATAATCTGTTTTGAGGGCCTCATTTTTGTCATCTAACTTATAATTTGTCCATTCGGTTCTCTTGGTTTTATGGCCTTAGAGTAAATTAGATTTTTTGTCTGAAGAACTCTCATAATTAAAAGCCTTTAGAGTAATCTGTGTGCATGATTTCGATTCAATTATTGACTCTCAAGGTGCCTTGGCACTGTCATATGTTCTCTGTTTGACTATCTTTTTTTCTGACCTCGGAGTTCATTGTCTAATTTTGTCAGAGAAACTGTTTTAACTAGAAGGTTACCATGTGTAAATGAGTTCAATTCAACAGGTGACACACAAGACTTCGTGGCCATAGAGTTATGTGTATTTTTGTTGTTTGACAAATTCTCGGATTATTTGTTTTGATGGCCAAATTTTTCGTATTTAAATTTAAATTATGAGCATTCGACTGTTGGTTTTATGGCCTCAGAAAAAGTTGTCTATTTTTCTCAGAAGAACCATCTTAGTTAGAAGTTTAGAAGGCTCTAGAGTACTCTCTGTACATAATTTCGATACAATTTTTGACTCTCCAGGTCCCTTGGCACTGTCATACATTTTTTTAACAGTTTCTGATTAGTTGTTTTGATAGACGCAATTATAGTCATTTTTCTAAAACCTTGTCGGTTTGGTTATCTTGGTTTTATGACCCAGCGTAGATTGTCTAATATTATCAGAGAAAATTTCTTCAGTAGAAGGCTTTAAAGTACCATGTGTACACTGCAATTCAATTCTTGACGCTCAAGATGTTTTGACCTTTGATTCATATGTATTTTTCTTGTTTGGCAACTTTTCAAAAAATTTGTTTTGATACCCGAGTTTTTGGTTTTTACTCTTAAATTTTGACCTTTTGACTCTCCTGGTTTCACGGCCTTAGGGTACATTGTCTGTTTTGTAGAGTAAACTTTTTTTTGCTAGAATGCTTTGGAGTACTCTGTGTACATGAGTTCAATTTAATTTTTGAAGCAAAAGCTTTAGAGGCCCTGGAGTCTTATGTGTATTTTTTGTTTGATAAATTCTCAAATAATACGTTTTGACAGCGGCATTTGTGTTCCTAATTTTAAAATTTTCTTTATGACTCTCTTGGTTTTATGGCCTTAGAAAAAATGGTTAATTTTTGTCAGAAGAACTTTCTGAGCTAGAAAACTTTAAAATACTCCTTGTACATAATTTCAATTCGACTGTCGACTCCTAAGATTCAGTGGCTTAGCTCTTATGTATTTTAATTGTTCAATGAATTATCGAATAATTTGCTTTGACGGCCGCATTTTTCTCAAGTAACTTAAATTTTTGCCGTGTGATAGTCTTTCTTTATTGGCCTTAGAATAAATTGTCTATTATTGTCAGAAGAACTCTCTTAGTTAGAAGGCGTTAGGGTACTATTTGAACATGAGTTCAATTTAACTGCTCAAGATTTTGTGGCCATAGAGTCATATGCATTTTTGCTGTTTGATACTTTCTCAGATAATTTATTTTGAAAGCCGATACTTTTTTTTTAAATTTCTCCGATTGACCTGCTTGAATTTGAAGGCCTTTGGAAAATTTTTTTAAACAGAAAAACTCTCTTAGCTAGCAGGCCTTAGAACACTCTGTGTAGCTGAGTTAAATTCAATTGTCGTTGCTCAAGATTTCTTGGCCCTAAGAACATATGTTTTCTTGTTTTTGTGATAAATTCTCAGGCTATTTGTATTGACCAAATTTTCGACTTCTAACTCAAATTTTGTCCGTTTGACTCTTTTGGTTTCATGGCCAAAGCATAAATTGTCTAATTTTGTCAGAACACTCTCTTATATAGAAGACATTAGAATACTCTGTGTAATTGATTTTGATTCCATTTGATTCCCATTATCATTTGATTCAATTAACTACCAATGTCTTTTGGCCCTGGTGTCCTATTTTTTTAAAAGTTTATGATTATTTGTTCTAATGCAGCATATTTGGGATTAAATTTTGTACGTTTGATTCTCTTGGTTTTATGGCTTAATGTAAATTGTTTTTATTTGCAGAAAAAATTCTCTTTGATAGAGAGTACTCTGGGTACTCTTACAGTATTTTGGGTACATGAGCTCAATTCGATTGTCCAAGCTCAAAATTTGGTGGCCATAAAGTCATATGTATTTTGTTGTTTGAAAAATTATCAGATTAATTATTCTGGTGACCGATTTTTTTCGTCTTTTAACGTAAACTTTTGTCCGCCTGACTCTTGGTTTTTTAACAAAGAATGAATTGTCTTTTTTTTCAAAAAAAGATAGGCAGAGGGCTTTAGAGTTCAAGAGTTCAATACAATCATCGTCGCTCAAGATTTCTTCGAGACCGTAGAGTCGTATGTTTTTTTGTTTTATAAATTCTCAGATAATTAGCTTTGAAGGCCGAATTTTAGGTCTTTTGACTTCTTGGAACCTCTTAGTTTTATGGCCATAGATAAATTGTCTCTCTTTGTCTTAGAAACTTTCCTAGCTGGAAGGCTTTATAGTACTCTAGGTATATAAGTTCAATTCAATTATCGACGCTCAAGTTTTTGTGGCCCTATAGTCTCTCAAGTATTTTGTTGTTTGCAAAATTGCAGATTATTTGTTTTGATGGCTGATTTTGTTGTCTTTAAACATAAAATTTGTCCGTTAGGCTCTGTTAGTTTTTTAATCACCATAGAGTAAATTTTCTATTTTCATCAGCGAAACCTTCTCAGCTAAAAGGATTCAGAGCACTCTGCGTACCTGAGTTAAATTCAAATGTCGACGCTCAAGATTTATTGGCCCTAGGAACATATGTATTTTTGTTTTTTTGATAAATTCTCAGGCTATTTGTATTGACCAAATTTTCGACTTCTAACTCAAATCTTGTCCGTTTGACTCTTTTAATTTCATGGCCACAGCATAAATTGTCTAATTTTGTCAGAAAACTCTCTTAGATGGAAGACTTTAGAATACTCTGTGTAATTGATTTTGATTCCATTTGATTCTCATTATCATTTGATTCAATTAACTACCAAGGTTTTTTGGCCCTGGTGTCTTATTTTTTAAAAAAAGTTTTTGATTATTTGTTCTAATGCAGCATATTTGGGACTAAATTCTGTACATTTGATTCTCTTGGTTTTATGGCTTAATGTAAATTGTTTTTATTTGCAGAAAAAATTGTCTTTGATAGAGAGTACTCTGGGTACTCTTACAGTACTGTGGGTACAAGAGCTCAATTCCATTGTCCAAGCTCAAAATTTGGTGGCCATAAAGTCATATGTATTTTGTTGTTTGAAAAATTATCAGATTAATTGTTTTGTTGAAGTAAACTTTTGTCCGCCTGACTCTTGGTTTTATTAACAAAGACTGAATTGTCTTTTTTTAAAAAAAAAATAGCCAGAAGGCTTTACAGTTCATGAGTTCAATTCGATGATCGTCGCTCAAGATTTCTTCGAGACCCTAGAGTCGTATGTTTTTTTTTGTTTGATAGGATCTCAGATAATTAGCTTTAAAGGCCGAATTTCATGTCTTTTAACTTCTTGGAACCTCTTAGTTTCATGGCCATAGATATATTGTCTCTTTTTGTCATAGAAACTTTCCTAGCTGGCAGGCTTTATAGTACTCTAGATATATGAGTTCAATTCAATTATCGACGCTCAAGATTTTGTGACCCTATATACTCTCAAGTATTTTGTTGTTTGACAAAATTGCAGATTATTTGTTTTGATCGCTGATTTTGTTGTCTTTAAACATAAATTTTGTCCTTTAAGCTCTGCTGGTTTTTTAATCACCATAGAGTAAATTCTCTATTTTCATGAGCAAAATATTCTTAGAAAGAAGGCTTTAGAGCACTCTGTGTTCATGATTTGAATTCAATTGTTGACGCTCAAGATTTTTTGGCGCTAGGAACATATGTATTTGTGTTTTTTTTGATAAATTCTCAGACTATTTGTATTGACCAAGTTTTCGACTTCTAACTCAAATCTTGTCCGTTTGACTCTTTTGGTTTCATGGCCGAAGCATAAATTGTCTAATTTTGTCAGAAAACTCTCTTAGATAGAAGACTTTGGAAAACTCTGTGTAATTGATTTTGATTCCATTTGATTCCCATTATCATTTGATTGAATTAACTACCAAGGTCTTTTGGCCCTGTTGTCTTAATTTTTTTAAAAGTTTATGATTATTTGTTCTAATGCAGCATATCTGGGATTAAATTTTGTACGTTTGATTCTCGTGGTTTTATGGCTGAATGTAATTTGTTTTTATTTGCAGAAAAAATTCTCTTTGATAGAGAGCTTTACTGTACTCTGAGTACATGAGCTCAAGTCGATTGTCCAAGCTCAAAATTTAGACTAGTCGATTGTCCAAGCTCAAAAAGACTAATTGTTCTGGTGACCGATTTTTTTTTTGTCTTTTATTGTAAACCTTTGTCCGCCTGACTCTTGGTTTTTTTTAACAAAGAGTGAATTGTCTTTTTTTTTTCAAAAAACGATAGCCAGAAGGCTTTATAGTTCATGAGTTCAATTTGATCATCGTCGCTCAAGATTTCTTCAAGACCCTAGAGTCGTATGTTTTTTTTTGATAAATTCTCAGATAATTAGCTTTGAAGGCCGATTTTTATGTCTTTTAACTTCTTGGAACCTCTTAATTTTATGGCCGTAGATAAATTGTCTCTTTTTGTCTTAGAAGCTTTCCTAGCTGGAAGGCTTTACAGTACTCTAGGTATATGAGTTCAATTCAATTATCGACGGTCAAGATTTTGTGGCCCTATAGTCTCTCAAGTGTTTTGTTGTTTGACAAAATTGCAGATTATTTGTTTTGTTGGTTGATTTTGCTGTCTTGAAACATAAAATTTGTCCGTTAGGCTCTGTTGGTATTTTAATCACCATAGAGTAAATTCTCTATTAGCTAAAAGGCTTTAGAGCACTCTGTGTACCTGAGTTAAATTCAATTGTTGACACTCAAGATTTCTTGGCCCTAGAAACATATATCTATATATTTTTTTATAAATTCTCAGACTATTTGTTTTGACCAAATTTTTGACTTCTAACTCAAATCTTGTCCGTTTGACACTTTTGGTTTCATGGCCAAAGCATATATTGTCTAATTTTGTCAGAAAAATCTCTTAGATAGAAGGCTTTAGAATACTCTGTGTACTTGATTTTGATTCCATTTGTTTCCCATTATCATTTGATTCAATTAACTACCAAGGTCTTTTGGCCCTGATGTCTTATTTTTTTCAAAGTTTGTGATTATTTGTTCTAATGCATTATTTGGGATTGAATTTTGTACGTTTGATTCTCTTGGTTTTATGGCTTAATGTAAATTGTTTTTTTGCACAAAAAAAATTCTCTTTGATAGAGAGTTTTACCGTACTCTGGGGACATGAGCTCATTTCGATTGTCCAAGCTCAAAATTTGGTAGCCATAAAGTCATATGCATTTTGTTGTTTGAAAGATTATCAGGTTAATTGTTCTGGTGACCAATTTTTTTCGTCTTTAAACGTAAACTTTTGTCCGCCTGACTCTTGGTTTTATTAACAAAGACTGAATTGTCTTTTTTTTTTCAAAAAAAGATAGCCAGAAGGCTTTACAGTTCATGAGTTCAATTCGATCATCGTCGCTCAAGATTTCTTCGAGACCCTAGAGTCGTATGTTTTTTTTGTTTGATAAATTCTCAGATAAGTAGCTTAGAAGGCCGAATTTCAGGTTTTTTAACTTCTTGGAACCTCTTAGTTTTATGGCCATAGATAAATTGTCTCTTTTTGTCATAGAAACTTTCCTATCTGGAAGGTTTTATAGTACTCTAGGTATGTGAGTTCAATTCAATTATCGACGCTCAAGATTTTGTGGCCCTACAGTCATATGTAAGTTTGCTAATTAATAAATTCTCAGATAATTTCTTTTGAGAGCCAAATATTTCTTTTGACATAAATTTTTTTAGTTTGCTTGGTTTTGTGGTCTTAGGATAAATTGTCTTCTTTGTAGAAAAACTTTCTTAGCTAGAAGTCTTGGAGTACTCTTTGTATATGAGTTCAGTTGAATTGTCCAATCTCAAGATTTTGTGGCGCCAGAGTCATATGTCTTTTTTTTGTTTGACAAACTCTCGTAGCTAGAAGGGCTTAGAGTACTCTGTGTACATGAGTTCAATTCAGTTGTTCGTGCTCAAGATTTTGTGGCCCTAGAGTCATATGTCTTTTTTTGTTTGATAAACTCTCGGCTATTAGGTTTTGAAGGCCCAATGATTTTTTCTCTTTTCAATTTTGTCCTTTGACTCTCTTGGTTTGTTGGCCTTAGGATAAATTGTCTTCTTTGAAGATAAACTCTCTTAGCTGTAGAGCTTAGAGTACTCTGTGTTCATGATTTGGATTGAATTGTCGACTCTCAAGATTTTGTGGCACCGCAGTCATTTGTTTTTTTTAAACTCTCTGATTATTTGTTCTAATAGCCGGGTTTTTTGCCTCTCAAATGAAAATTTGTCCGTCTAACTCTTGATTTTATCACCTTAGAGTGAATTGTCCAACTTTGTCAAATAACTCTTAGCTAGAGGGATTTAGAGTTATCTGTGTACATGAGCTCAATTCAGTATTCCATGCCCAAGATTTCGTGGCGCCAGAGTCAAATGTCTTTTTTGTTTGATAAACTTTCGGGTAATATGTTTTGAAGGCCGAACGGTTCTTCCTTTTGTTTAAAATTTGTTCTTTGACTCTCTTGCTTTTGTAGCTTTAGGAAAAATTGTCTTCTTTATCGGAAAACTCTCTTAGCTAGAAGTCTTAGAGTAATCCGAGTATATGAGGACAATTAAAATTTTCACTCTTAAAAATTCGTGCCCCTAGAGTCATATGTCTTTTTTTGTTTGATAAACTCTCGGATATGTTGCATTGAAGGCCGAATATAACTCTGTTAGCTGGCTGGCTTAGAGTACTCTGTGTACATGAGTTCAATTCAATTGTCAACACTCAAGGATTTTTGGCCCTACAGTCATATGTTTTTTAATGTTTTGAATTTTCTAAATTTGTCTAAAAACACTTAGCTAGATGGATTTATATTACTCTGTGCAAATGAGTTCAATTCAATTGTCCACTCTCCAAAAATCGTGCCCCTATAATCATATGTCTTTTTTTGTTTGATAAACTTTCGGATAATAGGTTTTGAAGGCTTAACGGTTCTTCCTTTTGTTTAAATTTTGTTCTTTGACTCTCTTGCTTTTGTAGCTTTAGGATAAATTGTCTTCTTTATCGGAAAACTCTCTTAGCTAGAAGTCTTAGAGTACTCTGAGTATATGAAGCCAATTAAATTTTTCACTCTTTAAAATTCGTGCCCCTATAATCATATGTCTTTTTTTGTTTGATAAAATTTCGGATAATGGGTTCTGAAGGCCGAATGTTTCTTCCTTTTTTAATTTCTTATTTTGACTCCATTGGTTTTGTGACCCCAGAATAAATTGTCTTCTTTGTAGGAAAACTCTTTCAGCTAGAAGTTTTAGAGTACTCTCTGTATATGCCATCAATTCAGTTGTCAATGCTTAATATTTCGTGGCCCTAGAGTCATATGTCTTTTTTTATTTGATAAACACCCGGATAATAGGTTTTGAAGGCCGATTGTTTCTTCTTTTTATTTAATTTTGTTCTTTGACTCTCTTGGTTTTGTGACCTTCGGATAAATTGTTTTCTTCATAGAAAAACTCTCTTAGCTAGAAGTCTTAGAGTACTCTATGTAAATGAGTTGAATTCAGCTGTCACAAATTGTCTTCTTTTTAGAAAAACGCTCTTAGCTAGAAGTCCTAGAGTACTCGGTGTATATGAGTAAAATTCAGCTGTCCATGCTCAAAATGTCGTGGCGCTAGAGTCAAAGGACTTTTTTTGTTATATAGACTCTCGGATAAGTTGCTTTGAAGGCCAAATGTTTCTTCTTGTGACTTAAATTTTCTCCGTTTGACTCTCTTGATTTTTTGGCCTTAGGATAAATTGTCTTCTTTAAAGAGAAACTCTCTGAGCGGGTTTAGAGTACTCTGTGTGCATGATTTCAAATCAATTGTCAACTCTCAAGTTTTCGTGGCCCTACAGTCATATGTTTCTATGTTTTTAAACAGATCCTCGGATTATTTGTTTTGATAGCCAAATTTTTTGTCGTTCAACTGAAATTTTGCCCGTCAGACTCTTGGTTTTTTCCCCTTAGAGTGAATTGTCTAAGATTGTCAAAAAAATCTAAACTAGAAGGATTTAGTGTACTCTGTGTACCTGAGTTCATTTCAGTTGTCCATACTCAATATTTCGCGGCCCTTGAGTAATAGGTGTTTTTTTTGTTTGATAAACTATCGGATAATAGGTTTTAATGGCCGAATGGTTCTTTTTTTGTTTACTTTTGTCCTTTGACTCTCTTGGTTTTGTGGTCTTAGGATAAATTGTCTTCTTTGTAGAAAAACTTTCTTAGCTAGAAGTCTTGGAGTACTCTTTGTATATGAGTTCAGTTGAATTGTCCAATCTCAAGATTTTGTGGCGCCAGAGTCATATGTCTTTTTTTTGTTTGACAAACTCTCGTAGCTAGAAGGGCTTAGAGTACTCTGTGTACATGAGTTCAATTCAGTTGTTCGTGCTCAAGATTTTGTGGCCCTAGAGTCATATGTCTTTTTTTGTTTGATAAACTCTCGGCTATTAGGTTTTGAAGGCCCAATGATTTTTTCTCTTTTCAATTTTGTCCTTTGACTCTCTTGGTTTTGTGGCCTTAGGATAAATTGTCTTCTTTACAGAAAAACTCTCTCAGCTAGAGTTCTTAGAGTACTCTGTGTATATGGGTTCAACTCAGTTGTCCATGCTCAATATTTCGTGGCCCTAGAGTCATATGTCTTTTTTGTTTGATAAACTCTCGGATAATAAGTTTTGAAGGCCCAATGTTTTTTCTTTTTTCAATTTTGTCCTTAACTCTCTTGGTTTTGTGGCCTTAGGATAAATTGTGCTCTTTACAGAAAAACTCTCTTAGCTAGAATTCTTAGAGTACTCTGTGTATATGGGTTCAAATCAGTTGTCCATGCTCAATATTTCGTGGCCCTATAGTCATATGTCTTTTTTTGTTTGATAAACTCTCGGATAATAGGTTTTGAAGGCCCAATGTTTTTTTTTTCAATTTTGTCCTTTGACTCTCTTGGTTTTGTGGCCTAAGGATAAATTGTCTTCTTTACAGAAAAACTCTCTTAGCTAGAATTCTGGGAGTAAATTGTGCATATGAGTTCAATTCAATTGTCCACTCTCAAGATTTTTTGGCCCTAGAGTTATATATCTGTCTTTTGATAAACTCTCGGATAATTTGTTTTGAAGGCCAAACGTTTCTTCTTTTGACTTAAGCATTCTCCGTTTGACTCTCTTGATTTTTTGGCCTCAGGATAATTTGTCTCCTTTGAAGAAAAACTCTCTTAGCTAGAAGGGCTTAGAGTACTCTGTGTACATGAGTTCAATTCAGTTGTTCGTGCTCAAGATTTCGTGGCCCTAGAGTCATATGTCTTTTTTTGTTTGATAAACTCTCGGCTAATAGGTTTTGAAGGCCCAATGTTTTTTCTTTTTTCACTTTTGTCCTTTGACTCTCTTGGTTTTGTGGCCTAAGGTAAATTGTATTCCTTACAGAAAAACTCTCTTAGCTAGAACTCTTAGAGTACCCTGTGTATATGGGTTCAACTCAGTTGTCCATGCTCAATATTACGTGGCCCTAGAGTCATGTGTCTTTTTTTGGTTTAATAAAATCTCGGATAATAGGTTTTGAAGGCCCAATGTTTTTTCTTTTTTTTTCAATTTTGTCCTTTGACTCTCTTGGATTTGTGGCCTTAGGATAAATTGTCTTCTTTACAGAAAAACTCTCTTAGCTAGAATTCTTAGAGTACTCTGTGTATATGGGTTCAACTCAGTTGTCCATGCTCAATATTTCATGGCCCTAGAGTCATATGTCTTTTTTTGTTTGATAAACTCTCGCATAATAAGTTTTGAAGGCCCAATGTTTTTTTCTTTTTTTTTCAATTTTGTCCTTTGACTCTCTTGGTTTAGTGGCCTTAGGATAAATTGTCTTCTACACAGAAAAACTCTCTTTGCTAGAATTCTGGGAGTAAATTGTGTATATGAGTTCAATTCAATTGTCCACTCTCAAGATTTTTTTTGGCCCTAGAATTATATGTCTGTCTTTTGATAAACTCTCGGATAATTTGTTTTGAAGGCCAAGTGTTTCTTCTTTTGACTTAAGTATTCTCCGTTTGACTCTTGATTTTTTGGCCTTAAGATAAATTGCCTTCTTTGAAGAAAAACTCTCTTAGCTGGTGGGGCTTAGAGTACTCTATGTACATGAGTTCAATTCAGTTGTCAGCACTCAAGAATTCGTGGCACTACAGTCACATATTTGTTGACTTTCAAATAAATTCTCCAATTTTTTCGTTTGATAGCCAAATTTTTTTTCAACAAAAATTTTGTCCATCTGACTTCTGGTCTTATCAGCTTAGAGTGAATTGTCTAACATTGTCAAAAAAATCTTAGCTAGAAGGATTTGGAGTACTCTGTGTACACGAGTTCAATTCAAATGTCCACACTCAAGATTTCGTGGCCCTAGAGTCAAATAAATTTTTGTTTGATAAACACTCGGATGATAGGTTTTTGATGACCGAATGTTTCTTCTTTTTATTTAATTTTGTCCTTTGACTCTCTTGGTTTTGTGGATTTAGGATAAATTGTCTTCTTTGTAGAAAAGCTCTTTTAGCTAGAGTTCTTAGAGTACTCTGTGTATATGGGTTCATTTCAGTTGTCCATGCTCAAAATTTTGCGGCCCCAGAATCATATGTCTTTTTTTGTTTGATAAACTCTCGATTAATAGTTTTTGAAGGCCGAATGTTTCTTCTTTTCATTTACTTTTGTCCTTAGACTGTCTTGGTTTTGTGGACTTAGGATAAATTGTCTTTTTTGTAGAAAAATTTTCTTAGCTAGAAGTCTTAGAGAAATACGTGTATATGTGATCAATTGAATTGTCCACTCTCAAGGTTTCGTTACCCTAGAGTCATATTTTTTCTTGTTTCATTAAATTCTCAGGAATCCAATTTGTTTTGGAGGCCAAATAATTTTTCCTTTAGTTCATCTCAAGTTTTGTCCGTCTGACTCTTGGTTTTGTCACCTTAGAATGAATTGTCTATTTTTGTCAAAAAATTCTTAGCTAGAAAGACTTAGAGTACTTTGTGTACATAAATTCAATTCAGTTGTGCATGCTCAAGTTTTCGTAGTCCTAGAGTCATCTGTCTTTTTTTGTTTGATAAACTCTCTCATAATAGGTTTTGAAGTCCCAATGTTTTTTTCTATTTTTCAATTTTGTCCTTTGACTCTCTTGGTTTAGTGGCCTTAGGATAAATTGTCTTCTTCACAGAAAAACTCTCTTTGCTAGAATTCTGGGAGTAAAATGTGTATATGAGTCCAGTTCAATTGTCCACTCTCAAGAGTTTTTTGGCCCTAGAGTTATATGTCTGTTTTCTGATAAACTCTCGGATAATTTGTTTTGAAGGCCAAGTGTTTCTTCTTTTGACTTAAGTATTCTCCGTTTGACTCTCTTGATTTTTTGGCCTTAGGATAAATTGCCTTCTTTGAAGAAAAACTCTCTTAGCTGGGGGGCTTATAGTACTCTATGTACATGAGTTCAATTCAGTTGTCAGCACTCAAGAATTCGTGACACTACAGTCACATATTTGTTGATTTTCAAACAAATTCTCCGATTATTTCGTTTGATAGCCAAATTTTTTTTCAACAGAAATTTTGTCCGTCTGACTTCTGGTCTTATCAGCTTAGAGTGAATTGTCTAACATTGTCAAAAAAATCTTAGCTAGAAGGGTTTAGAGTACTCTGTGTACATGAGTTCAATTCAAATGTCCACACTCAAGATTTCGTGGCCCTAGAGTCAAATAATTTTTTGTTTGATAAACACTCGGATAATAGGTTTTTGATGACCAAATGTTTCTTCTTTTTATTTAATATTGTCCTTTAACTCTCTTGGTTTTGTGAACTTAGGAAAAATTTTCTTCTTTGTAGAAAAACTCTTTTAGCTAGAGTTCTTAGAGTACTCTGTGTATATGGGTTCAACTCAGTTGTCCATGCTCAAAATTTTGCGGCCCCAGAGTCATATGTCTATTTTTGTTTGATAAACTCTCGTACAATAGGTTTTGAAGGCCGAATGTTTCTTCTTTTCATTTAATTTTGTCCTTAGACTGTCTTGGTTTTGTGGTCTTAGGATAAATTGTCTTCTTTGTAGAAATATTTTCTTAGCTAGAAGTCTTAGAGAACTACGTGTATATGTGTTCAATCGGATTGTCCACTCTCAAAGTTTCGTTACCCTAGAGTCATTTTTTCTTATTTCATTAAATTCTCAGGAATCCAATTTGTTTTGGAGGTGAAATAATTTTTCCTTTAGTTCATCTCAAGTTTTGTCCGTCTGACTCTTGCTTTTATCACCTTAGAATAAATTGTCTATTTTTGTCAAAAAATCCTTAGCTAGAAAGACTTAGAGTTTTTTGTGTACATAAATTCAATTCAGTTGTCCATGCTCAAGTTTTCGTAGTCCTAGAGTCATAGGTCTTTTTGTTTGATAAACTCTGGTATAATAGGTTTTGAAAGCCGAAAGTTTCTTATTTTATTTAAATTTTGTCCTTTGACTCTCTTGGTTTTGTGGTCTTAGAATAAATTGTCTTCTTTGCAGAAAAATTCTTTTAGCTAGAAGTCTTAAAGAACTCCGTGTTTATGAGTTCAATTGAATTGTCCACTCTCAAGATTTCGTGGCCCTAGAGTCATATTTTTTTCTTGTTTCATTAAATTCTCAGGAATCCAATTTGTTTTGGAGGCCATATAATTGTTCCTTCAGTTAAGCTCAAGTTTTGTCCTGTCTGAGTGAATTGTCTATTTTTGTCAAAAAAAACTCCTAGCTAGAAGGCTTTAGAGTATTTTGTGTACATGAGTTCAATTCAGTTGTCCATGCTCAATATTTCGTGGCCCTAGAGTCATATGTCTTTTTTTGTTTGATAAACTCTCAAATAATAGGCTTTGAAGGCCGAATGTTTCCTCTTTTCATTTCAATTTGTCCTTAGACTCTCTTGGTTTTGTGGTCTTAGGATAAATTGTCTTCTTTGTGGAAAAATTCTCTTAGCTAGAAGTCTTAGAGAACTCCGTGTATATGAGTTCAATTGAATTGTCCACTCTCGATATTTCGTGGCCCTAAAGTCATATTTTTTCTTGTTTCAAAAAAAAAGGAATCCAATTTGTTTTGGAGGCCAACTAATTGCTCCTTTAGTTCTTCGCAAGTTTTGTCCGTCTGACTCTTGGTTTTATCACCTTAGAGTGAATTGTCTATTTTTTGTCAAAAACTCCTAGCTAGAACGCTTTGAAGCATTTTGTGTACATGAGCTCAATTCAGTTGTCCATGCTCAATATTTCGCGGCCCTAGAGTAATAGGTTTTTTTTCGTTTGATAAACTCTCGGATAATAGGATTTGACGGCCGAATGGTTCTTCCTTTTTTTTTCTTTTGCCCTTTGACTCTCTTGGTTTTGTGGTCTTAGGATAAATTGTCTTCTTTGCAGAAAAGTTCTCTTAGCTATAAGTCAAAGAGTAGTCTAAGTATATGAGTTCAATTCAGCTGTTCATGCTCAAGATTTAGGTGCTATAAAGTCATATGTCTTTTTTTGTTTGACAAACTCTCGGATAAAAGCTATTGAAGTCCGAATGCTTCTTCTTTTTATTTAATTTTGTCCTTTGACTCTCTTGGCTTTCTGGCCATAGGGTAAATTGTCTTCTTTGTAAAAAACTTTCTTTGCTAGAAGTCTTGGTGTAGTCTTTGTATATGAGTTCAACTCAATTGTCCAATATCAAGATTTCGTGGCCCTAGAGTCATTTTTTTTTGTTTCATTAAATTCTCAGATAATTTGTTTTGGAGGCCAAATAATAGTTCTCTTAAATGTTCTCAAATTTTGTCCGTCTGACTCTCTGTTTTATCACCTTAGGGTGAACTGTCTTACTTTGTCAAAAAACTCTTAGCTAGGAAGACTCAGAGTACTCCGTGTACATAAGTTCAATTCTGTTGTCCGTGCTCAAGTTTTCGTAGTCGAAGAGTCATAGGTCTTTTTTTGTTTGATAAACTCTCGCATAATAGGTTTTGAAGGCCCAATGTTTTTTTTTCTATTTTTCAATTTTGTCCTTTGACTCTCTTGGTTTTGTGGTCTTAGGATAAATTGTCTTCTTCACAGAAAAACTCTCTTAGCTAGAATTCTGGGAGTAAAATGTGTATATGAGTCCAGTTCAATTGTCCACTCTCAAGATTTTTTTGGCCCCAGAATTATATGTCTGTCTTTTGATAAACTCTCGGATAATTTGTTTTGAAGGCCAAGTGTTTCTTCTTTTGACTTAAGTATTCTCCGTCTGACTCTCTGTTTAATCACCTTAGGGTGAACTGTCTTACTTTGTCAAAAAACTCTTAGCTAGGAAGACTCAGAGTACTCCGTGTACATAAGTTCAATTCTGTTGTCCGTGCTCAAGTTTTCGTAGTCCAAGAGTCATAGGTCTTTCTGATAGATAAACTCTGGGATAATAGGTTTTGAAGGCCGAAAGTTTCTTCTTTTCATTTAATTTTGTCCTTAGACTCTCTTGGTTTTGTGGTCTTAGAGAACTCCGTGTATATGAGTTCAATTGAGTTGTCCACTCTCAACGTTTCGTGGCCCTAGAGTCATATTTTTTCTTGTTTCATTAAATTCTCAGGAATCCAATTTGTTTTGGAGGCCAAACAATATTTCCTTTAGTTCATCTCAAGTTTTGTCCGTCTAACTCTTGGTTTTATCACCCCAGAGTGAATTGTCTATTTTTGTCAAAAAAATTCCTCGTTGTCCATGCTCAATATTTCGCGGCCCTAGAGTCATAGGTGATTTTTGTTTGATAACCCCCCGAATAATAGGCTTTGAAGGCCAAATGTTTCTTCTTTTTATTTAATTTTGCTCTATGACTATCTTGGTTTTGTGCTCTTAGGATAAATTGGTTTCTTTGCAGAAAAATTCTCTTAGCTATAAGTCTTAGAGTACTCTGTTTATATGAGTTCAATTCAGTTGTCCATGCTCAATGTTTCGCGGCCCTAGAGTCATGGGAGTTTTTTTTGTTTGATAAACTCTAGGATAATTGGTTTTAATGGCCGAATGGTTCTTTTTTTGTTTACTTTTGTCCTTTGACTCTCTTGGTTTTGTGGTCTTAGGATAAATTGTCTTCTTTGTAGAAAAACTTTCTTAGCTAGATGTCTTGGAGTACTCTTTGTATATGAGTTCAGTTCAATTGTCCAATCTCAGGATTTCGTGGCCCTAGAGTCATTTTTTTTCTTGTTTCATTAAATTCTCAGATAATTTGTTTTGGAGGCCAATTAATTGTTCTTTTAAATCTTCTCAATTTTTGTCCGTCTGACTTTCTGTTTTATCACCTTAAGATGAACTGTCTTACTTTGTCAAAAAACTCTTAGCTAGGAAGACTCAGAGTACTCCGTGTACATAAGTTCAATTCTGTTGTCCGTGCTCAAGTTTTCGTAGTCCAAGAGTCATAGGTCTTTTTGATTGATAAACTCTGGGATAATAGGTTTTGAAGGCCGAAAGTTTCTTCTTTTCATTTAATTTTGTCCTTAGACTCTCTTGGTTTTGTGGTCTTAGGATAAATTGGCTTCTTTGCAGAAAAATTCTCTTAGCTAGAAGTCTTAGAGAACTCCGTGTATATGAGTTCAATTGAATTGTCCACTCTCCAGATTTCGTGGCCCTAGAGTCATATTTTTTCTTGTTTCATTAAATTCTCAGGAATCCAATTTGTTTTGGAGGCCAAACAATATTTCCTTTAGTTCATCTCAAGTTTTGTCCGTCTAACTCTTGGTTTAATCATCTCAGAGTGAATTGTCTATTTTTGTCAAAAAAACTCCTCGTTGTCCATGCTCAATATTTCGCGGCCCTAGAGTCATAGGTGTTTTTTGTTTGATAACCCCCCGAATGATAGGTTTTGAAGGCCAAATGTTTCTTCTTTTTATTTAATTTTGCCCTTTGACTATCTTGGTTTTGTGCTCTTAGGATAAATTGGCTTTTTTGCAGAAAAATTCTCTTAGCTATAAGCCTTAGAGTACTCTGTTTAAATGAGTTCAATTCAGTTGTCCATGCTCATTGTTTCGCGGCCCTAGAGTCATAGGAGTTTTTTTTTGTTTGAGAAACTCTAGGATAATTGGTTTTAATGGCCGAATAGTTCTTTTTTTTGTTTACTTTTGTTCTTTGACTCTCTTGGTTTTGTGGTCTTGGGATAAATTGTCTTCTTTGTAGAAAAACTTTCTTAGCTAGAAGTCTTGGAGTACTCTTTGTATATGAGTTCGGTTCAATTGTCCAATCTCAAGATTTCATGGCCCTAGAGTCATTTTTTTTTCTTGTTACATTAAATTCTCAGATAATTTGTTTTGAAGGCCAATTAATTGTTCTTTTAAATCTTCTCAATTTTTGTCCGTCTGACTTTCTGTTTTATCACCTAAAGATGAACTGTCTTACTTTGTCAAAAAACTCTTAGCTAGGAAGACTCAGAGTACTTCGTGTACATAAGTTCAATTCTGTTGTCCGTGCTCAAGTTTTCGTAGTCCAAGAGTCATAGGTCTTTTTGATTGATAAACTCTGTGATAATAGGTTTTGAAGGCCGAAAGTTTCTTCTTTTCATTTAATTTTGTCCCTAGACTCTCTTGGTTTTGTGGTCTTAGGATAAATTGGCTTCTTTGCAGAAAAATTCTCTTAGCTAGAAGTCTTAGAGAACTCCGTGTATATGAGTTCAATTGAATTGTCCACTCTCAAGATTTCGTGGCCATAGAGTCATGTTTTTTCTTGTTTCATTAAATTCTCAGGAATCCAATTTGTTTTGGAGGCCAAACAATATTTCCTTTAGTTCATCTCAAGTTTTGTCCGTCTAACTCTTGGTTTAATCACCTCAGAGTGAATTGTCTATTTTTGTCATAAAAAACTCTTCGTTGTCCGTGCTCAATATTTCGCGGCCCTAGAGTCATAGGTGTTTTTTGTTTGATAACCCCCCGAATAATAGGTTTTGAGGGCCAAATGTTTCTTCTTTTTATTTAATTTTGCCCTTTGACTATCTTGGTTTTGTGGTCTTAGAGAACTCCGTGTATATGAGTTCAATTGAGTTGTCCACTCTCAACATTTCGTGGCCCTAGAGTCATATTTTTTCTTGTTTCATTAAATTCTCAGGAACCCAATTTGTTTTGGAGGCCATATAATTGTTCCTTTAGTTCAGCTCAAGTTTTGTCCTGTCTGAGTGAATTGTCTATTTTTGTCAAAAAGAACTCCTAGCTAGAAGGCTTTAGAGTATTTTGTGTACATGAGTTCAATTCAGTTGTCCATGCTCAATATTTCGTGGCCCTAAAGTCATATGTCTTTTTTTGTTTGATAAACTCTCAAATAATAGGTTTTGAAGGCCGAAAGTTTCTTCTTTTCTTTTAATTTTGTCCTTAGACTCTCTTGGTTTTGTGGTCTTAGGATAAATTGGCTTCTTTGCAGAAAAATTCTCTTAGCTATAAGTCTTAGAGTACTCTGTTAAAATGAGTTCAATTCAGTTGTCCATGCTCAATGTTTCGCGGCCCTAGAGTCATAGGAGTTTTTTTGTTTGATAAACTCTAGGATAATTGGTTTTAATGGCCGAGTGGTTCTTTTTTTGTTTACTTTTGTTCTTTGACTCTCCTGGTTTTGTGGTCTTAGGATAAATTGTCTTCTTTGTAGAAATACTTTCTTAGCTAGAAGTCTTGGAGTACTCTTTGTATATGAGTTCAGTTCAATTGTCCAATCTCAAGATTTCATGGCCCTAGAGTCATTTTTTTCTTGTTACATTAAATTCCCAGATAATTTGTTTTGGAGGCCAATTAGTTGTTGTTTTAAATCTTATCAATTTTTGTCCGTCTGACTCTCTGTTTTATCACCTTAGGGTGAACTGTCTTACTTTGTCACAAAACTCTTAGCTAGGAAGACTCAGAGTACTCCGTGTACATAAGTTGAATTCTGTTGTCCGTGCTCAAGTTTTCGTAGTCCAAGAGTCATAGGTCTTTTTGATTGATAAACTCTGGGAGAATAGATTTTGAAGGTCAAAAGTTTCTTCTTTTCATTTAATTTTGTCCCTGAATTCCCTTGGTTTTGTGGTCTTAGGATAAATTGGTTTCTTTGCAGAAAAAATCTCTTAGCTAGAAGTCTTAGAGAACTCCGTGTATATGAGTTCAGTTCAATTGTCCAATCTCAAGATTTCGTGGCCCTAGAGTCATTTTTTTTCTTGTTTCATTAAATTCTTAGATAATTTGTTTTGGAGGCCAATTAATTGTTCTTTTAAATGTTCTCAATTTTTGTCCGTCTGACTCTTGGTTTTATCACCCTAGGGTGAATTGTTTTACTTTGTCAAAAAAACTCTTAGCTAGAAAGACTTAGAGTTTTTGTGTTCATAAATTCAATTCAGTTGTCCGGGCTCAAGTTATCGTAGTCCTAGAGTCATAGGTTTTTTTGGTCAACTCTGTGATAAAAAGTTTGGAAGGCCGAAAGTTTTTTCTTTTCATTTAATTTTTTCCTTAGACTCTCTTGGTTTTGTGGTCTTTGGATTTTATCTTAGGATAAATTGTCTTCTTTGTAGAAAAACTCTGTCATCTAGAAATCTTAGAGTAATCTGTGCATATGAGTTCAATTCAGTTGTTCATGCTTAATATTTTGTGGCCCTAAATCCATATGTGTTTTTTTGTTTGATAAACTCTCGGATAATAGGTTTTGAAGGCCGATTGGTTCTTCCTGTTATTTACTTTTGTCCTTTGACTCTCTTGGTTTTGTGGTGTTAGGATAAATTGTCTTCTTTGTAGAAAAATTCTCTTAGCTAGAAGTTTTAGAGTACTCTGTGTATATGAGTTCAATTTAATTGTCGACTCTCTAGATTTCGTCGTCCTAGAGTCATATGTCTTTTTCTTGTTTGACAAACTCTCGGATAATAGGTATTGATGGCCGATTGTTTCTTCTTTTTTTTTTAATTTTGTCCTTTGAATCTCTTGGTTTTGCGGCCTTAGGATAATTTGTTTTCTTCAAAGGAAAACTCTCCTAGCTAGAAGTCTTAGAGTACTCTGTGTAATTGAGTTGAATTCAGCTGTCCTAAATTGTCTTCTTTGTAGAAAACTCTCTTGCCTAGAAGTCTTAGAGTACTCCGTTTATATGAGTTTAATTTAATTGTCGACTCTCAAGATTTGGTTGCCCTAGAGTCATATGTCGTTCTTTGTTTGATAAACTCTCGGATGATAGGTTTTGAAGGCTGATTGGTTCTTCCTTTTATTTACTTTTGTCCTTTGACTCTCTTGTTTTTGTGGTGTTAGGATAAATTGTCTTCTTTGTAGAAAAATTCTCTTAGCTAGAAGTTTTAGAGTACTCTGTTAATATGAGTTCAGTTTAATTGTCGACTCTCTAGTTTTCGTCGCCCTAGAGTCATGTCCTTTTCTTGTTTGATAAACTCTTGGATAATAGGTTTTGAAGGCCGATTGTTTCTTCTTTTTATTAAAATTTGTTCTTTTGACTCTCTTGTTCTTTTGGCCTCGGTGTAAATTGTCATCTTTGCAGGAAAACTCTTTTAGCTGGTGGGCTTAGAGTGTTCTTTAAACATGGGTTCAATTCAATTGTCGACCCTCAATATTTCATGGCCTACAGTCATATATTTTTTGTTTCATAATAAATTCTACAATTATTTATTTTGATAGCCGGATTTTTTGACTTTCAAGTAAATTTTTGGTTTGTCTGACTCTTGGTTTCTTGGTTTTGTGACCTTGGGATAAATTGTCTCCTTTGTAGAAAAATTCTTTTAACTGGATGAAGTTAGCGTACTTTGTTTACATGGGTTCCATTCAATTTTCCATGCACAAAATTTCGTGGCTCTAGAGTCATATGTCTTTTTTTTGTTTGATAAACTCTCGGATAAAGGTTTTTGAAGGCCGATTGTTTCTTCTTTTTATTTAGTTTTGTCCTTTGACTCTCTTGGTTTTGTGGCCTTAGGATAAATTGCCTCCTTTGTAAAAAATTTCTCCTAGCTAGAAGTCTTAGAGTACTCTGTGTATGTGAGTTCATTTCAGCTGTTCATGCTCAATATTTTGTGGCCATAAAGTCATATACCTTTTTTTTTGTTTGAGGAACTCTCGGATAAAAGGTATTGAAGGCCTAACATTTCTTCAATTTTATTATTTTTGTCCTTTGACTCTCTTGGCTTTGTGACCTTAGCATAAATAGTATTCTTTGTAGAAACACTCTCTTATCTGGAAATCTTAGAGTAATCTGTGCATATGAGTTCAATTCAGTTATCCATGCTCAAGATTTCGTGGCCCCAGAGTCATAGGTCTTTTTTTGTTTGATAAACTCTGAGATAATAGGTTTTGAAGGCCGAATAATTCTTCTTTTCATTTAATTTTGTCCTTAGACTCTCTTGGTTTTGTGGTCCTAGAATAAATTTTAATCTTTGTAGAAAAACTCTTTTATCTAGAAGTCTTAGAGTAATCTGTGCATATGAGTTCAGTTCAGTCGTCCATGCTCAGTATTTCGTGACCCATGAATCATATGTTTTTTTTGTTTGATATACTCCCGGATGATAGGTTTTGAAGGCCGAATGGCTCTTCGTTTTATTTACTTTTCTCCTTTGACTCTCTTGGTTTTGTGGTCTTAGGATAAATTGTATTCCTTGTAGAAAAATTCTCTTAGCTAGAAATCTTAGAGTACTCTGTGTATATGAGTTAAATTCAGCTCTTCATGCTCAAGATTTCGTCATTATAAAGTCATATGTCTTTTATGTTTGACAAACTCTCGGATAATAGGTACTGAAGGCCGAATGTTTCTTCTTTTAATTTAATTTTGTCTTTTGAATCTCTTGACTTTGTGACCTTAGGAAAAATTGTCTTCTTTGTAGAAAAAATTGTTCGCCTAGAAGTCTTAGAGTACTCCGTTTATATGAGTTTAATTTAATTGTCGACTCTCAAGATTTGGTTGCCCTAGAGTCATATGTCGTTCTTTGTTTGATAAACTCTCGGATGATAGGTTTTGAAGGCTGATTGGTTCTTCCTTTTATTTACTTTTGTCCTTTGACTCTCTTGTTTTTGTGGTGTTAGGATAAATTGTCTTCTTTGTAGAAAAATTCTCTTAGCTAGAAGTTTTAGAGTACTCTGTTAATATGAGTTCAATTTAATTGTCGACTCTCTAGATTTCGTCGCCCTAGAGTCATATGTCTTTTTCTTGTTTGACAAACTCTCGGATAATAGGTATTGATGGCCGATTGTTTCTTCTTTTTATTTAATTTTGTCCTTTGAATCTCTTGGTTTTGCGGCCTTAGGATAATTTGTTTTCTTCAAAAAAAAACTCTCCTAGCTAGAAGTCTTAGAGTACTCTGTGTAAATGAGTTGAATTCAGCTGTCCTAAATTGTCTTCTTTGTAGAAAACTCTCTTGCCTAGAACTCTTAGAGTACTCTGTGTATATGAGTTCAGTTTAATTGTCGACTCTCTAGATTTCGTCGCCCTATAGTCATGTCTTTTTCTTGTTTGATAAACTCTTGGATAAAAGGTTTTGAAGGCCGATTGTTTCTTCTTTTTATTAAATTTTGTTCTTTTGACTCTCTTGTTCTTTTTGCCTCGGTGTAAATTGTCATCTTTGCAGGAAAACTCTCTTAGCTGGTGGGCTTAGAGTGTTCTTTAAACATGGGTTCAATTCAATTGTCAACCCTCAATATTTCGTGGCCCTACAGTCTTATATTTTTTGTTTCATAATAAATTCTACAATTATTTGTTTTGATAGCCGGATTTTTTGACTTTCAAGTAAAATTTTGGTTTGTCTGACTCTTGGTTTCTTGGTTTTGTGACCTTGGGATAAATTGTCTTCTTTGTAGAAAAACTCCTTTAGCTGGAAGAAGTTAGCGTACTTTGTTTACATGGGTTCCATTCAATTTTCCATGCACAAGATTTCGTGGCTCCAGAGTCATATGTCTTTTTTTTGTTTGATAAACTCTCGGATAATAGTTTTTGAAGGCCGATTGTTTCTTCTTTTTACTTAGTTTTGTCCTTTGGCTCTCTTGGTTTTGCGGCCTTAGGATAAATTGCCTTCTTTGTAAAAAATTTCTCTTAGCTAGAAGTCTTAGAGTACTCTGTGTATGTGAGTTCATTTCAGCTGTTCATGCTCAATATTTTGTGGCCATAAAGTCATATACCTTTTTTTGTTTGAGGAACTCTCGGATAAAAGGTATTGAAGGCCTAACATTTCTTCAATTTATTTAATTTTGTCCTTTGACTCTCTTGGCTTTGTGACCTTAGCATAAATAGTATTCTTTGTAGAAACACTCTCTTATCTGGAAATCTTAGAGTAATCTGTGCATATGAGTTCAATTCAGTTGTCCATGCTCAAGATTTCGTGGCCCCATAGTCATAGGTCTTTTTTTGTTTGATAAACTCTGAGATAATAGGTTTTGAAGGCCGAATAATTCTTCTTTTCATTTAATTTTGTCCTTAGACTCTCTTGGTTTTGTGGTCCTAGAATAAATTTTAATCTTTGTAGAAAAACTCTTTTATCTAGAAGTCTTAGAGTAATCTGTGCATATGAGTTCAGTTCAGTTGTCCATGCTCAATATTTCGTGACCCATGAATCATATGTGTTTTTTTGTTTGATATACTCCCGGATGATAGGTTTTGAAGGCCGAATGGCTCTTCGTTTTATTTACTTTTATCCTTTGACTCTCTTGGTTTTGTGGTCTTAGGATAAATTGTATTCCTTGTAGAAAAATTCTCTTAGCTAGAAATCTTAGAGTACTCTGTGTATATGAGTTCAATTCAGCTCTTCATGCTCAAGACTTCGTGACCATAAAGTCATATGCCTTTTATGTTTGACAAACTCTCGGATAATAGGTACTGAAGGCCGAATGTTTCTTCTTTTAATTTAATTTTGTCTTTTGACTCTCTTGACTTTGTGACCTTAGGAAAAATTGTCTTCTTTGTAGAAAAAATTGTTCGCCTAGAAGTCTTAGAGTACTCCGTTTATATGAGTTTAATTTAATTGTCGACTCTCAAGATTTGGTTGCCCTAGAGTCATATGTCTGTCTTTGTTTGATAAACTCTCGGATGATAGGTTTTGAAGGCCGAAAGTTTTTTCTTTTTTTTTTTCACTTTTGTCCTTTGACTCTCTTGGTTTTGTGGACTTAGGATAAACTGTCTTTTTTGTAGAAAAACTCTCTTGGCTAGAGTTCTTAGAGTTCTCTGTGTATACGGGTTCAACTCAGTTGTTCACGCTCAAGATTTCTTGGCCATAAAATAATATTATTTTTTGTTTGACAAACTCTCAGATAAAAAGTATTTAATGCCGAATGTTTTTTCTTTTTATTTAATTTTGTCCTATGATTCTCTTGGCATTGTGATCTTAGGATGAATTTTAATGTTTGTAGAAAAACTCTCTCATCAAGAAATCTTAGAGTAATCTGTGCATATGAGTTCAACTCAGTTGTTCATGCTCAAGATTTCTTTGCCATAAAGTAATATGCTTTTTTTGTATGACAAACTCTCGGATAAAAGGTATTTAAGGCCGAATGTTTTTTCTTTTTATTTAATTTTGTCCTCTGATTCTCTTGGCTTTGTGACCTTAGGATAAATTGTATTCTTTGTAGAAAAACTCTCTTAGCTAGAATTCTTAGAGTTCTCTGTGTATATGGGTTCAACTCAGTTTGTCATGCTCAAGATTTCTTGGCCATAAAGTATTATGCCTTTTTTTGTTTGACAAACTCTCGCATAATAGGTATTTAAGGCCGAATGTTTTTCTTTTCATTTATTTTTGTCCCATGATTCTCTTGGCTTTGTGACCTCAGGATAAATTGTATTCTTTGTAAAAAAACTCTCTCATCTAGAAATCTTAGAGTAATCTGTGCATATGAGTTCAATTCAGTTGTCCATGCTCAAGATTTCGTGGCCCTAGAATCATATGTCTTTTTTTGTTTGATGAACTCCCGTATAATAGGTTTTGAAGGTCGACTGGTTCTTCCTTATATCTACTTTTGTCCTTTGACTCTCTTGGTTTTGTGGTCTTAGGATAATTTGTCTTCTTGGTAAAAAAAATCTCTTAGCTAGAAGTATTAGAGTACTCTGTGTATATGAGTTTAATTTAATTGTCGACTCTCAAGATTTGGTTGCCCTAGAGTCATATGTCTTTCTGTGTTTGATAAACTCTCGGATAATAGGTTTTGAAGGCCGAATGTTTTCTTTTTTTTTCACTTTTGTCCTTTGACTCTCTTGGTTTTGTGGACTTAGGATAGATGGTCTTCTTTGTAGAAAAAAAACTCTCTTGGCTAGAGTTCTTAGAGTTCTCTGTGTATATGGGTTCAACTCAGTTGTTCATGCTCAAGATTTCTTGGCCATAAAGTAATATGCCTTTTTTTGTTTGACAAACTCTCGGATAAAAGGTATTTAAGGCCGAATGTTTTTCTTTTTATTTATTTTTGTCCCATGATTCTCTTGGCTTTGTGACCTCAGGATAAATTGTATTCTTTGTAAAAAAAACTCTCTCATCTAGAAATCTTAGAGTAATCTGTGCATATGAGTTCAATTCAGTTGTCCATGCTCAAGATTTCATGGCCCTAGAGTCATAGGTCTTTTTTTGTTTGATAAACTCTGCGATAATAGGTTTTGAAGGCCGAATACTTTTTTCATTTCTTTTATTTTGTCCTTAGACTCTATTGGTTTTGTGGTCTTAGGATAAATTTTGATCTTTGTAGAAAAACTCTCTTATCTGGAAATCTTAGAGTAATCTGTGCATATGAGTTCACTTCAGTTGTCCATGCTCAAGATTTCGTGGCCCTAGAGTCATAGGTCTTTTTTTGTTTGATAAACTCTGCGATAATAGGTTTTGAAGGCCGAATATTTTTTTCATTTCATTTAATTTCGTCCTTAGACTCTCTTGGATTTGTGGTCTTGGGATAATTTTTGATCTTTGTAGAAAAACTCTCTTATCTGGAAATCTTAGAGTAATCTGTGCATATGAGTTCAATTCAGTTGTCCATGCTCAAGATTTCGTGGCCCTAGAGTCATAGGTCTTTTTTTTGTTTGATAAACTCTGCGATAATAGGTTTTGAAGGCCGAATATTTTTTCATTTCATTTAATTTTGGCCTTAGACTCTCTTGGATTTGTGGTCTTGGGATAAATTTTGATCTTTGTAGAAAAACTCTCTTATCTGGAAATCTTAGAGTAATCTGTGCATATGAGTTCAATTCAGTTGTCCATGCTCAAGATTTCGTGGCCCTAGAATCATATGTCTGTTTTGTTTGATGAACTCCCGGATAATAGTTTTTGAAGGCCGACTGGTTCTTCCTTATATCTACTTTTGTCCTTTGACTCTCTTGGTTTTGTGGTCTTAGGATAATTTGTCTTCTTGGTAAAAAAAATCTCTTAGCTAGAAGTCTTAGAGTACTCTGTGTATATGAGTTCAATTCAGCTCTTCACGCTCAAGATTTCATGGCCATAAAGTCATATGCCTTTTTTTGATTGACAAACTCTTGGATAATAGGTATTTTAGGCCAAATGTTTCTTCTTTTTATTTTTTTTTCTTTGACTCTCTTGGCTTTGTGATCTAAGGATAAATTGTCTTCTTTGTAGACAATATCTCTTGCCTAGAAGTCTTAGAGTACTCAGTTTATATAAGTTCAATTTAATTGTCGACTCGCAAGATATCGTCGCCGCAGAGTCATATGATTTCGTATTTTTTGATAAATTCCTCAAATAATTTTTTTTGATAGCCACATTTTTGTCAATAACTTAAATTTTGTCCGTTTGGCTCTCTCCGTTTTTTGATCTTAGAGTAAAATGTCTATTTTGTCAAAGAAACCCACCCAGCGAGAATAATTTAGAGTACTATAAGTACTAAGGGTTCTTGACTTTCGAATATTGGTGGCCCTAAGTCATATGTAGTTTTGTTGTTTCACAAATTCTCAGATTTGACTTGATGGCAAAAATTTTCATTTTTTTCTTCAAATTTTGTTCCTTTGACTCTCTTGGTCTTATGGCCTTGGTGTAAATTGTCATCTTTGCAGGAAAACTCTCATAGCTGGAGAGCTTAGAGTGCTCTTCATACATGGGTTCAATTCAATTGTCGACCCTCAATTTTTCGTGGCACTACAGTCATATATTTTTTGGTTTCATAATGTTTTCTACAATTATTTGTTCTGATAGCCTGATTTTTTTGCTTTAAAGTAAAATTTTGGTTTGTCTGACTCTTGGTTTCTTGGTTTTGTGGCCTTGTGATAAGTAGTCTTCTTTGTAGAAAAACTCTCTTATCTAGAAGTCAAGTTTTTTCCGTCTGACTCTTGGTTTCATCATTTTAGAGTGAACTGTCTAACTTTGTCAAAAACTCAAAAACCCAAAAACCTCATAGCTAGAAGGAGTTAGAGTTATTTGTGTACATGAGTTCGATTCAGTTTTTCATGCACAAGATTTCGTAGCCCTAGAGTCATATGTCTTTTTTTTGTTTGATAAACTCTCGGATAATATGTTTTGAAAGCCGATTGTTTGTTCTTTTTAATTAATTTTGTCCTTTTACTCTCTTGGTTTTGTGACCTTCGGATAAATTTTTCTCTTCAAAGAAAAATTCTCTTAGCTAGAAGTCTTAGACTACTCTGTGTAAAAGAGTTGAATTCAGCTGTCCTAAATTGTCTTCTTGGTAGAAAAACTTTCTTAGCTAGAAGTCTCAGAGTACTCTGTGTATATGAGTTTAATTCAGGTGTCTATGCTCAAAATTTTGTGGCCCTAGAATCATATCTTTTTTTGTTTGAAAAACTCTCGGATATAAGGTCTTGAAGGCCGAATGTTTCTTCTTTTTATTTAAATTTTGTCCTTTGACTCTCTTGTTTTTGTGGCCTTAGGAAAAATTGTCTTCTTTGTAGAAAAAAAACTCTCTTGCCTTGAAGTCTTAGAGTACTCTGTGTATATGAGTTCAATTTAATTGTCGACTCTCAAGATTTCGTCGCCCTAGAGTCATATGTCTTTTTTTGTTTGATAAATACTCGGATAATAGGTTTTGAAGGCCGATTGATTCTTCTTTTTATTTAATTTTGTCCCTTGACTCTCTTGGTTTTGCGGCCTTAGGATAAATTTTTTTCTTCAAAGAAAAACTCTCTTAGCTAGAAGTCTTAGAGTACTCTGTGTGAATTAGTTGAATTCAGCTGCCTTATATTGTCTTCTTTGTAGAAAAACTCTCTTAGCTAGAAGTCTTAGAGTACTCTGTGTATATGAGTTTAATTCAGGTGTCCATGCTCAAATTTTTGTGGCCCTAGAGTCATATCTTTTTTGTTTGAAAAACTCTCTGACGAATGGGTTTGAAGGCCGAATGTTTCTTCTTTTTATTTAAATTTTTGTCCTTTGACTCTTTTGGTTTTGTGGCCTTAGGATAGATTGTCTTTTTTGTAGAAAAAAAACTCTCTTGCCTAGAAGTCTTAGAGTACTCTGTGTATATGAGTTCAATTTAATTGTCGACTCTCAAGATTTTGTCGCCCTAGAGTCATATGTCTTTTTTTGTTTGATAAAAACTTGAATAATAGGTTTTGAAGGCCGATTGATTCTTCTTTTTATTTAATTTTGTCCCTTGACTCTCCTGGTTTTGCGGACTTAGGATAAATTGTTTTCTTCAAAGAAAAACTCTCTTAGCTAGAAGTCTTAGAGTACTCTGTGTAAATGAGTTGAATTCAGCTGCCTTATATATTTTCTTCTTTGTAGAAAAACTCTCTTAGCTAGAAGTCTTAGAGTACTCTGTGTATATGAGTTTAATTCAGGTGTCCATGCTCAAATTTTTGTGGCCCTAGAGTCATATCTTTTTTGTTTGAAAAACTCTCTGACGAATGGTTTTGAAGGCCGAATGTTTCTTCTTTTTATTTAAATTTTTTTCCTTTGACTCTTTTGCTTTGTGGCCTTAGGATAGATTGTCTTTTTTGTCGAAAAAAAACTTTGTTGCCTAGAAGTCTTAGAGTACTCTGTGTATAAGAGTTCAATTCAGTTGTCGACTCTCAAGATTTTGTCGCCCTAGAGCCATATGTCTTTTTTTGTTTGATAAACACTTGGATAATAGGTTTTGAAGGCCGATTGATTCTTTTTTTATATAATTTTGTCCTTTGACTCTCTTGGATTTGCGGCCTTAGGATAAATTGTTTTCTTCAAAGAAAAACTCTCTTACCTAGAAGTCTTAGAGTACTCTAAGTAAATGAGTTGAATTTAGCTGTCCTATATTGTCTTTTTTGTAGAAAAACTCTCTTAGCTAGAAGTCTTAGAGTACTCTGTCTATATGAGTTTCATTCAGGTGTCCATGCTCAAATTTTTGTGGCCCTAGAGTCCTATCTTTTTTGCTTGAAAAACTGTCGGATAAAAGGTTTTGAAGGCCGAATGTTTCATCTTTTTATTTAATTTTTGTCCTTTGACACTTTGGTTTTGTGGCCTTAGGATAGATTGTCTTCTTTGTAGAAAAAAAACTCTCTTGCCTAGAAGTCTGAGAGTACTCTGTGTATATGAGTTCAATTTAATTGTCGACTCTCAAGATTTCGTCGCCCTAGAGTCATATGTCTTTTTTTGTTTGATAAACACTTGGATAATAGGTTTCGAAGGCCGATTGATTCTTCTTTTATTTAATTTTGTCCTTTGACTCTCTTGGATTTGCGGCCTTAGGATAAATTGTTTTCTTTAAAGAAAAACTCTCTTACCTAGAAGTCTTAGAGTACTCTAAGTAAATGAGTTGAAATTAGCTGTCCTATATTGTCTTTTTTGTAGAAAAATTCTCTTAGCTAGAAGTCTTAGAGTACTCTGTCTATATGAGTTTCATTCAGGTGTCCATGCTCAAATTTTTGTGGCCCTAGAGTCCTATCTTTTTTGCTTGAAAAACTGTCGGATAAAAAGTTTTGAAGGCCGAATGTTTCATCTTTTTTTTTTTAATTTTTGTCCTTTGACACTTTTGTTTTGTGGCCTTAGGATAGATTGTCTTTTTTGTAGAAAAAAACTCTCTTGCCTAGAAGTCTGAGAGTACTCTGTGTATATGAGTTCAGTTTAATTGTCGACTCTCAAGATTTCGTCGCCCTAGAGTCATATGTCTTTTTTTGTTTGATAAAAACCTGGACAATAGGTTTTCAAGGCCGATTGATTCTTCTTTTTATTTAATTTTGTCCCTTGACTCTCTTGGATTTGCGGCCTTAGGATAAATTGTTTTCTTCAAAGAAAAACTCTCTTACCTAGAAGTCTTAGAGTACTTTGTCTATATGAGTTTCATTCAGGTGTCCATGCTCAAATTTTTGTGGCCCTAGAGTCCTATCTTTTTTGCTTGAAAAACTGTCGGATAAAAGGTTTTGAAGGCCAAATGTTTCATTTTTTTTTAATTTTTGTCCTTTGACACTTTGGCTTTGTGGCCTTAGGATAGATTGTCTTCTTTGTAGAAAAAAACTCTCTTGCCTAGAAGTCTGAGAGTACTCTGTGTATATGAGTTCAGTTTAATTGTCGACTCTCAAGATTTCGTCGCCCTAGAGTCATATGTCTTTTTTTGTTTGATAAAAACCTGGACAATAGGTTTTCAGGGCCGATTGATTCTTCTTTTTATTTAATTTTGTCCCTTGACTCTCTTGGTTTTGCGGCCTTAGGATAAATTGTTTTCTTCAAAGAAAAACTCTCTTAGCTAGAAGTCTTAGAGTACTCTGTCTATATGAGTTTCATTCAGGTGTCCATGCTCAAGTTTTTGTGGCCACAGAGTCCTATCTTTTTTGCTTGAAAAACTGTCGGATAAAAGGTTTTGAAGGCCGAATGTTTCATCTTTTTTTTTTAATTTTTGTCCTTTGACACTTTGGTTTTGTGGCCTTAGGATAGATTGTCTTCTTTGTAGAAAAAAAACTCTCTTGCCTAGAAGTCTGAGAGTACTCTGTGTATATGAGTTCAATTTAATTATCGACTCTCAAGATTTCGTAGCCCTAGAGTCATATGTTTTTTTTTGTTTGATAAAAACTTGGATAATAGGTTTTGAAGGCCGATTGATTCTTCTTTTTATTTAATTTTGTCCTTTGACTCTCTTGGTTTTGCGGCCTTACGATAAATTGTTTTCTTCAAAGAAAAAATCTCTTAGCTAGAAGTCTTAGAGTACTCTGTGTAAATGAGTTGAATTCAGCTGCCTTATATTGCCTTCTTTGTAGAAAAACTCTCTTAGCTAGAAGTCTTAGAGTACTCTGTGTATATGAGTTTAATTCAGGTGTCCATGCTCAAATTTTTGTGGCCCTAGAGTCATATCTTTTTTGTTTGAAAAACTCTCTGACGAATGGGTTTGAAGGCCGAATGTTTCTTCTTTTTATTTAAATTTTTGTCCTTTGACTCTTTTGGTTTTGTGGCCTTAGGATAGATTGTCTTTTTTGTAGAAAAAAAACTCTCTTGCCTAGAAGTCTTAGAGTACTCTGTGTATATGAGTTCAATTTAATTGTCGACTCTCAAGATTTCGTCGCCCTAGACTCATATGTCTTTTTTTTGTTTGATAAACACTTGGATAATAGGTTTTGAAGGCCGATTGATTCTTCTTTTTATTTAATTTTGTCCTTTGACTCTCTTGGTTTTGCGGCCTTAGGATAAATTGTTTTCTTCAAAGAAAAACTCTCTTACCCAGAAGTCTTGGAGTACTCTAAGTAAATGAGTTGAATTTAGCTGTCCTATATTGTCTTTTTTGTAGAAAAACTCTTTTAGCTAGAAGTCTTAGAGTACTCTGTCTTTATGAGTTTCATTCAGATGTCCATGCTCAAATTTTTGTGGCCCTAGAGTCCTATCTTTTTTGCTTGAAAAACTGTCGGATAAAAGGTTTTGAAGGCCGAAAGTTTCATCTTTTTATTTAATTGTTGTCCTTTGACACTTTGGTTTTGTGGCCTTAGGATAGATTGTCTTCTTTGTAGAAAAAAACTCTCTTGCCTAGAAGTCTTAGAGTACTCTGTGTATATGAGTTCAGTTTATTTGTCATTTGTCAAGATTTCGTCGCCCTAGAGTCACATGTCTTTTTTTGTTTGATAAACACTCGGATAATAGGTTTTGAAGGCCGATTGATTCTTCTTTTTGTTTAATTTTGTCTTTTAACTCTTTTGGTTTTATGGCCATAGGATAAATTGTTTTCTTCAAAGAAAAACTCTTTTAGTGGAACTCTTAGAGTACTCTGTGTAAATGAGTTGAATTCAGCTGTCCTAAATTGTCTTCTTGGTAGAAAAACTCTCTTGGCTAGAAGTCTTAGAGTACTCTGTGTATATGAGTTTAATTCAGGTGTCCATGCTCAAATTTTTGTTGCCCTAGAGTCCTATCTTTTTTGCTTGAAAAACTGTCGGATAAAAGGTTTTGAAGGCCGAAAGTTTCATCTTTTTATTTAATTGTTGTCCTTTGACACTTTGGTTTTGTGGCCTTAGGATAGATTGTCTTCTTTGTAGAAAAAAACTCTCTTGCCTAGAAGTCTTAGAGTACTCTGTGTATATGAGTTCAGTTTATTTGTCATTTGTCAAGATTTCGTCGCCCTAGAGTCACATGTCTTTTTTTGTTTGATAAACACTCGGATAATAGGTTTTGAAGGCCGATTGATTCTTCTTTTTGTTTAATTTTGTCTTTTAACTCTTTTGGTTTTATGGCCATAGGATAAATTGTTTTCTTCAAAGAAAAACTCTTTTAGTGGAACTCTTAGAGTACTCTGTGTAAATGAGTTGAATTCAGCTGTCCTAAATTGTCTTCTTGGTAGAAAAACTCTCTTGGCTAGAAGTCTTAGAGTACTCTGTGTATATGAGTTTAATTCAGGTGTCCATGCTCAAATTTTTGTTGCCCTAAAGTCATATCTTTTTTGTTTGAAAAACTCTCTGATGAATGGTTTTGAAGGCCGAATGTTTCTTCTTTTTATTCAAATTTTTGTCCTTTGACTCTTTTGGTTTTGTTGCCTTAGGATAGATTGTCTTTTTTGTAGAAAAAAACTCTCTTGCCTAGAAGTCTGAGAGTACTCTGTGTATATGAGTTCAATTTAATTATCGACTCTCAAGATTTCGTAGCCCTAGAGTCATATGTCTTTTTTTGTTTGATAAAAACTTGGATAATAGGTTTTGAAGGCCGATTGATTCTTCTTTTTATTTAATTTTGTCCTTTGACTCTCTTGGTTTTGCGGCCTTACGATAAATTGTTTTCTTCAAAGAAAAAATCTCTTAGCTAGAAGTCTTAGAGTACTCTGTGTAAATGAGTTGAATTCAGCTGCCTTATATTGCCTTCTTTGTAGAAAAACTCTCTTAGCTAGAAGTCTTAGAGTACTCTGTGTATATGAGTTTAATTCAGGTGTCCATGCTCAAATTTTTGTGGCCCTAGAGTCATATTTTTTTTGTTTGAAAAACTCTCTGATGAATGGTTTTGAAGGCCGATTATTTCTTCTTTTTATTTAAATTTTTGTCCTTTGACTCTTTTGGTTTTGTGGCCTTAGGATAGATTGTCTTTTTTGTAGAAAAAAAACTTTCTTGCCTAGAAGTCTTAGAGTACTCTGTGTATATGAGTTCAATTTAATTGTCGACTCTCAAGATTTTGTCGCCCTAGACTCATATGTCTTTTTTTTGTTTGATAAACACTTGGATAATAGGTTTTGAAGGCCGATTGATTCTTCTTTTTATTTAATTTTGTCCTTTGACTCTCTTGGTTTTGCGGCCTTAGGATAAATTGTTTTCTTCAAAGAAAAACTCTCTTACCTAGAAGTCTTGGAGTACTCTAAGTAAATGAGTTGAATTTAGCTGTCCTATATTGTCTTTTTTGTAGAAAAACTCTTTTAGCTAGAAGTCTTAGAGTACTCTGTCTTTATGAGTTTCATTCAGATGTCCATGCTCAAATTTTTGTGGCCCTAGAGTCCTATCTTTTTTGCTTGAAAAACTGTCGGATAAAAGGTTTTGAAGGCCGAAAGTTTCATCTTTTTATTTAATTGTTGTCCTTTGACACTTTGGTTTTGTGGCCTTAGGATAGATTGTCTTCTTTGTAGAAAAAAACTCTCTTGCCTAGAAGTCTTAGAGTACTCTGTGTATATGAGTTCAGTTTATTTGTCATTTGTCAAGATTTCGTCGCCCTAGAGTCACATGTCTTTTTTTGTTTGATAAACACTCGGATAATAGGTTTTGAAGGCCGATTGATTCTTCTTTTTGTTTAATTTTGTCTTTTAACTCTTTTGGTTTTATGGCCATAGGATAAATTGTTTTCTTCAAAGAAAAACTCTTTTAGGTGGAACTCTTAGAGTACTCTGTGTAAATGAGTTGAATTCAGCTGTCCTAAATTGTCTTCTTGGTAGAAAAACTCTCTTGGCTAGAAGTCTTAGAGTACTCTGTGTATATGAGTTTAATTCAGGTGTCCATGCTCAAATTTTTGTTGCCCTAAAGTCATATCTTTTTTGTTTGAAAAACTCTCTGATGAATGGTTTTGAAGGCCGAATGTTTCTTCTTTTTATTTAAATTTTTGTCCTTTGACTCTTTTGGTTTTGTTGCCTTAGGATAGATTGTCTTTTTTGTAGAAAAAAACTCTCTTGCCTAGAAGTCTTAGAGTACTCTGTGTATATGAGTTCAATTTCATTGTCGACTCTCAAGATTTGGTCGCCCTAGAGTCATATGTCTTTTTTTGTTTGATAAACACTCGGATAATAGGTTTTGAAGGCCGATTGTTTCTTCTTTTTATTTAATTTTGTCCTTTGACTCTCTTGGTTTTGTGACCTTCGGATAAATTGTTTTCTTCAAAGAAAAACTCTCTTAGCTAGCAGTCTTAGAGTACTCTGTTCATATGAGTTTAAGTCAGGTGTCCATGCTCAAACTTTTGTTGCCCTAGAGTCATATCTTTTTTGTTTGAAAAACTCTCTGATGAATGGTTTTGAAGGGCGAATGTTTCTTCTCTTTATTTAAACTTTTGTCCTTTGACTCTTTTGGTTTTGTGGCCTTAGGATAGATTGTCTTTATTGTAGAAAAAAACTCTCTTGCCTAGAAGTCTTAGAGTACTCTGTGTATATGAGTTCAATTTAATTGTCGACTCTCAAGATTTCGTCGCCCTAGAGTCATATGTCTTTTTTTGTTTGATAAAAACTTGGATAATAGGTTTTGAAGGCCGATTGATTCTTCTTTTTATTTAATTTTGTCCCTTGACTTTTTGGTTTTGTGGCCTTAGGATAGATTGTCTTTTTTGTAGAAAAAACTCTCTTGCCTAGAAGTCTTAGAGTACTCTGTGTATATGAGTTCAGTTTAATTGTCGACTCTCAAGATTTCGTCGCCCTAGAGTCATATGACTTTTTTTGTTTGATAAACACTTAGATAATAGGTTTTGAAGGCCGATTGACTCTTCTTTTTATTTATTTTGTCCTTTGACTCTCTTGGTTTTGCGGCCATAGGATAAATTGTTTTCTTCAAAGAAAATCTCTTTTAGGTGGAACTCTTAGAGTACTCTGTGTAAATGAGTTGAATTCAGCTGTCCTAAATTGTCTTCTTGGTAGAAAAACTCTCTTGGCTAGAAGTCTTAGAGTACTCTGTGTATATGAGTTTAAGTCAGGTGTCCATGCTCAAATTTTTGTTGCCCTAGAGTCATATCTTTTTTGTTTGAAAAACTCTCTGATGAATGGTTTTGAAGGCCGAATGTTTCTTCTTTTATTTAAATTTTTGTCCTTTGACTCTTTTGGTTTTGTTGCCTTAGGATAGATTGTCTTTTTTGTTGAAAAAAAACTCTCTCGCCTAGAAGTCTTAGAGTACTCTGTGTATATGAGTTCAATTTAATTGTCGACTCTCAAGATTTGGTCGCCCTAGAGTCATATGTCTTTTTTTGTTTGATAAACACTCGGCTAATAGGTTTTGAAGGCCGATTGTTTCTTCTTTTTATTTAATTTTGTCCTTTGACTCTCTTGTTTTTGTGACCTTCGGATAAATTGTTTTCTTCAAAGAAAAACTCTCTTAGCTAGCAGTCTTAGAGTACTCTGTGCATATGAGTTTAATTCAGGTGTCCATGCTCCAATTTTTGTTGCTCTAGAATCATATCTTTTTTGTTTGAAAAACTCTCTGATGAATGGTTTTGAAGGCCGAATGTTTCTTCTTTTTATTTAAATTTTTGTCCTTTGACTCTTTTGGTTTTGTTGCCTTAGGATAGATTGTCTTTTTTGTAGAAGAAAACTCTCTTGCCTAGAAGTCTTAGAGTACTATGTGTATATGAGTTCAATTTAAATGTCGACTCTCAAGATTTCGTCGCCCTAGAATCATATGTGTTTTTTTGTTTGATAAAAACTTGGATAATAGGTTTTGAAGGCCGATTGATTATTCTTTTTATTTAATTTTGTCCCTTGACTTTTTGGTTTTGTGGCCTTAGGATAGATTGTCTTTTTTGTAGAAAAAAACTCTCTTGCCTAGAAGTCTTAGAGTACTCTGTGTATATGAGTTCAATTTAATTGTCGACTCTCAAGATTTCGTCGCCCTAGAGTCATATGTCTTTTTTTGTTTGATAAAAACTTGGATAATAGGTTTTGAAGGCCGATTGATTCTTCTTTTTATTTAATTTTGTCCCTTGACTTTTTGGTTTTGTGGCCTTATGATAGATTGTCTTTTTTGTAGAAAAAAACTCTCTTGCCTAGAAGTCTTAGAGTACTCTGTGTATATGAGTTCAGCTTAATTGTCGACTCTCAAGATTTCGTCGCCCTAGAGTCATATGACTTTTTTGTTTGATAAACACTTAGATAATAGGTTTTGAAGGCCGATTGATTCTTCTTTTTATTTATTTTGTCCTTTGACTCTCTTGGTTTTGCGGCCATAGTATAAATTGTTTTCTTCAAAGAAAAACTCTCTTAGGTGGAAGTCTTAGAGTACTCTAATTAAATGAGTTGAATTTAGCTGTCCTATATTGTCTCTTTTTGATTGATTCTTCTTTTTATTTAATTTTGTCCCTTGACTTTTTGGTTTTGTGGCCTTATGATAGATTGTCTTTTTTGTAAAAAAAAACTCTCTTGCCTAGAAGTCTTAGAGTATTCTGTGTATATGAGTTCAGTTTAATTGTCGACTCTCAAGATTTCGTCGCCCTAGAGTCATATGACTTTTTTGTTTGATAAACACTTAGATAATAGGTTTTGAAGGCCGATTGATTCTTCTTTTTATTTATTTTGTCCTTTGACTCTCTTGGTTTTGCGGACATAGGATAAATTGTTTTCTTCAAAGAAAAACCCTCTTAAGTGGAAGTCTTAGAGTACTTTAATTAAATGAGTTGAATTTAGCTGTCCTATATTGTCTTCTTTGTAGAAAAACTCTCTTAGCTAGAAGTCTTAGAGTACTCTGTCTATATGAGTTTCATTCAGGTGTCCATGCTCAAATTTTTGTGGCCCTAGAGTCATATCTTTTTTGCCTGAAAAACTGTCGGATAAAAGGTTTTGAAGGCCGAATGTTTCATCTTTTTATTTAATTTTTGTCCTTCGACACTTTGGTTTTGTGGCCTTAGGATAGATTGTCTTCTTTGTAGAAAAAAAACTCTCTTGCCTAGAAGTCTGAGAGTACTCTGTGTAAGTGAGTTGAATTCAGCTGTCCTAAATTGTCTTCTTGGTAGAAAAACTCTCTTGCCTAGAAGTCTTAGAGTACTCTGTGTATATGAGTTCAATTTAATTGTCGACTCTCAAGATTTCGTCGGCCTAGAGTCATATGACTTTTTTGTTTGATAAACACTTGGATAATAGGTTTTGAAGGCCGATTAATTCTTCTTTTTATTTAATTTTGTCTTTGACTCTCTTGGTTTTGCGGCCATAGGATAAATTGTTTTCTTTAAAGAAAAACTCTCTTAGGTGGAAGTCTTAGAGTACTCTGTGTAAATGAGTTGAATTGAGCTGTCCTGTATTTTCTTCTTTGTAGAAAAACTTTCTTAGCTAGAAGTCTTAGAGTACTCTGTGTATATGAGTTTAATTCAGCTGTCCATGCTCAAATTTGTGTGGCCCTAGAGTCATATCTTTTTTGTTTGAAAAACTCTCTGATGAACGGTTTTGAAGGCCGAATGTTTCTTCTTTTTATTTAATTTTTGTCCTTTGACTCTTTTGGTTTTGTGGCCTTAGGATAGATTGTCTTCTTTGTAGAAAAAAAACTCTCTTGCCTAGAAGTCTGAGAGTACTCTGTGTAAATGAGTTGAATTCAGCTGTCCTAAATTGTCTTCTTGGTAGAAAAACTCTCTTGCCTAGAAGTCTTAGAGTACTCTGTGTATATGAGTTCAATTTAATTGTCGACTATCAAGATTTCGTCGGCCTAGAGTCATATGACTTTTTTGTTTGATAAACACTTGGATAATAGGTTTTGAAGGCCGATTAATTCTTCTTTTTATTTAATTTTGTCCTTTGACTCTCTTGGTTTTGCGGCCATAGGATAAATTGTTTTCTTCAAAGAAAAAATCTCTTAGGTGGAAGTCTTAGAGTACTCTGGGTAAATGAGTTGAATTAAGCTGTCCTGTATTTTCTTCTTTGTAGAAAAACTTTCTTAGCTAGAAGTCTTAGAGTACTCTGTGTATATGAGTTTAATTCAGCTGTCCATGCTCAAATTTGTGTGGCCCTAGAGTCATATCTTTTTTGTTTGAAAAACTCTCTGATGAATGGTTTTGAAGGCCGAATGTTTCTTCTTTTTATTTAATTTTTGTCCTTTGACTCTTTTGGTTTTGTGGCCTTAGGATAGATTGTCTTCTTTGTAGAAAAAAAACTCTCTTGCCTAGAAGTCTGAGAGTACTCTGTGTAAATGAGTTGAATTCAGCTGTCCTAAATTGCCTTCTTGGTAGAAAAACTCTCTTGCCTAGAAGTCTTAGAGTACTCTGTGTGTATTAGTTCAATTTAATTGTCGACTCTCAAGATTTCGTCGCCCTAGAGTCATATGTCTTTTTTTGTTTGATAAATACTCGGATATTAGGTTTTGAAGGCCGATTGATTCTTCTTTTTATTTAATTTTGTCCCTTGACCCTCTTGGTTTTATGGCCATAGGATAAATTGTTTTCTTCAAAGAAAAACTCTCTTAGCTAGAAGTCTTAGAGTACTCTGTGTATATGAGTTTAATTCAGGTGTCCATGCTCAAATTGTTGTAGCCCAAAAGTCATATCTTTTTTGTTTGAAAAACTCTCCGATGAGTGGTTTTGAAGGCCGAATGTTTTTTCTTTTTATTTAAATTTTGTCCTTTGACTCTCTTGATTTTGTGGCCTGAGGATAAATTGTCTTCTTTGTAGAAAAATTCTCTTGAAGTCTTAGAGTACTCTGTGTTTATGAGTTCAATTTGATTGTCGACTCTCAAGATTTCGTCGCCCTAGAGTCACATGTTTTCGTATTTTTTGATAAATTCCTCAGATGATTTTTTGACAGCCACCTTTTTGTCAATAACTCAAATTGCGTCCGTTTGTTGTTTCGTTGGAGTAAATTGTCTATTTTTTCAGAGAAACCCGACCAGCGAGAATGCTTTAGAGTACTATAAGTACATAGTTTCAATTCAATTGTTGACTCCCAAATTTTTGTGGCCCTAGAGTCATGTGTACTTTTGTTGTTTCATAAATTCGCAGAGTTGACTTAATGGCAAAATATTTGATATTTTTTTCTAAATTTTGCTCCTTCGACTCTCTTGGTTTTATGGCCTTAGTGCAAATTGTCGTCTCTGCAGGAAAACTCACAGCTGGAGGGCTTAGAGTTCTCTTCATACATGGGTTCAATTCAATTGTCCACCCTCAAGATTTTGTGGCCCTCCAGTCATATATTTTTTTGTTTCCATATAAATTCTACATTTGTTTGTTTTGATAGCCGAGTTTTTTGATTTTCAAGTGAAATTTTGGTTAGTCTGACTCTTGGTTTCTTGGTTTTGTGGCCTTGGGATAAATTTTCTTCTTTGTAGAAAAACTCTCTTGGCTAGAAGTCAAGTTTTTTCCGTCTGACTCTTGGTTTTATCATTTTAGAATGAATTGTCTATCTTCGTCAAAAACCTCTTAGCTAGAAGGAGTTAGCGTACTTTGTGTACATGGGTTCGATTCAATTTTCCATGCACAAAATTTTGTGGCCCTAGAGTCATATGTCTTTTTTTGGTTGATAAAATTTCGGATAATAGTTTTTGAAGGCCGATTGTTTCTTTTTTTTATTTAATTTTGTCCTTTGACTCTCTTGGTTTTGTAGCCTTAGGATAAATTGCTTTCTTTGTAAGAAATTTCTCTTAGCTAGAAGTCTTAGAGTACTCTGTGTATATGAGTTCATTTCAGCTGTTCATGCTCAAGATTTCGTGGCCATAAAGTCACATACCTTTTTTTGTTTGACGAACACTCGGATAATAGGTATTGAAGGCCTAATGTTTCTTCGTTTTATTTAATTTTGTCCTTTGACTCTCTTGTAACCTTAGGATAAATAGTATTCTTTGTAGAAACACTCTCTTATCTAGAAATCTTAGAGTAATCTGTGTAAATGAGTTTAATTCAGGTGTCCATGCTCAAAATTTTTTGGCTCAAGAGTCATATCTTTTTTTTGTTTGATAAACTCTCGGATAAAAGCTTTCGAAGGCCGAATGTTTCTTCTTTTTATTTAAATTTTGTCCTTTGACTCTCTTGGTTTTGTGGCCTTAGAATAAATTGTCTTCTTTGTAGACAATCTCTCTTGCCTAGAAGTCTCAGAGTACTCTGTGTATATGAGTTTATTTCAGGTGCCCATGCTCGAAATTTTGTAGCCCTAGAGTCATATATTTTTTTGTTTGAAAAACTCTCGGATAAAAGGTTTTGAAGGCCGAATGTTTCTTCTTTTTATTTAAATTTTGTCATTTGACTCTCTTGATTTTGTGGCCTTAGAATAAATTGTCTTCTTTGTAGACAATCTCTCTTGCCTAGAAGTCTTAGAGTACTCTGTGTAAATTGGTTGAATTCAGCTGTCCTAAATTGTCTTCTTTGTAGAAAAACTCTCATATCTAGAAGTCTTAGAGTACTCTGTGTATATGAGTTTAATTCAGCTGTCCAAAATTTTGTGCTCTAAGTTCAGGTGCTCAAAATTTTGTAGCCCTAGAGTCATATTTTTTTTTGTTTGAAAATTTCTCGGATAAAAAGTTTTGAAGGCCGAATGTTTCTTCTTTTTATTTAAATTTTGTCATTTGACTCTCTTGATTTTGTGGCCTTAGAATAAATTGTCTTCCTTCTGGAAAAAATTTCTTGAAGTCTTAGAGTACTCTGTGTATTTGTCGACTCTCAAGATTTCGTCGTCGCCCTAGAGTCACATGTTTTCGTATTTTTTGATAAATTCCTCAGATAAGTTTTTTGACAGCACCCTTTTTGTCAATAACTTAAATTGTGTCCGTTTGACTCTCTCCGTTTTGTGGTCTTAGAGTAAATTGTCTATTTTCTCATAAAAACCCGACCAGCGAGAATAATTTAGAGTACTATAAGTACTGGGTTTCAATTCAATTGTTGACTCTCAAATTTTGGTGGCCCTAAGTCATATGTAGTTTTGTTGTTTCATAAATTCTCAGATTTGACTTGATGGCAAAAATTTTCATTTTTTTCTTCAAATTTTGTTCCTTTGACTCTCTTGGTCTTATGGCCTCGGTGTAAATTGTCATCTTTGCAGGAAAACTCTCATAGCTGGAGCGCTTAGAGTGCTCTTCATACATGGGTTCAATTCAATTGTTGACTCCCAAAAATTTCGTGGACCTAGAGTCCCATGTACTTTCGTTGTTTCAATAAAAAATCTGAGATTTAATTTGATTGCAAAAAATTTCATATTTTTACTTAAACTTTGTCCCTTTGACTCTCTTGGTCTTATGGCCTTAGAGAAAACGGTCTTTCTTGCAGAAAAATTCCCTCCGCTAGAGGTCTTAGAGTACTCTGTGTAAATGAGTTCAATTTAATTGTCGACTCTCAAGATTTCGTGGCCCTAGATTCAAATGTATTCGTATTGTTTGATAAATTCTCAGAAAAATTGTTTTGATAGCCGCCGTTTTGTCATCAACTTAAAATTTGACCGTTGGTCTCTCTCCGTTTTTTTGGAGTCAGAGAAAATTGTCTATTTTTGTCAGGGAAACTCACTCAGCGAGGATACTTTAGAGTATTATAAGTACAAGGGTTCAATTCAATTGTTGACTCTCAAATTTTTGTGGCCCTAGAGTCATATGAACTTTTGTTTCATAAATTCTCAGATTCGATTTGATGGCAAATTTCATATTTTTTCTATAAATTTTGTTCCTTTGACTCCCTTGGTCTTATGGCTTTAGTGTAAATTGTCGTCTTTTCAGGAAAACTCTCTTAGCTGGAGGGCTTAGAGTGCTCTTCATACATGGATTCAATTCAAATGTCGGCCCTCAAAAATTCGAGGCCCTACAGTCTTATATTTTTTTCCCAATAAATTCTACAATTATTTGTTTTGATAGCCGAATCGTTTTACTTTCAATTAAATTTTGGTTTGTCTGGCTCTTGGTTTCTTGGTTTTATGGCCTAAGAGTGAATTGACTAACTTTGTCAAAAAAATCTCAGCTAGAAGAATTTGAGTTACTCTGTGTACATGATTTCGATTCAATTGTCCACACTCAAGATTTCGTAGCCCTAGAGTAATATTTTTTTCTTTTCTCATTAAATTCTCAGATAAGTTCTCAGAGAGTTTTGGAGGCCAAATAATTTTTCTTTCAATTCATCTCAAATTTTGTCCGTCTGTCTCTTGGTTTTATCTTCTTGGAGCAAATTGTCTAACTTTTTTCTAAAAAAAACTCTTAGCTAGAAAAGTTAGAGTACTTTGTGTACATAAGTTTAATTCAGTTGTCCATCCTCAAGATTTCGTTGCCCTAGAATCATATGTCTTTTTCTTGTTTGATAATCTCTCAGACAATTTTTTCGCAGCCGAAATATTTATTTTTTTTGTATTTAAATGTTGTCCTTTGAATGTCTTGGTTTTATGGCCTTAGGATTAATTTTCATCTTTGCAGAAAAAGTCATTCAGCTGGAAGCCTTAGAGTACTCTGTGTACATGTCTTCAATTAAATTGTCGACCATCAAGATTTCGCGGCCCTACAGTCATGTGTTTTTTTGTTTTTAAACAAACTCTCCAATTATTTGGTTTTGATAGCCTAAATTTTGGCCTTCAAATGAGATTTTGCTTGTCTGACTCTTGGTTTTATGGCGTCAGGATGAATTTTCTGAGTTTGTCAAAAAAAGAGATCAATTCAATTGTCCATGCTCAAGATTTCGTGGCACTGGAATCACATTTTTTTTTGTTTCATTTAATTCTCAGTTAATTTGTTTTGGAGGCCAAATAATTGTTCTTTTAATTCATCTCAAATTTTGTCCGTCTGACTCTTAGTTTTATAACCCTAGAGTGAATTTCTTACTCTGTCAAAAAAGCTCTTCGCTAGAAAGATTTAGAGTACTTTGTGTGAATGAGTTCAATTCAGTTGTCAATACTCAGTATTTTGTGGCCCTAGAATCTTATGTCTTTTTCTTGCTTGATAATCTCTCAGATAATTTTTTTGAAGGCGAAATATTTCTTCTTTGTGTTTAAAATTTGTCCTTTCAATGTCTTAGTTTTATGGCTTTAGGGTTAATTGTCTTCTTCGCAGAAAAACTCTTTCAGCTGGAAACCTTTAGAGTACTCTGTGTACATGTGTTCAATTCAATTGTCGACCCTCAAGATTTCGAGGCCCTACAGTCATGAGTTTTTTGTTTCTAATCAAATTCTCCAATTATTTGGTTTTGACAGCCAAAATTTTGGCCGTCAAATGAAATTTTGCTTGTCTGACTCTTGGTTTTATGGCGTGAGGATGAATTGTCTGAGTATGTCAAAAAAAGAGTTAAATTCAATTGTCCATGCTCATGATTTCGTGGCACTGGAATCACATTTTTTTGTTTCAATTAATTCTCACTTAATTTGTTTTGGAGGCCAAATAATTGTTCTTTTAATTCATCTCAAGTTTTGTCCGTCTAACTCTTAGTTTTATAACCTTAGAGTGAATTGTCTTACTTTGTCAAAAAAAAACTCTTCGCTAGAAAGATTTATAGTACTTTGTGTAAATGAGTTCAATTCAGTTGTCCATGCTCAGTATTTTGTGGCCCTAGAATCTTATTTTTTTTCTTGCATGATAATCTCTCAGATAGTTTTTTTGAAGGCGAAATATTTCTTCTTTGTATTTAAAATTTGTCCTTTGAATGTCTTGGTTTTATGGCTTTAGGGTAAATTGTCTTCTTTGCAGAAAAACTCTTTTAGCTGGAAGGCTTTAGGGTACTCCGTTTACATGTGATGTGTTCAATTCAATTGTCGACACTCAAGATTCCGTGGCCCTACAGTCATATGTTTTTTTTGGTTTTAAACAAATTCTCCAATTATTTGTTTTTAATAGCTGAACTTTTTGCCCTTCAAGCGAAATTTGGTTTGTCTGACTCTTGGTTTCATGGCCTGTGAGTGAATTGTCTAACTTGGTCAAAAAATCTTTTAGCTATATGGCATTAGAGTCTTCTGTGTATATAATTTCAATTCAATTGTCGACCCTTAAAAATTCGTAGCCTACAGTCATATTTTTTTTTATTTTAAACAAATTCTCCAATTATTTGTTTTTGATAGCTGAACTTTTTGCCCTTCAAGCGCAATTTTGTTTGTCTGACTCTTGGTTGCATGGCGACAATTCAATTGTCGACCCTTAAAATTTCGTGCCCTACAGTCACATGTTTTTTTGTTTTTAAACAAATTCTCCAATTATTTGTTTTGATAGCCGAACTTCTTACCCTTCAAGCAAAATTTTGTCCGTCTGACTTTTGGTTTTTTCACCTTACAGTGAATTTCACCTTACCAGTCTTACTTTATCAAAAAAACTCTTAGCTAGAAAGATTTAGAGTACTTTGTGTACACGAGTTCAATTCAGTTGTCCATGCACAAGATTTCGTGGCCCTAGAGTCATATGTCTTTTTCTTGTTTGAAAATCTCTAGGATAACTTTTTGAGGGCGAAATATTTCTTCATTGTATTTAAAATTTGCCCTTTGAATGTCTAGATTTTTAGCAATAGGATAAATTGTCTTCTTTGCAAAAAACTCTCTTAGCTGGAAGGGTTTAGGCTACTCCGTTCACATGTGTTCAATTCAATTGTCGAACATCAAGATTTCGTGGCCCTACAGTCATAAGTTTTTTTAAAACTAATCTTCCGATTATTTGTTTTTGATAGCCGAATTTTTTGCCCTTCAAGTGAAATTTTGTTTGTCTGACTCTTGGTTTTATGACCTGAGAATGAATTGTCTAGCTTTGTGAAAAACTCTTACCTAGACTGAATTAGACTACTCTATGTACATGTGTTCAATTCAATTGTCCATGCTCAAAATTTCGTAGCCCTGGAGTTATATTTTTCCTTGTTTCATTAAAATCCAATAATTTGTTTTGGAGGGCAAATAATTGTTCTTTTAGTTCATCTTAATTTTTGTCCGTCAGACTCTTGGTTTTATAACCCTAGAGTGGATTTCTTACTTTGTCAAAAAAACTCTTCGCTAGAAAGATTTAGAGTACTTTGTGTGAATGAGTTCAATTCAGTTGTCTATGATCAAGATTTCGTGGCCCTAGAATCATATGTCTTTTTCTTGTTTGAAAATCTCTCAGATAACTTTTTGAAGACGAAATAATTCTTTTTTGTATTTAAATTTTGCCTTTCAATGTCTTGGTTTTATGGCCTTAGGGTTGTCTTCTCTTCAGAAAAACTCTTTTAGCAGGAAGGCTTTAGGCTACTCCGTTCACATGTGTTCAATTCAATTGTCGAACATCAAGATTTCGTGGCCCTACAGTCATATGTTTTTTTAAAAACTAATCCTCCGATTATTTGTTTTTGATAGCCGAACTTTTTGCCCTTCAAGTGAAATTTTGTTTGTCTGACTCTTGGTTTTATGACCTGAGAATGAATTGTCTAGCTTTGTGAAAAACTCTTAGCTAGACTGAATTAGACTACTCTATGTACATGTGTTCAATTCAATTGTCCATGCTCAAGATTTCGTAGCCCTGGAGTTATATTTTTTCTTGTTTCATTAAAATCCCATAATTTGTTTTGGAGGGCAAATAATTGTTCGTTTAGTTCATCTTAATTTTTGTCCGTCAGACTCTTGGTTTCATCAACTAACAGTGAATTGTCTTACTTTGTAAAAAAAACTCTTAGCTAGAAAGATTTAGAGTACTTTGTGTAAATGAGTTCAATTCAGTTGTCCATGCTCAGTATTTTGTGGCCCTAGAATCTTATTTTTTTTTCTTGCATGATAATCTCTCAGATAGTTTTTTTGAAGGCGAAATATTTCTTCTTTGTGTTTAAAATTTGTCCTTTCAATGTCTTAGTTTTATGGCTTTAGGGTTAATTGTCTTCTTCGCAGAAAAACTCTTTCAGCTGGAAAACTTTAGAGTACTCCGTGAACAAGTGTTCAATTCAATTCTCGACCTTAAAGATTTCGTGGCCCTAAAGTCATATGTTTTTTTTGTTTTTAAACAAATTCTCCAACTCTTTGTTTTTGATAGCCACTTTTTTTGTCCTCCAAGTGAAATTCTGTTTGTCTGACTCTTGGTTTTATGGCCTGAGAATGAATTGTCTAACTTTGTCAAAAAAACTCATAGCTAGAAAGACTTAGAGCACTTTGTGTACATGAGTTCAATTCAGTTGTCTATGATCAAGATTTCGTGGCCCTAGAATCATATGTCTTTTTCTTGTTTGAAAATCTCTCAGATAACTTTTTGAAGACGAAATAATTCTCTTTTTTTTGTATTTAAATTTTGCCTTTCAATGTCTTGGTTTTATGGCCTTAGGGTTGTCTTCTCTTCAGAAAAACTCTTTTAGCAGGAAGGCTTTAGAGTACTCCGTGTACATGTGCTCAACTCAATTTTCGACCCTCAAGATTTAAAGCCATATGTTTTTTAAACAACTTCTCCAATTATTTGTTTTAGATAGCCAAACTTTTGGCCTTTCTAGTAAACTTTTGTTCGTCTGACTCTTAGTTTTATGGCCTGAGAATGAAGGGTCTTACTTTTTCAAAAAACTCTTAGATATAAAGATTTAGAGTACCTTGTGTACATGAGTTCAATACAGTTGTACATGCTCAAGATTCTTTGGCCCTAGACTTGCTTGATAATCTCTAAGATAATTTTTTTGAAGGCGAAGTATTTCTTCCTTTGTATTTAAAATTTGCTCTTTGAAAGTTCTGGTTTTATGGTCTGAGGGCTAATTGTCTTCTTTGCAGAAAAAGCCTTAGGATACTCCATGTACATGTGTTCAACTCAATTGTTGACACTCAAGATTTTGTGGCCCTAAATCCATATTTTTTTTGTTTTTTTGTTTTTTAAACATATTCCCCGATTTTTGGTTTGGTAGCCAAATTTTATGTCCTCTAAAAGAAATTTTGTTTGTCTGACTCTTTTTTTATGGCCTGAGATTGAATTGTCTAATTTTGTCAAAAAAACTTTTATCTAGAAGGCTATAGAATACTCTGTATATATGTGTTCAACACAATTGTCGAGCCTCAAGATTTCGTGGCCCTAAAATCATATGTTTTTTTTTGTTTTTAAACAAATTCTCCAATCGTTTGTTTTGGTAGCCAATTTTTATGTCCTCCAAGTGAAATTTTGTTTGTCTTACTCTTGGTTTTATGGCCTGAGATTGAATTGTCTAACTTTTTCAAAAAACTCTTAGATATAAAGATTTAGAGTACCTTGTGTACATGAATTCAATACAGTTGTACATGCTCAAGATTTTTTGGCCCTAGACTTGCTTGATAATCTCTAAGATAATTTTTTTGAAGGCGAAATATTTCTTCCTTTGTATTTAGAATTTGCTCTTTGAAAGTTCTGGTTTTATGGTCTGAGGGCTAATTGTCTTCTTTGCAGAAAAAGCCTTAGGATACTCCATGTACATGTGTTCAACTCAATTGTTGACACTCAAGATTTCGTGGCCCTAAAGTCAAATGTTTTTTTAACAAATTCCCCAATTGTTTGTTTTTGTAGCCAAAGTTTTATGTCTTCCAAGTGAAATTTTGTTTGTCTTACTCTTGGTTTTTTGGCCCGAGACTGAATTCTCTAACTTTGTCAAAAAACTTTTAGCTAGAAGGCTTTAGAGTACTCCAGGTACAAGTGTTCATTTCAATTGTCAGCCCTCAAGATTTTGTGGCCCTAAAGTCATATTTTTTAAAACAATTTCTCCAATTGTTTGTTTTTGTAGCCAAAATTTTAAGTCTTCCAAGTGAAATTTTGTTTGTCTTACTGTTGGTTTTTTGGCCTGAGATTGAATTCTCTAACTTTGTCAAAAACTTTTAACTAGAAGGCTTTAGAGTACTCCATGTACAAGTGTTCATTTCAATTGTCGACCCTCAGGATTTCGTGGCACTACAGTCATATGTTTTTTTTGTTTTTAATTAAATACTCCGATTATTTGTTCTTGATAGCCGATCTTTTTGCCCTTCAAGTGAAATTTTGTTTGTCTGACACTTGGTTTTATGGCCTGAGAATGAATTGTCTATCTTTGTCAAAAAACTCACAGCTAGAATGATTTATAGTACACTGTGTACATGAGTTTCTTTAAAATCTCTGATAATTTGTTTTGGAGGCTAAATAATTGTTCTTTTAGTTCATCTCAATTTTTGTCCGTCCGATTGTTGTTTTTATCACCTTAGAGCGAATTGTCTCACTTTCTCAAAGAACTCATAGCTAGAAAGACTTAGAGTACTTTGTGTACATGAGCTCAGTTGTCCAAGCTCAAGATTTCGTGGCCCAAAAGTCATATGTTTTTTGTTTTAAACAAATTCTCCGATTATTTGTTATTGATAGCCAAATTTTTTACCCTTCAAGTGAAATTTTGTTTGTCTGACACTTGGTTTTATGGCCTGAGAATGAATTGTCTAACTTTGTCAAAAAACTCACAGCTAGAATGATTTATAGTACACTGTGTACATGAGTTTCTTTAAAATCTCTGATAATTTGTTTTGGAGACTAAATAATTGTTCTTTTAGTTCATCTCAATTTTTGTCCGTCCGATTGTTGTTTTTATCACCTTAGAGCGAATTGTCTCACTTTGTCAAAGAACTCATAGCTAGAAAGACTTAGAGTACTTTGTGTACATGAGTTCACTTCAGTTGTCCAAGCTCAAGATTTCGTGGCCCTAGAATCTTATGTCTTGTTCTCGTTTGATAATCTCTTAGATAATTTTTTTGCTGGAGAAATTTTTTTTTGGTATAAAAAATTTGCCCTTTGAATGTCTTGGTTTTATGGCCTTAGGATTAATTGTCTACTTCGAAGAAAATTTCTCTTAGCTGGAAGGCTTTAGGGTACTCCGTGTACATGTGTTCAATTCAATTGTCGACCCTCAAGATTTCGTGACCCAAAAGTCATATGTTTTTTGTTTTAAAGAAATTCTCCGATTATTTGTTTTTGATAGCCGAATTTTTTACCCTTCAAGTGACATTTTGTATGTCTGACTCTTGGTGTTAGGGCACGAGAGTGAATTGTCTAACTTTTTCACAAAACTCTTAGCAGGAAGGCTTTAGAGTACTCTGTGTACATGTGTTCAACTCAATTGTCAACCTTCAAGATTTCGTGGCCCAAAAATTATATGATTTTTGTTTAAAAACAAATTCGTCGATTAATTGTTTTTGATAGCCGAATTTTTTGCCCTTCAAGTGAAATTTTGTTTGTCTGACATTTGGTTTTATGGCCTAAGAATGAATTGTCTCACTTTGTCAAAGAACTCATAGCTAGAAAGACTTAGAGTACTTTGTGTACATGAGTTCACTTCAGTTGTCCAAGCTCAAGATTTCGTGGCCCTAGAATCTTATGTCTTGTTCTTGTTTGATAATCTCTTAGATAATTTTTTTGCTGCAGAAATATTTTTTGGTATATAAAATTTGCCCTTTGAATGTCTTGGTTTTATGGCCTTAGGATTAATTGTCTACTTTGAAGAAAATTTCTCTTAGCTGGAAGGCTTTAGGGTACTCCGTGTACATGTGTTCAATTCAATTGTCGACCCTCAAGATTTCGTGGCCCAAAAGTCATATGTTTTTTGTTTTAAACAATTTCTCCGATTATTTGTTTTTGATAGCCGAATTTTTTGCCCTTCAAGTGAAATTTTGTTTGTCTGACAATTGGTTTTATGGCCTGAGAATGAATTGTCTAACTTTGTCAAAAAACTCACAGCTAGAATGATTTATTGTACACTGTGTACATGAGTTTCTTTAAAATCTCTGATAATTTGTTTTGGAGGCTAAATAATTGTTCTTTTAGTTCATCTCAATTTCTGTCCGTCCGATTGTTGTTTTTATCACCTTAGAGCGAATTGTCTCACTTTGTCAAAGAACTCATAGCTAGAAAGACTTAGAGTACTTTGTGTACATGAGTTCACTTCAGTTGTCCAAGCTCAAGATTTCGTGGCCCTAGAATCTTATGTCTTGTTCTTGTTTGATAATCTCTTAGATAATTTTTTTGCTGCAGAAATATTTTTTGGTATATAAAATTTGCCCTTTGAATGTCTTGGTTTTATGGCCTTAGGATTAATTGTCTACTTTGAAGAAAATTTCTCTTAGCTGGAAGGCTTTAGGGTACTCCGTGTACATGTGTTCAATTCAATTGTCGACCCTCAAGATTTCGTGGCCCAAAAGTCATATGTTTTTTGTTTTAAACAAATTCTCCGATTATTTGTTTTTGATAGCCGAGTTTGTTACCCTTCAAGTGAAATTTTGTATGTCTGATTCTTGGTTTTGTGGCCTGAGAATGAATTGTGTAATTTTTTTCACAAAATTCTTAGCAGGAAGGCTTTAGAGTACTCCGTGTACATGTGTTCAGTTCAATTGTCGACCATCAAGATTTCGTGGCCCAAAAGTCATATGTTTTTTGTTTTTAAACAAATTCTCCGATTATTTGTTTTTGATCGCCGAACTTTTTACCCATCAAGTGAAATTTTGTATGTCTGACTCTTGGTTTTATGGCCTGAGAGTGAATTGTCTAACTTTTTCACAAAACTCTTAGCAGGAAGGCTTTAGAGTACTCTGTGTATATGTGTTCAACACAATTGCCGACCCTCAGGGTTTCTTAGCCTAAAGTTGAATGATCCAATTTTTTTATAAAAAACTTTTAGCTAGAATGCTTTAGAGTTTTCATGTACAAGTGTTCAATTCAATTATCGACCCTCAAGTTTTCGTGGCCCCAATGTCATATGTTTTTTAGTTTTGAAACAAATTCTCCAATTATTTGTTTTTGATAGCCGGAAATTTTTGTCCTCAAAGTGAAATTTTTTTTGTCTGACTCTTGATTTTTTTTGGCCTGAGAATGAATTGTCTAACTTTGTTAAAAAAACTCTCAGCTAGAAAGATTTAGAGTACTCTGTATACATGAGTTCAATTCAATTGTCCATGCTCAAGATTTCGTGGCCCTGGATTCACATTTTTTCTTGTTTCCTTAAAATCACAAATAATTTGTTTTGTAGGCCAACTAATTGTTCTTTTAATTCATCTCAATTTTTGTCCGTCTGTCTCTTGTTTTTATCACCTTAGAGCGAATCGTCTTACTTTGTCAAAAAAACTCTTCGCTGAAAGATTTAGAGTACTTTTGTCCAAGCTGTCCAAGTTGTCCAGTTGTCCAAGCTCAAGATTTCGTGGCCCTAGAGCCCTGTCTTGTTCTTGTTTTATAATCTCTTAGTTAATTTTTTGTAGACGAAATTTTTTTTCTTTTTATTTGCAATTTGCCCTTTGAATGTCTTGGTTTTATGGCCTTATGATTAATTGTCTTCTTTGATGAAAAACTCTCTTAGCTGGAAGGCTTTAGCGTACTCTGAGTACATATCCGTCCGATTGTTGTTTTTATCACCTTAGAGCGAATTGTCTCACTTTGTCAAAGAACTCATAGCTAGAAAGACTTAGAGTACTTTGTGTACATGAGTTCAATTCAGTTGTCCAAGCTCAACATTTTGTGGCCCTAGAACCCTATGTCTTCTTCTTGTTTGATAATCTCTCAGATAATTTTTTTGCAGACAGAATATTTTTTCTTTGTTTTTAAAATTTGCTCTTTGAATGTCTTGGTTTTATGGCCTTATGATTAATTGTCTTCTTTGAAGAAAATCTCTTTGTTTGTCTGACTCTTGGTTTTATTGCCTGAGAGTAAATTGTCCAACTTTGTCAAAAAACTCTTAGTTGGAAGATTTTAGAGTACTCCATGTACATATGTTCAATTCAATTGTCGACCCTCAAGATTTCGTGTTCCTACCGTCGTATGTCTTTTTCTTGTTTGATAAACTCTCAGAAAATTGTTTGGAAGACGAAAGATTTCTTATATGTATTTAAAGTTTGTCCTTTGAATGTCTTGGTTTTCTGGCCATAGGATAAATTGTCTTCTTTGCAGAAAAACTCTCTTAGCTAGGAAGATTTAGAGTACTTTGTGTACATGAGTTCATTTCAGTTGTCCCAGCTCAAAATTTCGTGGCCCTAGAATCTTATGTCTTGTTCTTGTTTGATAATTTTTTGCAGAAAAACTTTTTCTTTGTATATAAAATTTGCCCTTTGAATGTCTTGGTTTTATGGCCTTAGGATTAATTGTCTACTTCTAAGAAAATTTCTTTTAGCTGGAAGGCTTTAGGGCACTCCGTGTACAAGTGTTCAATTCAATTGTCGACCTTCAAGATTTCGTGGCCCTAAATTCATATGTTTTTTTGTTTTTAAACAAATTTTCCAAATATTTGCTTTTGATAGCTTAATTTTTTGTCCTCCAACTGAAATTTTGTTTGTCTGACTCTTGGTTTTATTGCCTGAGATGGAATTGTGTAATTTTGTCAAAAAATTCTTAGCTAGAAGGCTTTAGAGTACTCCGTGTATATGAGTTCAATTCAGTTGTCGACCCTCAAGATTTTTTGGCGCTACAGTCATATGTTTTTTTTGTTTTCAAACAAATTCTCCGATTATTTGGTTTTGATAGCCGAACTTTTTGCCCCTCAAGTGAAATTTTGTTTGTCTGACTCTTGGTGTTATGGCCTGAGAGTGAATTGTCCAACTTTGTCAAAACATTCTTCGTGGGAATTTTTTAGAATACTCTGTGTACATGTGTTCAATTCAATTGTCGACCCTCAAGATTTCGTGGCCCTACACTCATATGTTTTTTTTTTGTTTTTAAACAAATCCTCCGATTATTTGTTTTTGATAGCCGAATTTATTGCCCTACAAGTTAGACTTTGTTTGTCTGACTCTTGGTTTTATGACCTGAGAATGAATTGTCTAGCTTTGTCAAAAAAACTCTAAGCTAGAATGATTTATAGTACTCTGTGTACATGAGTTCATTTAAATTGTCCAAGCTCAAGATTTCGTGGCCCTGGAGTCATATTTTTTTCTTGTTTCATTAAAATCTTAGATAATTTGTTTTGCAGGCCAAATAATTGTTCTTTTAACTCATTTCAAATTTTGTCCGTCCGACTCTTGGTTTTGTCACCTTAGAATAAATTGTCTTATTTTGTCAAAATACCTCTTAGCTAGAAAGATTAAGAGTACTTTGTGTACATGAGTTCATTTCAGTTGTCCCAGCTCAAGATTTCGTGGCCCTAGAATCTTATGTCTTGTTCTTGTTTGATAATTTTGCAGAAAAATTTTTTCTTTGAATAAAAAATTTGCCCGTTGAATGTCTCGAATTTATGGCCTTAGGATTAATTGTCTACTTCTAAGAAAATTTCTTTTAGCTGGAAGGCTTTAGGGCACTCCGTGTACAAGTGTTCAATTCGACATTCAAGATTTCGTGGCCCTAAAGTCATATGTTTTTTTTGTTTTTAAACAAATTCTCCAACTATTTGTTTTTGATAGCCGAATTTATTGCCCTACAAGTGAGACTTTGTTTGTCTGTCTCTTGGTTTTATGACCTGAGAATGAATTGTCTAGCTTTTTCAAAAAAACTCTAAGCTAGAATGATTTATAGTACTCTGTGTACATGAGTTCATTTAAATTGTCCAAGCTCAAGATTTCGTGGCCCTGGAGTCATATTTTTTTCTTGTTTCATTAAAATCTTAGATAATTTGTTTTGCAGGCCAAATAATTGTTCTTTTAACTCATTTCAAATTTTGTCCGTCCGACTCTTGGTTTTATCACCTTAGAATAAATTGTCTTACTTTGTCAAAATACCTCTTAGCTAGAAAGATTAAGAGTACTTTGTGTACATGAGTTCATTTCAGTTGTCCCAGCTCAAGATTTCGTGGCCCTAGAATCTTATGTCTTGTTCTTGTTTGATAATTTTGCAGAAAAATTTTTTCTTTGAATAAAAAATTTGCCCGTTGAATGTCTCGGATTTATGGCCTTAGGATTAATTGTCTACTTCTAAGAAAATTTCTTTTAGCTGGAAGGCTTTAGGGCACTCCGTGTACAAGTGTTCAATTCGACATTCAAGATTTCGTGGCCCTAAAGTCATATGTTTTTTTTGTTTTTAAACAAATTCTCCAACTATTTGTTTTTGATAGCCGAATTTATTGCCCTACAAGTGAGACTTTGTTTGTCTGTCTCTTGGTTTTATGGCCTGAGAATGAATTGTCTAGCTTTGTCAAAAAAACTCTAAGCTAGAATGATTTATAGTACTCTGTCTACATGAGTTCATTTAAATTGTCCAAGCTCAAGATTTCGTGGCCCTGGAGTCATATTTTTTTCTTGTTTCATTAAAATCTTAGATAATTTGTTTTGCAGGCCAAATAATTGTTCTTTTAACTCATTTCAAATTTTGTCCGTCCGACTCTTGGTTTTATCACCTTAGAATAAATTGTCTTACTTTGTCAAAATACCTCTTAGCTAGAAAGATTTAGAGTACTTTGTGTACATGAGTTCAATTCAGTTGTCCATGCTCAAGATTTCGTGGCCCGGGAATCATATGTCTTTTTCTTGCTTGATAATCTTTTGGATATTTTTTTGACGGCGAAAAAATTCTTTTTGTATTTAAAATTTGCATTTGAATGTCTTTGAATGTTTTTGTTCTCTGGCCTTAGGATAATTTGTTTTCTTCGAAGAAAAACTCTCTTAGCTGGAAGGCTTTAGAATACCCCGTGTACATGTGTTCAACTCAATTGTCAAGCCTCAAAATTTCGTGGCCCCAAATTCATATGTTTTTTTTTGTTTTGAAAAAAATTCTCCATCTATTTGTTTTTGATAGCCGAAATTTTTTGTCCTCCAAGTGAATTTTTTTGTCTGACTCTTGGTTTTATAGCCTGAGGGTGAATTGTCTAACTTTGTCAAAAGAACTCTTAGCTAGAAGGCTTTAGAGCTCTCTGTGTATATAAGTTCAATTCAATTGTCGACCCTCAAAATTTCGTGGCCCTACAGTCATATGTTTTCTTTTGTTTTCAAACCAATTCTCCAATTAATTGTTTTTGATAGCCGAATTTTTTGCCCTTCAAATGAAATTTTGTTTGTCTGACTCTTGGTTTTTTGGCCTGAGAATGAATTGTCTACTTTTGTCAAAAAACTCTGAGCTAGAAAGGCTTATAGAACTTAGTGTACATGAGCTCAATTCAATTGTTTATGCTCAAGATTTCGTGACCCCGGAGTCATATTTATTTCTTGTTTCTAAAATTCTTAGATAATTTGTTTTGGAGACTCTTAGCTAGAAAGACTTAGAATTTTTGTGTACATTTCTTGTTTGATAATCTCCCAGATTATTTCTTTTGAAGGCAAGATTTTTTCTCTTTGTATTTAAAATTTGCCCTTTGAATGTCTTTGTTTTATGGCCTCACGCTTAATTGTCTTCTTTGAAGAAAAACTCTCTTAGCTGAAAGGTTTTAGAGTACTCCGTGTAAAAGTGTTCAATTCAGTTGTCGACCTTCAAGATTTCGTGGCCCTAAAGTCATGTTTATTTTGTTTTTAAACAAATTCTACAACTATTTGTTTTTGATAGCCGCATTTTTTGTCCTCCAAGTGAAATTCTGTTTTTCTGACTCTTGGTTTTATGGCGTGAGAATGAATTGTCTAACTTTGTCAAAAAAAACTCTAAGCTAGAAAGATTTAGAGTACTTTGTGTACATGAGTTCATTTCAGTTGTCCATGCTCAAGATTTCGTGGCCCTGGAGTCATATTTTTTTCTTGTTTCATTAAAATCTTAGATAATTTGTTTTGCAGGCCAAATAATTGTTCTTTTAACTCATTTCAAATTTTGTCCGTCCGACTCTTGGTTTTATCACCTTAGAATAAATTGTCTTACTTTGTCAAAATACCTCTTAGCTAGAAAGATTTAGAGTACTTTGTGTACATGAGTTCAATTCAGTTGTCCATGCTCAAGATTTCGTGGCCCGGGAATCATATGTCTTTTTCTTGCTTGATAATCTTTTGGATATTTTTTTGACGGCGAAAAAATTCTTTTTGTATTTAAAATTTGCATTTGAATGTCTTTGAATGTTTTTGTTCTCTGGCCTTAGGATAATTTGTTTTCTTCGAAGAAAAACTCTCTTAGCTGGAAGGCTTTAGAATACCCCGTGTACATGTGTTCAACTCAATTGTCAAGCCTCAAAATTTCGTGGCCCCAAATTCATATGTTTTTTTTTGTTTTGAAAAAAATTCTCCATCTATTTGTTTTTGATAGCCGAAATTTTTTGTCCTCCAAGTGAATTTTTTTGTCTGACTCTTGGTTTTATAGCCTGAGGGTGAATTGTCTAACTTTGTCAAAAGAACTCTTAGCTAGAAGGCTTTAGAGCTCTCTGTGTATATAAGTTCAATTCAATTGTCGACCCTCAAAATTTCGTGGCCCTACAGTCATATGTTTTCTTTTGTTTTCAAACCAATTCTCCAATTAATTGTTTTTGATAGCCGAATTTTTTGCCCTTCAAATGAAATTTTGTTTGTCTGACTCTTGGTTTTTTGGCCTGAGAATGAATTGTCTACTTTTGTCAAAAAACTCTGAGCTAGAAAGGCTTATAGAACTTAGTGTACATGAGCTCAATTCAATTGTTTATGCTCAAGATTTCGTGACCCCGGAGTCATATTTATTTCTTGTTTCTAAAAGTCTTAGATAATTTGTTTTGGAGACTCTTAGCTAGAAAGACTTAGAATTTTTGTGTACATTTCTTGTTTGATAATCTCCCAGATTATTTCTTTTGAAGGCAAGATTTTTCCTCTTTGTATTTAAAATTTGCCCTTTGAATGTCTTTGTTTTATGGCCTCACGCTTAATTGTCTTCTTTGAAGAAAAACTCTCTTAGCTGAAAGGTTTTAGAGTACTCCGTGTAAAAGTGTTCAATTCAGTTGTCGACCTTTAAGATTTCGTGGCCCTAAAGTCATGTTTATTTTGTTTTTAAACAAATTCTACAACTATTTGTTTTTGATAGCCGCACTTTTTGTCCTCCAAGTGAAATTTTGTTTTTCTGACTCTTGGTTTTATGGCGTGAGAATGAATTGTCTAACTTTGTCAAAAAAAACTCTAAGCTAGAAAGATTTAGAGTACTTTGTGTACATGAGTTCATTTCAGTTGTCCATGCTCAAGATTTCGTGGCCCTAAAACCTTACGTCTTGTTCTTGTTTGATAATCTCTTAGATAATTTTCTTGGAGGCGAAATATTTCTTCTTTCTATTTAAAATTTGTTCTTTGAATGTCTAGATTTTTTAGCCATAGGTTAAATTGTCTTCTTTGCAGAAAAACTCTCTTAGCTGGAAGGCTTTAGAGTACTCTGTGTACATGTGTTCAATTCAATTGTTGACCCTCAAGTTTTCGTGGCCCTACAGTCATATGTCTTTTTCTTGTTTGATAAACTCTCGTAAAATTGTTTTGAAGACGAAATATTTCTTCTATGTATTTAAAGTTTGTCCTTTAATTGTCTTGGTTTTCTGGCCATAAGATAAATTCCCTTCTTTGCAGAAAATTTCTCTTAGCTGGAAGGCTTTAGAGTACTCTGTGTACATGTGTTCAATTCAATTTGTCGCCCCTCAAGATTTCGTGGCCCTACAGTCATATGTCTTCTTCTTGTTTGATAAACTCTCAGAAAATTGTTTTGAAGACGTAATATTTCTTCTTTGTTTTTAAAGTTTGTCCTTTGAATGTCTTGGTTTTCTGGCCATAGGATAAATTGCCTTCTCTGCAGAAAATTTCTCTTAGCTGGAAGGCTTTAGAGAAATCTGTCTACATGTGTTCAATTCAATTGTCGGCCCTCAAGATTTCGTGGCCCAACAGTCATATATCTTCCTCTTGTCTGATAAACTCTCAGAAAATTGTTTTGTAGACGGAATATTTCATCTGTGTATTTAAAACTTGTCCTTTGAATGTCTTGGTTTTTTGGCCATAGGATAAATTGTCTACTTTGCAGAAAAACTCTCTTAGCTGGAAGGCTTTAGAGTACTCCGTGTACATGTCTTCAATTCAATTGTCGAGCCTCAAGATTTCGTGGCCCTACAGTCATATATCTTTTTCTTGTTTGATAAACTGTCAGTAAATTGTTTTGGAGACGAAATATTTCTCCTTGGTTTTTAAAACTTGTCCTTTGAATGTCTTGGTTTTCTGGCCATAGGATAAAATGTCTTCTTTGCAGGAAAACTCTCTTAGCTGGAAGGCTCTAGAGTACTCTGTGATTATGTGTTCAATTCAACTGTGGACCCTCAAGATTTTGTGGCCTACAGTCATATGTCTTTTTCTTGTTTGATAAACTCTCAGAAAATTTTGTTGAAGACGAAATCTTTCTTCGATGTATTTAAAGTTTGTCCATTGATTATCTTGGTTTTCGGTTTTCTGGCCATAAGATAAATTGTCTTCTTTGCAGAAAAACTCTCTTGGCTGAAAGGCTTTGGAGTACTCCGTGTACAAGTGTTCAATTCAATTGTCGACATTCAAGATTTTGTGGCCCTAGAGTCATATGTTTTTTTTAAACAAATTCTCCAATTTTACGGCCTGAGAATGAATTGTCTAACTTTGTCAAAAAAAACTCTAAGCTAGAAAGATTTAGAGTACTTTGTGTACATGAGTTCAATTCAGTAGTCCATGCTCAAAATTTCGTGACCCTAGAATCCTATGTTTTGTTCTTGTTTGATAATCTCTGAGATATTTCTTTTGAAGGCGAAATATTTCTTCATTGTATTTAAAATTTGTCCTTTGAGTGTCTGGATTTTTTAGCCATAGCATAAATTGTCTTCTTTGCAGAAAAACTCTCTTAGCTGGATGGCTTTAGAGTACTCTGTGTACATGTATTCAATTCAATTGTCGACCCTCAAGATTTCGTGGCCTACAGTCATATGTCTTCTTCTTGTTTGATAAACTCTCAGAAAATTGTTTTGAAGACGAAATATTTCTTCTTTGTATTTAAAACTTGTCCTTTGAATGTCTTGGTTTTCTGGCCATAGGATAAAATGTCTTCTCTCCAGAAAAACTCTCTTAGCTGGAAGGCTCTAGGGTACTCTGTGTACATGTGTTCAATTCAATTGTCGACCCTCAAGATTTCGTGGCCTACAGTCATATGTCTTTTTCTTGTTTGATAAACTCTCAGAAAATTTTGTTGAAGACGAAATCTTTCTTCGATGTATTTACAGTTTGTCCTTTGAATGTCTTGGTTTTCGGTTTTCTGGCCATAGGATAAATTGTCTTCTTTGCAGAAAAACTCTCTTAGCTGAAAGGCTTTAGAGTACTCCGTGTACAAGTGTTCAATTCAATTGTCGACATTCAAGATTTTGTGGCCCTAGAGTCTTATATTTTTTTTAAACAAATTCTCCAACTCTTTGTTTTTGATAGCCACTTTTTTGTCCTCCAAGTGAAATTCTGTTTGTCTGACTCTTGGTTTTATGGCCTGAGAATGAATTGTCTAACTTTGTCAAAAAAAACTCTAAGCTAGAAAGATTTAGAGTACTTTGTGTACATGAGTTCAATTCAGTTGTCCATGCTCAAAATTTCGTGACCCTAGAATCCTATGTATTGTTCTTGTTTGATAATCTCTGAGATATTTCTTTTGAAGGCGAAATATTTCTTCATTGTATTTAAAATTTGTCCTTTGAGTGTCTGGATTTTTTAGCCATAGGATAAATTGACTTCTTTGCAGAGAAACTCTCTGAGCTGGAAGGCTTAGAGTACTCTGTGTTTATGTGTTCAATTCAATTGTCGACCCTCAAGATATCGTGGCTCTACAGTCATATGTCTTTTTCTTGTTTCATAAACTCTCAGAGAATTGTTTTGAAGACGAAGTACTTCTTCTTTGTATTTTAAAATTGTACTTTGATTGTCTTGGTTTTCTGGCCATACGATAAATGATTTTCTTTGCAGAAAAATTCTCTTAGCTGGAAGACTTTAGAGTACTCTGTGCACATGTGTTCAATTCAATTGTCGGCCCTCAAGATTTCGTGGCCCTACAGTCATATATCTTCCTATTGTCTGATAAACTCTCAGAAAATTGTTTTGAAGACGAAATATTTCTTCTTTGTTTTTAAAACTTGTCCTTTGAATGTCTTGATTTTCTGGCCAAAGGACAAATTGTCTTCTTTGCAGAAAAACTCTCTTAGCTGGAAGGCTTTAGAGTACTCTGTGTTTATGTGTTCAATTCAATTGTCGACCCTCAAGATATCGTGGCTCTACAGTCATATGTCTTTTTCTTGTTTCATAAACTCTCAGAGAATTGTTTTGAAGACGAAGTACTTCTTCTTTGTATTTTAAAATTGTACTTTGATTGTCTTGGTTTTCTGGCCATACGATAAATGATTTTCTTTGCAGAAAAATTCTCTTAGCTGGAAGACTTTAGAGTACTCTGTGCACATGTGTTCAATTCAATTGTCGGCCCTCAAGATTTCGTGGCCTTACAGTCATATATCTTCCTATTGTCTGATAAACTCTCAGAAAATTGTTTTGAAGACGAAATATTTCTTCTTTGTTTTTATAACTTGTCCTTTGAATGTCTTGATTTTCTGGCCAAAGGACAAATTGTCTTCTTTGCAGAAAAACTCTCTTAGCTGGAAGGCTTTAGAGTACTCTGTGTTTATGTGTTCAATTCAACTGTCGACCCTCAAGATTTCGTGGCCCTACAGTCATATGTCTTCTTCTTGTTTGATAAAATCTCAGAAAGTTGTTTTGAAGACGAAGTACTTCTTCTTTGTATTTAAAACTTGTCCTTTGAATGTCTTGGTTTTCTGGCCATAGGATAAAATGTCTTCGTTGCAAAAAAACTCTCTTAGCTGGAAGGCTTTAGAGTACTCTGTGTTTATGTGTTCAATTCAACTGTCGACCCTCAAGATTTCGTGGCCCTACAGTCATATGTCTTCTTCTTATTTGATAAACTCTCAGAAAATTTTGTTGAAGACGAAATTTCTCTTCTAAGTATTTAAAGTTTGTTAAAGTTTGTCCTTTGAATGTCTTGGTTTTCTGGCCATAGGATAAATTGTCTTCTTTGCAGAAAAACTCTCTTAGCTGAAAGGCTTTAGAGTACTCCGTGTACAAGTGTTCAATTCAATTGTCGACATTCAAGATTTCGTGGCCCTACAGTCATATGCTTTTTCTTGTTTGATAAACTCTCAGAAAATTGTTTTGAAGACGAAATATTTCTTCTTTGTTTTTAAAACTTGTCCTTTGAATGTCTTGGTCTTCTGGCCAAAGGATAAACTGTCTTCTTTGCAGAAAAATTCTCTTAGCTGGAAGGCTTTAGAGTACTCTGTGTTTATGTGTTCAATTCAATTGTCGACCCTCAAGATTTCGTGGCCCTACGGTCATATGTCTTCTTCTTGTTTGATAAACTCTCAGAAAATTGTTTTGAAGACGAAGTACTTCTTCTTTGTATTTAAAACTTGTACTTTGAATGTCTTGGTTTTCTGGCCATAGGATAAATTGTCTTCTTTGCAGAAAAACTCTCTTAGCTGGAAGGCTCTAGAGTACTCTGTGTACATGTGTTCAATTCAATTGTCGACCCTCAAGATTTCGTGGCCCTACAGTCATATGTCTTTTTCTTGTTTGATAAACTCTTAGAAAATTTTGTTGAAGACGAAATATTTCTTCTATGTATTTAAAGTTTGTCCTTTGAATGTCTTGGTTTTCTGGTCATAGGATAAATTGTCTTCTTTGCAGAAAAACTCTCTTGGCTGTAAGGCTTTAGAGTACTCCGTGAACAAGTGTTCAATTCAATTCTCGACCTTAAAGATTTCGTGGCCCTAAAGTCATATGTTTTTTTTGTTTTTAAACAAATTCTCCAACTCTTTGTTTTTGATAGCCACTTTTTTTGTCCTCCAAGTGAAATTCTGTTTGTCTGACTCTTGGTTTTATGGCCTGAGAATGAATTGTCTAACTTTGTCAAAAAAACTCTAAGCTAGAAAGATTTAGAGCACTTTGTGTACATGAGTTCAATTCAGTTGTCCATGCTCAAAATTTCGTGACCCTAGAATCCTATGTATTGTTCTTGTTTGATAATCTCTGAGATATTTCTTTTGAAGGCGAAATATTTCTTCATTGTATTTAAAATTTGTCCTTTGAGTGTCTAGATTTTTTAGCCATAGGATAAATTGTCTTCTTTGCAGAAAAACTCTCTTAGCTGGAAGGCTCTGGAGTACCCTGTGTACATTTGTTCAATTCAATTGTCGAGCCTCAAGATTTCGTGGCCCTACAGTTATATGTCTTTTTCTTGTTTGATAAACTCTCAGAAAATTGTTTTGAAGACGAAAGATTTCTTATATGTATTTAAAGTTTGTCCTTTGAATGCCTTGGTTTTCTGGTCTTAGGATAAATTGTCTTCTTTGCAGAAAAACTCTCTTAGCTGAAAGACTTTAGAGTACTCCGTGTACAAGTGTTCAATTCAATTGTCGACCTTCAAGAATTCGTGGCCCTAAAGTCATATGTTTTTTTTTGTTTTTAAACAAACTCTCCAACTATTTGTTTTTGATAGCCTAATTTTTTGTCCTCCAAGTGAAATTTTGTTTGTCTGACTCTTGGTTTTATGGCCTGAGAACGAATTGTCTAACTTTGTCAAAAAAATCTAAACTAAAAAGATTTAGAGTACTTTGTGTACATGAGTTCAATTCAGTTGTCCCTGCTCAAGATTTCGTGGCCCTAGAATCTTATGTATTCTTCTTTTTTGATAATCTCTTAGATAATTCTTTTGAAAGCGAAATATTCTTTCATTGTATTTAAAATTTGTCCTTTGAGTGTCTGGATTTTTTAGCCATAAGATAAACTGCCTTCTTTGCAGAAAAGCTCTCTTAGCTGGAAAGCTTTAGAGTACTCTGTGTACATGTGTTCAATTCAATTGTCGAACCTCAAGATTTCGTTGCCCTACAGTCATATGTCGTTTTCTTGTTTGATAAACTCTCAGATAATTGTTTTGAAGACGAAATATATCCTCTATGCATTTAAAACTTGTCCTTTCAATGTTCTGGTTTTCTGGCCATAGGATAAATTGTCTCTTTTGCAGAAAAACTCTCTTAGCTGAAAGGATTTAGATTACTCCGTGTACAAGTGTCCAATTCAATTGTCGGCCTTACAAATGTCTAGATTTTTTAGCCATAGGATAAATTGTCTTCTTTGCAGAAAAACTCTCTTAGCTGGAAGGCTTTAGAGTACTCTGTGTACATGTGTTCAATTCAGTTGTCGACACTCAAGACTTCGTGGCCCTACAGTTACATGTCTTTTTCTTGTAGTTTGTGTACATGACTTCAATTCAGTTGTCCATGCTCAAGATTTCTTGGCCCTAGAATCTTATGTCTTGTTCTTGTTTGATAAATTCTCAGAAAAATGTTTTGAAGACGAAATATTTCTTTATGTATTTAAAACTTGTTCTTTGAATGTCTTGGTTTTCTGGCCATAGGATAAATTGTCTCCTTTGCAGAAAAACTCTCTTAGCTGAAAGGCTTTAGATTACTCCGTGTACAAGTGTCCAATTCAATTGTCGGCCTTGCAAATGTCTAGATTTTTTAGCCATAGCATAAATTGTCTTCTTTGCAGAAAAACTCTCTTAGCTGGAAGGCTCTAGAGTTCTCCGTGTACCCGTGTTCAATTCAATTGTCGACCTTCAAGATTTTGTGGCCCTAAAGTCCTATGTTTTTTTTTGTTTTTAAACAAATTCTGCAACTATTTGTTTTTGATAGCCGCATTTTTTGTCCTCCAAGTGAAATTCTGTTCGTCTGACTCTCGGTTTTATGGCCTGAGAATAAATTGGCTAACTTTGTCAGAAAAAACTCTGAGCTAGAACGATTTAGAGTAGTTTGTGTACATGACTTCAATTCAGTTGTCCATGCTCAAGATTTCTTGGCCCTAGAATCTTATGTCTTGTTCTTGTTTGATAAAGTCTCAGAAAACTGTTTTGAAGACGAAATATTTCTTCTATGTATTTAAAGTTTGTCCTTTGAATGTCTTGGTTTTCTGGCCATAGGATAAATTGTCTTCTTTGCAGAAAAACTCTCTTAGCTGAAGGGCTTTAGAGTACTCCGTGTAAAAGTGTTCAATTCAATTGTCGACCTTCAAGATTTTGTGGCCCTAAAGTCATATGTTTTTTTTTGTTTTTAAACAAATTCTCCAACTTTTTGTTTTTGATAGACGCAGTTTTTGTCCTCCAAGTGAAATTGTGTTTGTCTGACTCTTGGTTTTATGGCCTGAGAATGAATTGCCTAAATTTGTCAAAAAAACACTAAGCTAGAAAGATTTAGAGTACTTTGTGGACATGATTTCAATTCGGTTGTCCAAGCTCAAGATTTCGTGGCCCTAGATTCTTATGTCTGGTTCTTGTTTGATAATCTCTTAGATATTTTTTAAGGCGAAATATTTCTTTACTGTATTTAAAATTTGTCCTTCGAATGTCTATGTTTTTTAGTCATAGGATAAATTGTCTTCTTTGCAGAAAAACTCTCTTAGCTGGAAGGCTTTACAGTACTCTGTGTACATGTGTTCAATTCAATTGTCGACCCTCAAAATTTCGTGGCCCTACAGTCATATGTCTTCTTTTTGTTTGATAAACTCTCACAAAATTGTTTTGAAGACGAAGTACTTCTTCTTTGTATTTTAAACTTGTCCTTTGAGTGTCTGGATTTTTAGCCATAGGATAAATTGTCTTCTTTGCAGATAAACTCTCTTAGCTGGAACGCTTTAGAGTACTCTGAGTACATGTGTTCAATTCAATTGTCGACCCTCAAAATTTCGTGGCCCTACAGTCATATGTCTTCTTCTTGTTTGATAAACTCTCAGAAAATTGTTTTGAAGGCGAAGTATTTCTTCATTGTATTTAAAATTTGTCCTTTGAGTGTCTGGATTTTTTAGCCAGAGGATAAATTGTCTTCTTTGCAGAAAAACTCTCTTAGCTGGAACGCTTTAGAGTACTCTGAGTACATGTGTTCAATTCAATTGTCGACCCTCAAAATTTCGTGGCCCTACAGTCATATGTCTTCTTCTTGTTTGATAAACTCTCAGAAAATTGTTTTGAAGGCGAAGTACTTCTTCTTTGTATTTTAAACTTGTCCTTTGAGTGTCTGGATTTTTTAGCCATAGGATAAATTGTCTTCTTTGCAGAAAAACTCTCTTAGCTGGAACGCTTTAGAGTACTCTGTGTACATGTGTTCAATTCAATTGTCGACCCTCAAAATTTCGTGGCCCTACAGTCATATGTCTTCTTCTTGTTTGATAAATTCTCAGAAAATTGTTTTGAAGACGAAGTACTTCTTCTTTGTATTTTAAACTTGTCCTTTGAGTGTCTGGATTTTTTAGCCATAGGATAAATTGTCTTCTTTGCAGACAAACTTTCTTAGCTGGAACGCTTTAGAGTACTCTGAGTACATGAGTTCAATTGTCGGCCCTCAAGATTACGTGGCCCTACCATCGTATGTCTTTTTCTTGTTTGATAAACTCTCAGAAAATTGTTTTGAAGAGGAAAGATTTCTTATATGTATTTAAAGTTTGTCCTTTGAACGTCGTGGTTATCTGGCCATAGGATAAATTGTCTTCTTTGCAGAAAAACTCTCTTAGCTGGAACGCTTTAGCGTACTCTGAGTACATGTGTTCAATTCATTTGTCGACCCTCAAGATTTCGTGGCCCTACCGTCGTATAGCTTTTTCTTGTTTGATAAACTCTCAGAAAATTGTTTTGAAGGCGAAGTATTTCTTCATTGTATTTAAAATTTGTCCTTTGAGTGTCTGGATTTTTTAGCCAGAGGATAAATTGTCTTCTTTGCAGAAAAACTCTCTTAGCTGGAACGCTTTAGAGTACTCTGAGTACATGTGTTCAATTCAATTGTCGACCCTCAAAATTTCGTGGCCCTACAGTCATATGTCTTCTTTTTGTTTGATAAACTCTCACAAAATTGTTTTGAAGACGAAAGATTTCTTATATGTATTTAAAGTTTGTCCTTTGAATATCTTGGTTATCTGGCCATAGGATAAATTGTCTTCTTTGCGGAAAAACTCTCTGAGCTGGAAGGCTTTAGAGTACTCTGCGTACATGTTTGCAATTCAATTGACAACCATCAAGAATTCGTGGCTCTACAGACATATGTCTTTTTCATGTTTGATAAACTCTCAGAAATATGTTTTGAAGACAAAATATTTCTTCTTCGTTTTTAAAACTTGTCCTTTGAATCTCTTGGTTTTCTGGCCATAGAATAAATTGTCTTCTTTGCAGAAAAACTCTCTTAGCTGGAAGGCTTAGAGTACTCTGTGTATTAAAGCTCAATTCAATTGTCTATCCTCAAAATTTCGTGGCCCTACAGTCATATATCTTTTTGTTCTTAAACTAATTCTCCAATTCTTTGTTTTGATAGCCGAAATTTTTTGTCCTCGAAGTGAAATTTTGTTTGTCTTATTCTTGGTTTTATAGCCTGAGAGTGAATTGTCTAACTTTGTCAAAAAAAATCTTACCTAGAAGGATTTAAAGTACTCTGTGTACACGATAAGTTTTCAGATAATTCAATTTGAAAGCAGAATCATTCTTATTTTAATTTTGTCCGTTTGACTCTCTTGATTTTTCAAGGCCATAGAGTAATCTGGCTATTTTTTCGTAGAAGCTCTTTTGGCTCAAAAACTTAAGATCACTCCGTGTACATGAGTTCAATTGAATTGTCGACGCTCTCAATTTCGTCGTCCTAGAGTCCATATGTATTTTTATGGTTTGATATATTCTTAGATAATTTATTTTGAAAGCCGAATCGTTCTTCTTTTAAATTGTTCCGTTTGACTCTCTTGGTTTTTCATGGCTCTAGAGTAAACTGGCTATTTGTTTTAGAGAAAGTCTTATGTATGTTTGTACTCTGATAAATCCTCAGATAATTTATCTTGAAAGCCGAATAATTCTTCTCTCAATTGTGTCCGTTTGACTCTCTTGGCTTTCCGTGGCTACAGAGTAAACTGGCTATTTTTGTCAAAGAAACACTCTTAGCTAGAAAGCTTGAGACTACTCTGTGTACATGAGCTCAATTCAATTGTCGACGCTCAAGATTTCCTGGCTCTACAGACATATGTCTTTTTCTTGTTTGATAAACTCTCAGAAAGATGTTTTGAAGACAAAATATTTCTTCTTAGTATTTAAAGTTTGTCCTTTGAATGTTCTTTGAATTGTCTTCTTTGCAGAAAAATTCTCTTAGCCAGAAGGCTTAGAGTACTCTGTGTATTAAAGCTCAATTCAATTGTCTATCCTCAAAATTTCGTGGCCCTGGCCCTACAGTCATAGGTTTTCCAGTTCTGAAACAAATTCTCCAATTATTTGTTTTGAGAGCCAATTTTTTTTGTTCCCGAATTGAAATTTTGTTTGTCTTATTCTTGGTTTTATGGCTTGAGAGTGAATTGTCTAACATTGTCAAAAAACTAAACTATAAGGATTTAGAGTACTCTGTGTACATGAGTTCAATCCAGTTGTCCATACTGACGATTTCGTGGCGCCAGAGTCATATCTCTTTTCGTTTGATAATAGGTTTTGAAGGCCGAATGTTTCTTCCGTTTATTTATTTTTGTCCTCTGACTCTCTTGGTTTTGTGGCCTTAGGAGTAATTGTCTTCTTTGCAGAAAAATTCTCTTAGCTAGGAGGCTTAGAGTACTTTGTGTATTTAAGCTCAATTCAATTGTCGATCCTCAAGATTTCGTGGCCCTACAGTATTATATCTTTTTGTTCTTAAACTAATTCTCCAATTATTTGTTTTGATAGCCGAATTTTTTTGTCCTCGAAGTGAAATTTTGTTTGTCTTATTCTTGGTTTTATGGCCTGAGAGTGAATTTTCTAACTTTGTCAAAAACATCTTAGCTAGAAGGATTTAAAGTACTCTGTGTACATGATAAGGTTTCAGATAATTTAATTTGAAAGCCGAATCATTCTTATTTTAATTTTGTCCGTTTGACTTTCTTGATTTTTCAAGGCAATAGAATAATCAGGCTATTTTTTCATAGAAGCTCTTTTGGCTCAAAAACTTAAGATTACTCCGTGTACATGAGTTCAATTCAATTGTCGACGTTCTCAATTTCGTGGTCCTAGAGTCCATATGTATTTTTATGGTTTGATATATTCTCAGATCATTTATTTTAAAAGCCGAATCGTTCTTCTTTTAGTTTGTTCCGTTTGACTCTCTTGGTTTTTCATGGCTATAGAGTAAACTGGATATTTGTGTTATAGAAAGTCTTTTGTATTTTTGTACTCTGATAAATCCTCAGATAATTTATCCTGGAAGCCGAATAATTCTTCTGTCAATTGTGTCCGTTTGACTCTCTTGGCTTTCCGAGGCTACAGAGTAAATTGGCTATTTTTGTCAAAGATACACTCTTAGCTAGAAAGCTCAGACTACTCTGTGTACATGAGCTCAATTCAATTGTCGACGCTCAAGATCTTCTAGCACAGGAGTCATATGTATTTTGGTTTTAAAAAAAGTTCTTTGATTAACTGTTTTGATAGCCGAGTTTTTTGTATTCTAACTCAATTTTTTTTCTGTTTGACTCTTGGTTTTATGGCCTTAGAGCGAATCGTCTATCTTTGTCAAAAAACTCTTATTTAGAAGGCTTAGAGTACTCTGTGTACATGAGGTCAATCCAGTTATCCATAATGAAGATTTCGTGGTGCCAGAGTCATATTTTTTTGTTTGATAAACTCTCGGATAATAGGTTTTGAAGGCCGAATGTTTCTTCCGTTTATTTAATTTTGTCCTTTGACTCTCATGGTTTTGTGGTCATAGGATAAATTGTCTTCTTTGTAGAACAATTCTCCTAGCTATAAGTCTTAGAGTACTCTGTGTATATGAGTTCAATTCAGCTGTCCATGCTCAAGATGTCGGAGCTATAAAGTCATATGTTTTTTTTGTTTGACAAACTCTCGGATAATCGGTATTGAAGGCCGAATGGTTCTTCCTTTTAATTAAATTTGTCCTTTGACTCTCTTTTGTTGGCCTTAGGATAAATTATCTTCTTTGTAGACAAACTTTCTTACCTAGAAGTCTTAGAGTTCTCTGTGTATATTGGTTCAACTCAGTTGTCCACGCTCAATAATTCGTGGCCCTAGAGTCATATGTACGTCTTTGTTTGATAAACTCTCGGATAATAGGTTTTGAAGGCTGAATGTTTCTTCTTTTCAATTCATTTTGTCCTTAGACTCTCTTGGTTTTGTGGTCTTAGGATAAATTTTCCTCTTTGTAGAAAAATTTTCTAAGCTAGAAGTCTTAGAGAATTCTGTGTATATGAGTTCACTTTCTTTGTCGACCCTCAAGATTTGGTGGCCCTTTAGTCATATGCTAATTTTGGTTTGGAATAAATTCTCCAATTTCTTGTTTTGAAAGCCGAAATTTTTGATAGTGAAATTTTGTTTGTCCGTCAAGTGAAATTTTGTTTGTCTTATTCTTGGTTTTATGGCCTGAGAGTGACTTGTCTAACATTGTCAAAAAAATTCTTAGCTAGAAGGATCTGGACTACTCTGTGTAGATGAGTTCAATTCAATGGTCCACGCTCAAGATTCCGTGACCCTAGAGTCATATGGTTTTTTTCTTGTTTGATAAACTCTCAGATAAATTGTTTTGAAGGCCGAATGATAATTCTTTTCATTTAAATTGTTTTTTGATTCTCTTGGTTTAATTGATTTTGCAAAGACACTCCATTGGCTGGAAGGCTTAGAGTTCTCTGTATAGAAGTTCAATTCAATTGTCGTCTCTCAAGATCTCGGGGCCAAATAGTCATATGTATTCGTGTTGTTTGATAAATTCTGAGATAATTTGTTTTGATAGCCGCAGTTTTGTCTTCAACTAAAATTTTCTCCGTTTGACTCTCTGGGTTTTATGGTTTTAGAGTAAGTTATCTTTTTTTGTCAAAGAAACCTTTCTAGCGAGAAAGTTTTAGAGTACTATAAGTACATGTGTTCAATTCAATTGTCGACCATCAAGATTTCCCGGCTCTACAGTCATGAGTTTTTTGTTTTTAAACAAATTCTGCAATTATTTGGTTTTGATAGCCGAAATTTTTGCCCTTCAATTGAAGTTTTGCTTGTCTGACTCTTGGTTTTATGGCCTGAGATTGAACTGTCTAACTTTGTCAAAAAACTCTTAGATAGAAGGCTACAGAGTACTCTGTATACATGAGTTCAATTCAATTGTCGACCCTCAAGATTCTATGGCCCTACAGTCATATGTTTTTTTGTTTTTGAAAAAATTCTCCAATTACATGTTTTGATAGCCGAAATTTTTTGTCCTTCAAGTGAAATTTTGTTTGTCTTAGTCTTGGTTTTATGGCCTGAGAGTGAATTGTCTAACTTTGCCAAAAAAACTATTAGCTATAAGGAGTTAGACTACCCTGTGTAGATGAGTTCAATTCTACTGTCCAGGCTCACGTGGCCCTAGAATCATGTGTCTTTTTTGTTTGATAATTTTTTGAAGGCGAAATATTTTTTCTTTGTAGTATAAGTTTGTTTTTTGAATCTCTTGGTTTTACGGCTCTAGGATTAATTAACTTCTTTGCAGAAAAACTCCCATAGTTGGAAGGCTTTAGAGTACTCTGTGTACATGAGTTCAATTCAATTGTCGACCCTCAAGATTTCGTGGCCCTAGAGTAAAATGTTTTTTGTTTTCAAAAAAATTCTCAAATTATATGTTTGGTAGCCGAATTTTTTGACTTCCAAATGAAATTTTGTTTGTCTTACTCTTGGTTTTATTGCCTGAGATTGAATTGTCTAACTTTGTCAAAAAACTCTTAGCTAGAATTCTTTAGAGTACTCCGTGTACATGAGCTCTCTTCAATTGTCAACCCTCAAGATTTGGTGGCCTTGGAGTCATATCGATTTTTGTTTTCAAATAAATTCTCCGATTATTTGTTTTGATAACCAAATTTTCTGTCTTTCAACTTACATTTTGTCCGTTTGACTGTTGATTTTATGGCCCTAAAGTGAATTGTCTGTTTCTGTAAATTGTTAAAAAAAAACTGTATGTCAGAAGGATTTAGATTATTCTGTATACATGAGTTCAATTCAGTTGTCGACACTCAAGATTTGGTGTCCCTACAGCCACATAGTTTTTGTTTTTTGTTTTTAAATAAATTCTCCAATCACTTGTTTTGATAGCCAAACTTTTTGTCCTTCAAGTGAAATTTTGCTTGTCTGACTCTTGTTTTTATGGCCTCAGAATGAATTGTCTAACTTTGTCAAGAAACTCTTAGCAAGAATTGTTTGAAATACTTCGTGTACATGAGTTCAACTCAATTGTCCGAGAACAAGATTCCGTGAACCTAGAGTCATATGTTTTTTGTTCTTTTTGGTAAACTCTCAGATAATTTGTTTTGAAGGCCGAATGATTCTCCTTTTTTTAATTTCGTTTTTTGACACTATTCGTTCAATTGATTTTGCTGAGAAACTCAATTCGCTGGAAAGCTTAGAGTTGTCTGTGTATGAGTACAATTCAATTGTCGTCTCTCAAGATTTCGTGGGCCAAGAGTCATATGTATTCGTGTTGTTTGATGAATTCTGAGAAAATTTGTTTTGATAGCCGCAGTTTTGTCCTTAACTAAAATTCTCTCCGTTTGACTCTCTCGTTTTTATGGCCTTAGGGTACGTTGTATGTTGTATATTTTTGTCAGCGAAGCTCTGTTGACTAGAAAACTTTTGACTCCTCTGTGTACTTGAGTTAAACTCAGTTGTCCAAGCTCAAGATTTCGTGACCCTAGAGTCATATGTTTTTTTTCCATTTTGATAAACTCTCAGATAATTCGTTTTGAAGGCCGAATGATTCTTCTTTTTTTAAAAACATTCGTTTTTTGACCCTTTCGGTTTAATTGAATTTGCAAAGAAACTCCATTGTCTGGTTGGCTGGAAGGCTTAGAGTTCTCTGTATATGAGTTCAATTTAAGTGTGGTCTCAATACCTCGTGGCCCAAGAGTCATATGTATTCGTGATGTTTGATAAATTCTGAGATAAGTTCTTTTGATAGCCGCAGTTTCGTCCTTAACTAAAATTTTCTCCGTTTGACTCTCTCGGTTTTATGGCCTTAGAGTAATTTGTGTGTTTTTTTCACAAAAGCTTTGTTGGCTAGAAAACTTGTGACTACTCTGTGTGCATGAGTTCAATTCAACTGCCGACGCTCAAGATTTTGTGTTCCTATAGTCATATGTATTTTTGCGGATTGATTAAATCTCAGATAATTTATTTTGAAAGCCGAAACATTCTTCATTCAATTTTTTCTGTTTGATTCTCTTGGTTTTTCATGGCTGTAGAGCAAATCGGCTATTTCTGTCAGAGAAACTCTCTTACCTAGAAAATTTGAGACTACTCTGTGTACATGAGTTCAATTAAATTGTAAACGACCAAGATCTCTAGGCCCTGGGGTCATATGTATTTTGGTTTTCAAAAAAGTTCTTGGGTTATTTGCTTTGGTAGCCGAATTTTTGTATTCCAACTAAAGTTTTGTCTGCTTGACTCTTGGTTTTACGGCCTTTGATTGAATCGTCTAACTCTGTCAGAAAACTCTTAGCTAGAAGTCTTTAGAGTGCTCTGTGCACATGAGTTCAATTCAATTGTGGACCCTCAAGATTTCGTGGCCCTACAGTCATATGTTTCTTTCTTGTTTGATAAATTCTCAGATAAATTGTTTGAAGGCGAATTTTTTTTTTTTAAAAAAATGAATTTATCCTTTGAATCTCTTGGTTTTATGACCTTAGGTTTATTTGTCTTCGTTGCAAAAAATTTTTTTAGCTGGAAGGCTTCAAAGTACTCTGTGTAGATGAGCTCAATTCAACTGTAGACCCTCAAGATTTGGTGGCCCTACAGTCATATGCTTTTTTGTTTCTAAATAAATCATTCAATTATTTGTTTTAATAACCAAATTTTCTGTCTTTCAACTTACATTTTGTCCGTTTAACTGTTGGTTTTATGGCCCTAGATTGAATTGTCTATCACTGCAAAAAAACTCTTGGCTAGAAGAAGTTAGAGTACTCTGTTTAATTGAGTTCAATTCAATTGTCCAAGCTCAGGGTTTCGTGACCCTGAAGTCATATGTCTTTTTCTTCTTTGAAAAACTCTCAGATAATTGTTTTGAAGTACGAATGATTCTTCTCTTTATTTAAATTTTGTTCTTAGAGTATATTGGTTTAATTGTCTTTATAGGAAACCTCCCTTGGCTGGAAGGCTTAGAGTACTCTGTATATGAGTTCATTTTAATTGTCGTCTCTCAAAATTTGGGGCCCTAGAGTCATATGTATTCGTGTTGCTTGATAAATTCTGAGATAATTGGTTTTGATAGCCGCAGATTTGCCATTAAATTAAATTTTCTCCGTTTGACTCTATCGGTTTTATGGTCTTAGAGTAAATGGACTTTTTTGTCAGAGAAGCTCTGTTGGCTAGAAAACTTGAGACTACTCTGTGCACATGAGTTCAATTAAATTGTAAACGATCAAGATCTCTTGGCCCTGGGGTCATATGTGTTTTTGGTTTTTAAAAAAGTTCTTGGTTATTTGCTTTGGTAGCCGAATTTTTTTGTATTCCAACTAAAGTTTTGTCTGCTTGACTCTTGGTTTTACGGCCTTTGATTGAATCGTCTAACTCTGTCAGAAAACTCTTAGCTAGAAGGCTTTAGAGTGCTCTGTGTATATGAGTTCAATTCAAATGTCGACCCTCAAGATTTCATGGCCCTACAGTCATATGTCCTCTTCTTGTTTGATAAACTCTGAGAAAATTGTTTTGAAGACGAAGTACTTCTTCTTTGTATTTAAAACTTGTCCTTTGAATGTCTTGGTTTTCCTCAGATAATTTATTTTGAAAGCCGAGTAATTCTTTTCTTTAATTGTGTCCATTTGACTCTCTTGGCTCTTCTTGGCTATAGAGTAAATTGGTTGTTTTTGTCAAAGAAACTCTCTTAGCTAGAAAATTTGAGACTACTCTGTGTTCAGGAGTTCAATTTAATTGTCGGCACTCAAGATTTCGTGGTTCTATAGTCATATAAATTTTTGTGGATTGATTAATTCTCAGATAATTTATTTTGAAAGTCGAATCATTCTTTTATTAGTTTTGTCCGTTTGATTATCTCTGTTTTTCATGGCTATAGAGTAAATTGGCTATTTCTGTCATAGAAACTCTCTTAGCTGGAACACTTGAGACTACTCTGTGTTCAAGAGTTCAATTCAACTGTCGACGCTCAAGATTTAAGGCTTCTATAGTCATATGTAATTTTGTGGATTGGTTATTTCTCAGATAATTTGTTTAGAAAGACGAATGATTCTTCTTTTAGTTTTGTGCGTTTGATTCTCTTGGTTTTTAATGACTATATAGTAAATTGTTTATTTTTGTCATAGAAACTCTCTTAGCTAGAAAACTTGAGACTACTCTGTGTTCAAGAGTTCAATTCAACTGTCGACGCTCAAGATTTAGTGCTTCTATAGTCATATGTAATTTGGTGGATTAGTTAATTCTCAGATAATTTATTTTGAAAGTCGAATCATTCCTCTTTTAGTTTTGTCCGTTTTATTACCTTGGTTTTTCATGGCTATAGAGTAAGTTGGCTATTTTTGTCATAGAAACTCTCTTAGCTAGAAAACTTGAGACTACTCTGTGTTTAAGAGTTCAATTCAACTGCTGACGCTCAGGATTTCGTGGTCCTATAGTCATATGTATTTTGGTGGATTAGTTAATTCTCAGATAATTTATTTTGAAAGTCGAATCATTCCTCTTTTAGTTTTGTCCGTATGATTACCTTGGTTTTTCATGGCTATAGAGTAAGTTGGCTATTTCTGTCATAGAAACTCTCTTAGCTAGAGAACTCGAGACTACTCTGTGTACATGAGCTCAACTCAATTGTTGACGCTCAAGATTTCACGGCCCTACAGCCATATGTCTTTTTCGTGTTTGAAAAACTCTCAGAAAAAGTTTTTGAAGGCGAAATATTTCTTTTTATTTCAATTTCGTCCTGTGAAACTCTTGGTTTTATGGCCTTGGTATTAATTGTCTTCTTTGCAGAAAAACTCTCTTAGCTGGAAGACTTTAGAATACTATGTGTACATGTGTTCAATTCAAATGTCGACCCTCAAGATTTCGTGGCCCTACAGCCATTTGTTTTTTGTTTAAACAAATTCTTCAACTATTTGTTTCGAGAGCCGAATTTTCTGTCCTTTAAGTGAATTTTTGTTTGTATAACTCTTGGTTTTATGGCTTGAAAAAGAATTGTATAATTTTGTCAAAAAAGACCTTAGCCATAAAAATTTAGAGTACTCTGTGTATATATGTTCAATTCAGTTGTCGACCCTCAAAATTTGGTGGCCCTACAGTCCTTTAATTCGACAGAATTGTCGAATTTTGACCAAAAAGCTTTAGCTAGAGGGCTTTAGAGAACTCTGTGTACAGTTGTTCAATTCAATTGTCGACCCTCAAGATATTGTGGCCCTACAATTATTTGTTTTTTCTTTTTTAAAATAAATTCTCCATTTATTTGTTTTGATAGCCGAATTTTTTTCTCCTTCAAGTGAAATTTTGTTTGTCTGACTCTTGGTTTTATGTTCTGAGAGTGAATTGTCTAACTTTGTCAAAACATTTTTAGCTAGAGGGATTTCGAGAGTATTCTGTGTACATGAGTTCAATTCAACTGTCGACCCTCAAGACTTGGTGGCCCTACAGTCACATAATTTTTTGTTTTTTAAATAAATTCTCCAATTAATTGTTTTGATATCCAATTTTTCTGTCTTTAAACTTACATTTTGTCTGCTTATTTCTTGGTTTTATCACCTTAGAGTAAATTGTCAAACAAACACAATAATTGTTCTTTTATTTCATCTTAATTTTTGTCCGTCAGACTCTTGGTTTCATCAACTGACAGTGAATTGTCTTACTTTATCAATAAAAAACTCTTAGCTAGAAAGATTTTGAGTACTTTGTGTACTTGAGTTCAATTCAATTGTCCAAGCTCAAGGTTTCGTGACCCTAGAGTCATAAGTTTTTTATTGTTTGATAAACTCTCAGATAATTTGTTTTGAAGTAGAAATGATTCTTCTTTTTATTTAAATTTTGTTTTTCGACTCTATTGGTTTAATTGTCTTTGCAGAAAAACTCCCTTGGCTGGAAGGCTTAGAGTACTCTGTATGTGAGTCCATTTTAATTGTCGTCTCTCAAGTTTTCGAGGCCCTAGAGTCATATGTATTCGTGTTGTTTGACAAATTCTGAGATAATTTCTTTTTGATAGCCGCAGTTTTGTCCTTAACTAAAATTGTTTCCGTTTGACTCTCTCTTTTTTATGACCTTAGAGTAAATTTTCTATTTTTGTCACAAAAACTCTGTTGGCTAGAAAACTTGAGACTACCCGGTGTACAAGAGTTCAATTCAATAGTGGACGCTCAGGATTTCGTGGACCTAGAGTCATTTGTATTTTTGTAGTTTGATAAATCCTCAGATAATTTATTTTTAAAGCCGGGTAATTCTTTTCTTTAATTGTGTCTATTTGATTCTTTTGGCTCTTCATGTCTATAGATTAAATTGGCTGTTTTTGTCAAAGAAACTCTCTTAGCCAGAAAACTTGAGACTACTCTGTGTTCAAGAGTTCTATTCAATTGTCGGCACTCACGATTTCGTGGTCCTATAGTCAAATAATTTTTTGTGGATTGATTGATTCTCAGATAATTTATTTTGAAAGTCGAATCATTCTTCTTTTAGTTTTGTCTGTTTGATTATCTTGGTTTTTCATGGCTATAGAGTAAATTGGCTATTTCTGTCATAGAAACTCTCTTAGCTAGAAAACTTGAGACTACTCTGTGTTTAAGAGTTCAATTCAACTGCCGACGCTCAAGATTTCGTTCTCCTATAGTCATATATATTTTTGTGGATTGATTAATTCTCAGATAATTTTTTTTGAAAGTCGAATCATTCCTCTTTTAGTTTTGTCCGTTCGATTTATTGGTTTTTCATGGCTATAGAGTAAGTTGGCATTTTTTGTCAAAGAAACTCTCTTAGCTAGAAAACTCGATAACACTCTGTGTACATGAGTTCAACTCAATTGTTGACGCTCAAGATTTTGCGGCCCTACACTCATATGTTTTTTTTGGTTTTAAACAAATCCTCCGATTATTTGTTTTTGATAGCCGAACTTTTTGCCCTAAAAGTGAAATTTTGTTTGTCTGACAATTGGTTTTATGGCCTAAGAATGAATTGTCTAACTTTGTCAAAAACTCACAGCTAGAATGATTTATAGTACACTGTGTACATGAGTTTCCTTAAAATCTCCGATAATTTGTTTTGGAGGCTAAATAATTGTTCTTTTAGTTCATCTCAATTTTTGTCCGTCCGATTGTTGTTTTTATCACCTTAGAGCGAATTGTCTCACTTTGTCAAAGAACGCATAGCTAGAAAGACTTAGAGTACTTTGTGTACATGAGTTCACTTCAGTTGTCCAAGCCCAAGATTTCGTGGCCCTAGAATCTTATGTCTTGTTCTTGTTTGATAATCTCTTAGATAATTTTTTTGCTGGAGAAATATTTTTTGGTATATAAAATTTGCCCTTTGAATGTCTTGGTTTTATGGCCTTAGGATTAATTGTCTTCTTTGCAGAAAAACTCTCTTAGCTGGAAGACTTTAGAATACTATGTGTACATATGTTCAATTCAGTTGTCGACCCTCAAAATTTGTTGGCCCTACAGTCCTTTGCTTTTTTGTTTTAACAAATTCTCCTATTATTTGTTTCGATAGCCGAATTTTTTGTCCTCCAAGTGAAATTTTGTTTGTCTGACCCTTGGTTTTATGGCCTGAGAGTGAAATGTCTAACTTTGTCAAAGAACTCTTAGCTAGAAGGCTTTAGAGAACTCTGTGTACATGTGTTCAATTCAATTGTCGACCCTCAAGATGTTGTGGCCCTACAATCATATGTTTTTTCTTTTTTAAAATAAATTCTCCAATTATTTGTTTTGATAGCCGAATTTTTTTCTCCTTCAAGTGAAATTTTGTTTGTCTGACTCTTAGTTTTATGTTCTGAGAGTGAATTGTCTAATTTTGTCAAAACATTTTTAGCTAGAGGGATTTATAGTATTCTGTGTACATGCGTTCAATTCAACTGTCGACCCTCAAGACTTGGTGGCCCTACAGTCATATGCTTTTTTGTTTTTCAAATGAATTCTCCAATTATTTGTTTTGATATTCAAATTTTCTGTCTTTAAACTTACAGTTTGTCCGTTTATTTCTTGGTTTTATCACCTTAGAGTAAATTGTCAAACAAACAAAATAATTGTTCTTTTAATTCATCTTAATTTATGTCCGTCAGACTCTTGGTTTCATCAACTGACAGTGAATTGTCTTACTTTGTCAAAAAAACTCTTAGCTAGAAAGATTTTGAGTACTTTGTGTACTTGAGTTCAATTCAATTGTCCAAGCTCAAGGTTTCGTGACCCTAGAGTCATAAAATTTTTCTTGTTTAAAAAACTCTCAGATAATTTGTTTTGAAGTAGGAATGATTCTTCTTTTTATTTAAATTTTGTTTTTCGACTCTGTTGGTTTATTTGTCTTTGCAGAAAAACTCCCTTGGCTGGAAGGCTTAGAGTACTCTGTATATGAGTTCAACTTAATTGTCGTCTCTCAAATTTTCGGGGCCCTAGAGTCATATGTATTCGTGTTGTTTGACAAATTCTGAGATTATTTGATTTGATAGCCTCAGTCTTGTCATTAACATAAATTTTCTCCCTTTAGCTTCCTCGGTTTTATGCTCTTAGAGTAAATGGTCTTTTTTTCAGAAAAGCCCTGTTGGCTAGAAAACTTGAGACTACTCTACGCACATGAGTTCAATTAAATTGTAAACGATCAAGATCTCTTGGCCCTGGGGTCATATGTATTTTTGGTTTTTAAAAAAGTTCTTGGTTATTTGCTTTGGTAGCCGAATTTTTTGTATTCCAACTTAAATTTTGTCTGCTTGACTCTTGGTTTTACGGCCTTTGATTGAATCGTCTAACTCTGTCAGAAAACTCTTAGTTAGAAGGCTTTAGAGTGCTCTGTGTACATGATTTCAATTCAATTGTCGACCCTCAAGATTTCATGGCCCTACAGTCAAATGTCTTCTTCTTGTTTGATAAACTCTGAGAAAATTGTTTTGAAGACTAAGTACTTCTTTGTATTTAAAACTTGTTCTTTGAATGTCTTGGTTTTCCTCAGATAAATTTATTTTGAAAGCCGAGTAATTCTTTTCTTTAATTTTGTCCATTTGACTCTCTTGGCTCTTCATGGCTATAGAGTAAATTGGCTGTTTTTGTCAAAGAAACTCTCTTAGCTAGAAAACTTTAAACTACTCTGTGTTCAAGAGTTCAATTCTATTGTCGGCACTCACGATTTCGTGGTCCTATAGTCAAATAAATTTTTGTGGATTGATTAATTCTCAGATAATATATTTTGAAAGTCAAATCATTCGTCTTTTAGTTTTGTCCCTTTGACTCTCTTGGCTTTTCAAGGCTATAGTGCAAATTGGCTATTTTTGTCATAGAAACTCTCTTAGCTAGAAATCTTCAGACTACTCTGTGTACTTGAGTTCAGTTCAATTGTCGACATTCAATATCTCTTGACCCTAGAGTCATTTCCATTTCTGTAGTTTTATGATTTCTCAGATAATTTATTTTGAAAGCCGAATAATTCTTCTTTTAGTTTTGTCCGTTAGACTCTCTTGGTTTTTCATGGCATTATAGTAAAATGGCTATTTTTGTTAGAGAAACTCTCTTATCTAGAAAAATTGAGACTAGTCTGTGTTCAAGAGTTCAATTCAACTGTCGACGCTCAAGATTTCGTGGTCCAATAGACATATGTATTTTTGTGGATTGATTCATTCTCAAATAATTGATTTTGAAAGTCGCTTCAAACATCTTTTAGTTTTGTTCGATTGATAATCTTGGTTTTTCAAGTCTTTATAGTAAAATGGCTATTTCTGTCATAGCAAATCTCTCAGCTAGAAAACTTCAGACTACTCTGTGTACTTGAGTTCAGTTCAATTGTCGACATTCAAGATCTCTTGACCCTAGAGTCATATCCATTTCTGTAGTTTAATGGTTTCTCAGATAATTTATTTTGAAAGCCGAATAATTCTTCTTTTAGTTTTGTCCGTTGGATCCTCTTGGTTTTTCATGGCTTTATAGTAAAATGGCTACTTTTGTCAGAGAAACTCTCTTATCTAGAAAACTTGAGTCTACTCTGTGTTCAAGAGTTCAATTCAACTGTCGACGCTCAAGATTTCGTGGTCCAATTGTCATATGTAATTTTGTGGATTGATTAATTCTCAGATAAATTATTTTGAAAGTCGCATCATTCTTCTTTTAGTTTTGTTCGTTTGATTATCTTGGTTTTTCATGGCTTTACAGTAAAATGGCTATTTCTGTCATAGGAACTCTCCTAGCTAGAAAACTTCAGACTACTCTGTGTACATGACTTCAGTTCAATTGTCGACATTCAAGATCTCTTGACCCTAGACTCATATCCGTTTCTGTAGTTTAATGATTTCTCAGACAATTTATTTTGAAAACTGAATAATTCTTCTTTTAGTTTTGTCCGTTGGATCCTCTTGGTTTTTCATGGCTTTATAGTAAAATGGCTATCTTTGTCAGAGAAACTCTCTTATCTAGAAAACTTGAGTCTACTCTGTGTTCAAGAGTTCAATTCAACTGTCGACGCTCAAGATTTCGTGGTCCAATAGTCATATGTAATTTTGTGGATTGATTAATTCTCAGATAATTTATTTTGAAAGTCGCATCATTCTTCTTTTAGTTTTGTTCGTTTGATTATCTTGGTTTTTCATGGCTTTATAGTAAAATGGCTATTTCTGTCATAGAAACTCTCTTAGCTAGAAAACTTCAGACTACTCTGTGTACATGACTTCAGTTCAATTGTCGACACTCAAGATCTCTTGACCCTAGAGTCATATCCATTTCTGTAGTTTAATGATTTCTCAGACAATTTATTTTGAAAACCGAATAATTCTTTTTTTAGTTTTGTCCGTTTGACTCTCTTGGTTTTTCATGGCTTTATAGTTAAATGGCTATTTTTGTCAGAGAAACTCTCTTAGTTAGAAAACTTGAGACTACTCTGTGTACATGAGTTCAATTCAATTGTCGACGCTCAAGATCTGTTGGCCCTCGAATCATATGTATTTTTGTTTTCCTCAAAAGTTCTTCGATTAATTGTTTTGATAGCCAAGTTTTTTGTCTTCCAAATTTTGTTTGACTGACTCTTGCTTTCATGGCCTTAGAATAAATCATTTAGCTTTGTCAGAAAACTCTTAGCTAGAAGGCTTTACAAAACTCTGTGTTCAAAAGTTCATTTTATTTGTCGACGCTCAAAATTTCGTGGCCCTAGAGTCATATGTTTTGATTGTTTTTGATAAATTCTGAGATCATTTAGTTTGATAGCCTCAGTCTTGTCAATAACATAAATTTTCTTCCTTTACTTTTCTCGGTTTTACAGTCTTAGAGTAAATTGTCCATTTGTCAGAGAAATCCTCTTGGTTAGAAAGATTGAGACTATTCTGTGTACATGAGCTCAATTCAATTGTCGACGCTCAGGTTTTCGTGGCCCTACAGTCATATGTATTTTTGTAGTTTGATAAATCCTCAGATAATTTATCTTGGAAGCCAAATAATTCTTCTCTCAATTGTGTCCGTTTGAATCTCTTGGCTTTCCATGGCTACAAAGTAAAATGGCTATTTTTGTCAAAGAAACTCTCTTGGCTAGAAAACGTGAGACTACTCTGTGTACATGAGTTCAGTTCAATTGTCGACGCTCAAGATCTTATGTATTTTTGTTTTCCTAAAAAATTCTTCGATTAATTCTTTGATAGCCAAGTTTTCTGTCTTCCGACTCAAATTTTGTCTGTTTGGCTCTTGATTTTATGGCCTTAAAATGAATCATCTAACTTTGTCAGAAAACTTTTGGCCAGAAAACTTCAGAGTACTCTGTGTACATGATTTCAATTTATTTGTCGACGCTCAAAGTTTCGTGGCCCTAGAGTCATATGTTTTTTTGTAGTTTGATTACTCCTCAGATAATTTATTTTGAAAGCCGAATAATTCTTCTCTCAATTGTGTCTGTTTGACTCTCTTGGCTTTCCATGGCTAGAGAGTAAATTGGCTGTTTTTGTCAAAGAAACTCTCTTAGCTAGAAAACTTGAGACTACTTTTTGTACATGAGTTCAGTTCAATTGTTGACGCTCAAAATCTCTTGACCCTAGAGTCATATCCATTTCTGTAAATTAATAATTTCTCAGATTATTTATTTTGAAAGCTAAATAATTCTTCTTTGAGTTTTGTCCGTTTGACTCTCTTGGTTTTTCTTGGCTTTATAGTAAACTGTCCATTTTTGTCAAAGAAACTCTCTTAGCTAGAAAACTTGAGACTACTCTGTGTACATGAGTTCAATTCAATTGTCAGCGCTCAAGATCTCTTGCCACTGGAGTCATATTTTATTTGGTTTTTAGAAATTTCTTCTATTATTTGTTTTGATAGCCGAATTTTTTGTCTTTCATCTTAAATTTTGTTTGTTTGACTCTTGGTTTTATGGCCTTAGAGTGATTCCTCTAACTTTGTCAGAAAACTCTTAGATAGAAGGATTTGGAGTATTCTGTGTACATGAGTACAATTCGATTGTCGACGCTCAGGATTTCGTGGCTCTAGAGTGATATGTATTTTTGTAGTGTGATAACACCTAAGATAATTTATTTTGAAAGCCGAATAATTCTTCTTTTAATTGTGTCCGTTTGATTCTCTTGGCTTTTCAAGGCTATAGAGCAAAGTGGCTATTTCTGTCAAAAACTCCATTAGCTAGAAAACTTGAGATTACTCTGTGTACATGAGTTCAGTTCAATTGTCGACGCTCAAGATCTTATGTATTTTTGTTTTCCTAAAAAATTCTTCAATTAATTGTTTGATAGGCAAGTTTTCTGTCTTCCGACTCAAATTTTGTCTGTTTGGCTCTTGGTTTTATGGCCTTAAAATGAATCGTCTAACTTTGTCAGAAAACTTTTAGCCAGAAGGCTTTAGAGTACTCTGTGTACATGATTTCAATTTATTTGTCGACGCTCAAAGCTTCGTGGCCCTAGAGTCATATGTTTTTTTGTAGTTTGATTACTCCTCAGATAATTTATTTTGAAAGCCGAATAATTCTTCTCTCAATTGTGTCTGTTTGACTCTCCTGGTTTTCCATGGCTAGAGAGTAAATTGGCTATTTTTGTCAAAGAAACTCTCGTAGCTAGAAAACTTGAGACTACTTTTTGTACATGAGTTCAGTTCAATTGTTGACGCTCAAAATCTCTTGACCCTAGAGTCATATCCATTTCTGTAGTTAAATAATTTCTCAGATTATTTATTTTGAAAGCTAAATAATTCTTCTTTGAGTTTTGTCCGTTTGACTCTCTTGGTTTTTCTTGGCTTTATAGTAAATTGTCCATTTTTGTCAAAGAAACTCTCTTAGCTAGAAAACTTGAGACTACTCTGTGTACATGAGTTCAATTCAATTGTCAGCGCTCAAGATCTCTTGCCACTGGAGTCATATTTTATTTGGTTTTTTACAAATTTCTTCTATTATTTGTTTTGATAACCGAATTTTTTGTCTTTCATCTCAAATTTTGTTTGTTTGACTCTTGGCTTTATGGTCTTAGAGTGATTCGTCTAAGTTTGTCAGAAAACTCTTAGATAGAAGGATTTAGAGTGTTCTGTGTACATGAGTTCAATTCGATTATCGACGCTCAGGATTTCGTGGCCCTAGAGTCATGTATTTTTGTAGTTTGCTAACTCCTCAGATAATTTATTTTGAAAGCCGAATAATTCTTCTTTTAATTGTGTCCGTTTGATTCTCTTGGCTTTTCATGGCTATAGAGCAAAGTGGCTATTTCTGTCAAAAACTCCCTTAGCTAGAAAACTTGAGATTACTCTGTGTACATTAGTTCAGTTCATTTGTCGACGCTCAAGATCTTATGGATTATTGTTTTCTTAAAAAGTTCTTAGATTAATTGTTTTGATAGCCAAGTTTTTTGTCTTTCAACACAAAATTTGCTTGACTGACTCTTGGTTTTATGGCCTTAGAATGAATCGTCTAGCTTTGTCAGTAAACTCTTAGCTAGGAGGCTTTACAGTACTCTGTGTACAAAAGTTCAATTTATTTGTCGACGCTCAAAATTTCGTGGCCCTAGAATCATATGTTTTTGTGTTTTTGATAAATTCTGAGATCATTTAATTTGATAGCCTCAGTCTTGCCATTAACATAAATTTTCTTCCTTTAGTTTTCTCGGTTTTACAGTCTTAGGGTAAATTGTCTATTTTGACAGAGAAATCCTCTTGGCTAGAAAGATTGAGACTATTCTGTTTACATGAGCTCAATTCAATTGTCGACGCTCAGTTTTTCGTGGCCCTACAATCATATGTATTTTTGTAGTTTGATAAATCCTCAGATAATTTATCTTTGAAGCCAAATAATTGTTCTCTCAATTGTGTCCGTTTGACTCTCTTGGCTTTCCATGGCTACAGAGTAAATTGGCTATTTTTGTCAAAGAAACTCTCTTAGCTAGAAAACTTGAGACTACTATTTGTACATGAGTTCAGTTCAATTGTCGACGCTCAAGATCTTATTTATTTTTGTTTTGTTAAAAAGTTCTTCGATTAGTTGTTTTGATAGCCAAGTTTTATGTCTTCCAACTCAAATTTTGTTTGACTGACTCTTGGTTTTGTGGCCTTAGAATGAATCGTCTAGCTCTGTCAGAAAAATCCTAGCTAGATGGCTTTACAGTACTCTGTGTGCAAAAGTTCAATTTATTTGTCGACGCTCAAAATTTCGTGGCCCTAGAGTCATATGTTTTTGTGTTCTTGATAAATTCTGAGAACATTTGATTTGATAGCCTCAGTCTTGTCATTAACATAAATTTTCTTCCTTTAGTTTTCTCGGTTTTACAGTCTTAGAGTAAATTGTCTATTTTGTCAGAGAAATCCTCTTGGCTAGAAAGATTGAGACTATTCTGTGTACATTAGCTCAATTCAATTGTCGACGCTCAGGTTTTCGTGGCCCATCAGTCATATGTATTTTTGTAGTTTGATAACTCCTCAGATAATTTATCTTGGAAGCCAAATAATTCTTCTCTCAATTGTGTCCGTTTGACTCTCTTGGCTTTCCATGGCTACAGAGTAAATTGGCTATTTTTGTCAAAGAAAATCTCTTAGCTAGAAAACTTGAGACCACTCTTTGTACATGAGTTCAGTTCAATTGTCGACGCTCAAGATCTTATGTATTTTTGTTTTCCTAAAAAGTTCTTCGGTTAATTGTTTGATAGCCAAGTTGTTTGTCTTCCGACTCAAATTTTGTCTGTTTGGCTCTTGGTTTTATGGCCTTAAAATGAATCGTCTAACTTTGTCAGAAAACTTTTAGCTAGAAGACTTTAGAGTACTCTGTGTACATGATTTCAATTTATTTGTCAACGCTCAAAGTTTCGTGGCCCTAGAGGCTTATGTTTTTGTGTTTTTTGATAAATTCTGAGATTATTTGATTTGATAGCCTCAGTCTTGTCATTAACATAAATTTTCTCCCTTTAGCTTTCTCGGTTTTTATGGTCTTAGAGTAAATTGTCTATTTTGTCTGAGAAATCCTCTTGGCTAGAAAAATTGAGACTATTCTGTGTACATAAGCTCAATTCAATTGTCGACGCTCAGGTTTTCATGGCCCTAGAGTGATATGTATTTTTGTAGTTTGATAAATCCTCAGATAATTTATCTTGGTAGCCAAATAATCCTTCTCTCAGTTATGTCCGTTTGGCTCTCTTGGCTTTCCATGGCTACAGGGTAAATTGGCTATTTTTGTCAAAGAAAATCTCTTAGCTAGAAAACTTGAGACCACTCTTTGTACATGAGTTCAGTTCAATTGTCGACGCTCAAGATCTTATGTATTTTTGTTTTCCTAAAAAGTTCTTCGGTTAATTGTTTGATAGCCAAGTTGTTTGTCTTCCGACTCAAATTTTGTCTGTTTGGCTCTTGGTTTTATGGCCTTAAAATGAATCGTCTAACTTTGTCAGAAAACTTTTAGCTAGAAGACTTTAGAGTACTCTGTGTACATGATTTCAATTTATTTGTCAACGCTCAAAGTTTCGTGGCCCTAGAGGCTTATGTTTTTGTGTTTTTTGATAAATTCTGAGATTATTTGATTTGATAGCCTCAGTCTTGTCATTAACATAAATTTTCTCTCTTTAGCTTTCTCGGTTTTTATGGTCTTAGAGTAAATTGTCTATTTTGTCAGAGAAATCCTCTTGGCTAGAAAAATTGAGACTATTCTGTGTACATAAGCTCAATTCAATTGTCGACGCTCAGGTTTTCGTGGCCCTAGAGTGATATGTATTTTTGTAGTTTGATAACTCCTCAGATAATTTATCTTGGTAGCCAAATAATCCTTCTTTCAATTATGTCCGTTTGGCTCTCTTGGCTTTCCATGGCTACAGAGTAAAATGGCTATTTTTGTCAAAGAAACTCTCTTGGCTAGAAAACTTGAGACTACTCTGTGTACATGAGCTCAGTTCAATTGTCGACGCTCAAGATCTTATGTATTTTTGTTTTCCTAAAAAATTCTTTGATTAATTGTTTGATAGCCAAATCTTCTGTCTTCCTACTCAAATTTTTTCTGTTTGGCTCTTGGTTTTATGGCCTTAAAATGAATCGTCTAACTTTGTCAGAAAACTTTTAGCTAGAAGACTTTAGAGTACTCTGTGTACATGATTTCAATTTATTTGTCGACGCTCAAAGTTTCGTGGCCCTAGAGTCATATGTTTTTTTTTGTAGTTTGATAACTCCTAAGATAATTTATTTTGAAAGCCGAATAATTCTTCTCTCAATTGTGTCTGTTTGATTCTCCTGGCTTTCCATGGCTAGAGAGTAAATTGGCTATTTTTGTCAAAGAAACTCTCTTGGCTAGAAAACTTGAGACTACTCTGTGTACATGAGTTCAGTTCAATTGTTGACGCTCAAAATCTCTTGACCCTAGAGTCATATCCATTTCTGTAAATTAATAATTTCTCAGATTATTTATTTTGAAAGCTAAATAATTCTTCTTTGAGTTTTGTCCGTTTGGCTCTCTTGGCTTTCCATGGCTACAGAGTAAATTGGCTATTTTTGTCAAAGAAAATCTCTTAGCTAGAAAACTTCAGACCACTCTTTGTACATGAGTTCAGTTCAATTGTCGACGCTCAAGATCTTATGTATTTTTGTTTTCCTAAAAAATTCTTCGATTAATTGTTTGATAGCCAAGTCTTCTGTCTTCCGACTCAAGTTTTGACTGTTTGGCGCTTGGTTTTATGGCCTTAGAATGAATCGTCTAACTTTGTCAGAAAACTCTTAGCTAGAAGGCTTTAGAGTACTCTGTGTACATGATTTCAATTTATTTGTCGACGCTCAAAGATTCGTGGCCCTAGAGTCATATGTTTTCTTTTGTTTTGAAACCAATTCTCCAATTATTTGTTTTGATAGCCGAATTTTTTGCCCTTCAATTGAAATTTTGTTTTGTCTGACTCTTGGTTTTTTGGCCTGAGAATGAATTGTCTACTTTTGTCATATGTTTTTGTGTTTTTTGATAAATTCTGAGATTATTTGATTTGATAGCCTCAGTCTTGTCATTAACATAAATTTTCTTCCTCTAGCTTTCTCGGTTTTATGGTCTTAGAGTAAATTGTCTGTTTTGTCAGAGAAACCCTCTTGGCTAGAAAACTTGAGACTATTCTGTGTACATGAGCTCAATTCAATTGTCAACGCGCAAGTTTTCGTGGCCTAGAGTTATATGTTTTTTGTAGTTTGATAACTCCTCAGATAATTTATTTTGAAAGCCGAAGAATTCTTATTTTAATTGTGTCCGTTTGACTCACTTGGCTTTCCATGGCTACAGAGTAAATTGGCTATTTTTGTCAAAGAAACTCTCTTAGCTAGAAAACTTGAGACTACTCTGTGTACATGAGTTCAGTTCAATTGTTGACGCTCAAAATCTCTTGACCCTAGAGTCATATCCATTTCTGTAAATTAATAATTTCTCAGATTATTTATTTTGAAAGCTAAATAATTCTTCTTTGAGTTTTGTCCGTTTGGCTCTCTTGGCTTTCCATGGCTACAGAGTAAATTGGCTATTTTTGTCAAAGAAAATCTCTTAGCTAGAAAACTTCAGACCACTCTTTGTACATGAGTTCAGTTCAATTGTCGACGCTCAAGATCTTATGTATTTTTGTTTTCCTAAAAAATTCTTCGATTAATTGTTTGATAGCCAAGTCTTCTGTCTTCCGACTCAAGTTTTGACTGTTTGGCGCTTGGTTTTATGGCCTTAGAATGAATCGTCTAACTTTGTCAGAAAACTCTTAGCTAGAAGGCTTTAGAGTACTCTGTGTACATGATTTCAATTTATTTGTCGACGCTCAAAGATTCGTGGCCCTAGAGTCATATGTTTTCTTTTGTTTTGAAACCAATTCTCCAATTATTTGTTTTGATAGCCGAATTTTTTGCCCTTCAATTGAAATTTTGTTTTGTCTGACTCTTGGTTTTTTGGCCTGAGAATGAATTGTCTACTTTTGTCATATGTTTTTGTGTTTTTTGATAAATTCTGAGATTATTTGATTTGATAGCCTCAGTCTTGTCATTAACATAAATTTTCTTCCTCTAGCTTTCTCGGTTTTATGGTCTTAGAGTAAATTGTCTGTTTTGTCAGAGAAACCCTCTTGGCTAGAAAACTTGAGACTATTCTGTGTACATGAGCTCAATTCAATTGTCAACGCGCAAGTTTTCGTGGCCTAGAGTTATATGTTTTTTGTAGTTTGATAACTCCTCAGATAATTTATTTTGAAAGCCGAAGAATTCTTATTTTAATTGTGTCCGTTTGACTCACTTGGCTTTCCATGGCTACAGAGTAAATTGGCTATTTTTGTCAAAGAAACTCTCTTAGCTAGAAAACTTGAGACTACTCTGTGTACATGAGTTCAATTCAATTGTCGACGCTCAAAATCTCTTGACTCTAGAGTCATATCCATTTCTGTAGTTTAATAATTTCTCAGATAATTTATTTGGAAAGCCAAATAATTCTTCTTTGAGTTTTGTCCTTTTGACTCTCTTGGATTTCATGCTTTTATAGTAAATTGGCTAACTTTGTCAAAGAAACTCTCTTAACTAGAAAACTTGAGACTACTCTGTGCACATTAAATCGATCCAGTTGTCAGCGCTCAAGATTTCTTGGCCCTGGAGTCATATTTTATTTGGTTTTTGAAAATTTCTTCTATTATTTGTTTTGATAGCCGAATTTTTTGTCTTTCATCTCAAATTTTGTTTGTTTGACTCTTGGTCTTATGGCCTTAGAGTGATTCCTCTAACGTTGTCAGAAAACTCTTAGATAGAGGGAGTTGGAGTATTCTGTGTACATGCGTTCAATTCGATTTCGTGGCCCTAGAGTCATGTGTATTTTTGTAGTTTGATAAATCCTCAGATAATTTATCTTTAAGCCAAATAATTCTTCTCTCAATTGTGTCCGTTTGACTCTCTTGGCTTTCCGTGGCTATAGAGTAAATTGAGCTAGAAAACTTGAGACTACTCGGTGTACATGAGTTCAGTTCAATTGTCGACGCTCAAGATCTTATGTATTTTTCTTTTCTTAAATAGTTCTTCGATTAATTATTTCGATAGCCAAGTTTTTTTCTCTTCCAACTCAAATTTTGACTGTTTGGCGCTTGGTTTTATGGCCTTAGAAAGAATTGTCTAACTTTGTCAGAAAACTCTCAGCTAGAAGGCTTTAGAGTACTCTGTGTACATGATTTCAATTTATTTGTCGACGCTCAAAGTTTCGTGGCCCTAGAGTCATATGTTTTCTTTTGTTTTCAAACCAAATCTCCAATTATTTGTTTTTGATAGCCGAATTTTTTGCCCTTCAATGGCTATAAAGCAAAGTGGCTATTTCTGTCAAAAACTCCCTTAGCTAGAAAACTTGAGATTACTCTGTGTACATTAGTTCAGTTCATTTGTCGACGCTCAAGATCTTATGGATTATTGATTTCTTAAAAAGTTCTTAGATTAATTGTTTTGATAGCCAAGTTTTTTGTCTTTCAACACAAAATTTGCTTGACTGACTCTTGGATTTATGGCCTTAGAATGAATCGTCTAGCTTTGTCGGAAAACTCTTAGCTAGGAGGCTTTACAGTACTCTGTGTACAAAAGTTCAATTTATTTGTCGACGCTCAAAATTTCGTGGCCCTAGAATCATATGTTTTTGTGTTTTTGATAAATTCTGAGATCATTTAATTTGATAGCCTCAGTCTTGTCATTAACATAAATTTTCTTCCTTTAGTTTTCTCGGTTTTACAGTCTTAGGGTAAATTGTCTATTTTGACAGAGAAATCCTCTTGGCTAGAAAGATTGAGACTATTCTGTTTACATGAGCTCAATTCAATTGTCGACGCTCAGGTTTTCGTGGCCGTACAATCATATGTATTTTTGTAGTTTGATAAATCCTCAGATAATTTATCTTTGAAGCCAAATAATTGTTCTCTCAATTGTGTCCGTTTGACTCTCTTGGCTTTCCATGGCTACAGAGTAAATTGGCTATTTTTGTCAAAGAAACTCTCTTAGCTAGAAAACTTGAGACTACTATTTGTACATGAGTTCAGTTCAATTGTCGACGCTCAAGATCTTATTTATTTTTGTTTTCTTAAAAAGTTCTTCGATTAGTTGTTTTGATAGCCAAGTTTTATGTCTTCCAACTCAAATTTTGTTTGACTGACTCTTGGTTTTATGGCCTTAGAATGAATCGTCTAGCTCTGTCAGAAAACTCCTAGCTAGATGGCTTTACAGTACTCTGTGTGCAAAAGTTCAATTTATTTGTCGACGCTCAAAATTTCGTGGCCCTAGAGTCATATGTTTTTGTGTTCTTGATAAATTCTGAGAACAATTGATTTGATAGCCTCAGTCTTGTCATTAACATAAATTTTCTTCCTTTAGTTTTCTCGGTTTTACAGTCTTAGAGTAAATTGTCTATTTTGTCAGAGAAATCCTCTTGGCTAGAAAGATTGAGACTATTCTGTGTACATTAGCTCAATTCAATTGTCGACGCTCAGGTTTTCTTGGCCCATCAGTCATATGTATTTTTGTAGTTTGATAACTCCTCAGATAATTTATCTTGGAAGCCAAATAATTCTTCTCTCAATTGTGTCCGTTTGACTCTCTTGGCTTTCCATGGCTACAGAGTAATTTGGCTATTTTTGTCAAAGAAAATCTCTTAGCTAGAAAACTTGAGACCACTCTTTGTACATGAGTTCAGTTCAATTGTCGACGCTCAAGATCTTATGTATTTTTGTTTTCCTAAAAAGTTCTTCGGTTAATTGTTTGATAGCCAAGTTGTTTGTCTTCCGACTCAAATTTTGTCTGTTTGGCTCTTGGTTTTATGGCCTTAAAATGAATCGTCTAACTTTGTCAGAAAACTTTTAGCTAGAAGACTTTAGAGTACTCTGTGTACATGATTTCAATTTTTTTGTCAACGCTCAAAGTTTCGTGGCCCTAGAGGCTTATGTTTTTGTGTTTTTTGATAAATTCTGAGATTATTTGATTTGATAGCCTCAGTCTTGTCATTAACATAAATTTTCTCCCTTTAGCTTTCTCGGTTTTTATGGTCTTAGAGTAAATTGTCTATTTTGTCAGAGAAATCCTCTTGGCTAGAAAAATTGAGACTATTCTGTGTACATAAGCTCAATTCAATTGTCGACGCTCAGGTTTTCATGGCCCTAGAGTGATATGTATTTTTGTAGTTTGATAAATCCTCAGATAATTTATCTTGGTAGCCAAATAATCCTTCTCTCAATTATGTCCGTTTGGCTCTCTTGGCTTTCCATGGCTACAGAGTAAATTGGCTATTTTTGTCAAAGAAAATCTCTTAGCTAGAAAACTTCAGACCACTCTTTGTACATGAGTTCAGTTCAATTGTCGACGCTCAAGATCTTATGTATTTTTGTTTTCCTAAAAAGTTCTTCTGTTAATTGTTTGATAGCCAAGTTGTTTGTCTTCCGACTCAAATTTTGTCTGTTTGGCTCTTGGTTTTATGGCCTTAAAATGAATCGTCTAACTTTGTCAGAAAACTTTTAGCTAGAAGACTTTAGAGTACTCTGTGTACATGATTTCAATTTATTTGTCAACGCTCAAAGTTTCGTGGCCCTAGAGGCTTATGTTTTTGTGTTTTTTGATAAATTCTGAGATTATTTGATTTGATAGCCTCAGTCTTGTCATTAACATAAATTTTCTCCCTTTAGCTTTCTCGGTTTTTATGGTCTTAGAGTAAATTGTCTATTTTGTCAGAGAAATCCTCTTGGCTAGAAAAATTGAGACTATTCTGTGTACATAAGCTCAATTCAATTGTCGACGCTCAGGTTTTCGTGGCCATAGAGTGATATGTATTTTTGTAGTTTGATAAATCCTCAGATAATTTATCTTGGTAGCCAAATAATCCTTCTCTCAATTATGTCCGTTTGGCTCTCTTGGCTTTCCATGGCTACAGAGTAAAATGGCTATTTTTGTCAAAGAAACTCTCTTGGCTAGAAAACTTGAGACTACTCTGTGTACATGAGCTCATTTCAATTGTCGACGCTCAAGATCTTATGTATTTTTGTTTTCCTAAAAATTCTTTGATTAATTGTTTGATAGCCAAATCTTCTGTCTTCCTACTCAAATTTTTTCTGTTTGGCTCTTGGTTTTATGGCCTTAAAATGAATCGTCCAACTTTGTCAGAAAACTTTTAGCTAGAAGACTTTAGAGTACTCTGTGTACATGATTTCAATTTATTTGTCGACGCTCAAAGTTTCGTGGCCCTAGAGTCATATGTTTTTTTTGTAGTTTGATAATTCCTAAGATAATTTATTTTGAAAGCCGAATAATTCTTCTCTCAATTGTGTCTGTTTGACTCTCCTGGCTTTCCATGGCTAGAGAGTAAATTGGCTATTTTTGTCAAAGAAACTCTCTTGGCTAGAAAACTTGAGACTACTCTGTGTACATGAGTTCAGTTCAATTGTCGACGCTCAAGATCTTATGTATTTTTGTTTTCCTAAAAAATTCTTCGATTAATTGTTTGATAGCCAAGTCTTCTGTCTTCGGACTCAAATTTTGTCTGTTTGGCTCTTGGTTTTATGGCCTTAAAATGAATCGTCTAGCTTTGTCAGAAAACTTTTAGCTAGAAGACTTTAGAGTACTCTGTGTACATGATTTCAATTTATTTGTCGACGCTCAAAGTTTCGTGGCCCTAGAGTCATATGTTTTCTTTTGTTTTGAAACCAATTCTCCAATTATTTGTTTTGATAGCCGAATTTTTTGCCCTTCAATTGAAATTTTGTTTGTCTGACTCTTGGTTTTTTGGCCTGAGAATGAATTGTCTGCTTTTGTCATATGTTTTTGTGTTTTTTGATAAATTCTGAGATTATTTGATTTGATAGCCTCAGTCTTGTCATTAACATAAATTTTCTTCCTCTAGCTTTCTCGGTTTTATGGTCTTAGAGTAAATTGTCTGTTTTGTCAGAGAAACCCTCTTGGCTAGAAAACTTGAGACTATTCTGTGTACATGAGCTCAATTCAATTGTCAACGCGCAGGTTTTCGTGGCCTAGAGTTATATGTTTTTTGTAGTTTGATAACTCCTCAGATAATTTATTTTGAAAGCCGAAGAATTCTTATTTTAATTGTGTCCGTTTGACTCACTTGGCTTTCCATGGCTACAGAGTAAATTGGCTATTTTTGTCAAAGAAACTCTCTTAGCTAGAAAACTTGAGACTACTCTGTGTACATGAGTTCAATTCAATTTTCGACGCTCAAAATCTCTTGACCCTAGAGTCATATCCATTTCTGTAGTTTAATAATTTCTCAGATAATTTATTTGGAAAGCCAAATAATTCTTCTTTGAGTTTTGTCCTTTTGACTCTCTTGGATTTCATGGTTTTATAGTAAATTGGCTAACTTTGTCAAAGAAACTCTCTTAACTAGAAAACTTGAGACTACTCTGTGCACATTAAATCGATCCAATTGTCAGCGCTCAAGATTTTTTGGCCCTGGAGTCATATTTTATTTGGTTTTTGAAAATTTCTTCTATTATTTGTTTTGATAGCCGAATTTTTTGTCTTTCATCTCAAATTTTGTTTGTTTGACTCTTGGTCTTATGGCCTTAGAGTGATTCCTCTAACGTTGTCAGAAAACTCTTAGATAGAGGGATTTGGAGTATTCTGTGTACATGCGTTCAATTCGATTTCGTGGCCCTAGAGTCATGTGTATTTTTGTAGTTTGATAAATCCTCAGATAATTTATCTTGGAAGCCAAATAATTCTTCTCTCAATTGTGTCCGTTTGACTCTCTTGGCTTTCCGTGGCTATAGAGTAAATTGAGCTAGAAAACTTGAGACTACTCGGTGTACATGAGTTCAGTTCAATTGTCGACGCTCAAGATCTTATGTATTTTTCTTTTCTTAAATAGTTCTTCGATTAATTATTTCGATAGCCAAGTTTTTTTCTCTTCCAACTCAAATTTTGACTGTTTGGCGCTTGGTTTTATGGCCTTAGAAAGAATTGTCTAACTTTGTCAGAAAACTCTCAGCTAGAAGGCTTTAGAGTACTCTGTGTACATGATTTCAATTTATTTGTCGACGCTCAAAGTTTCGTGGCCCTAGAGTCATATGTTTTCTTTTGTTTTCAAACCAAATCTCCAATTATTTGTTTTTGATAGCCAATTTTTTTGCCCTTCAAATGAAATTTTGTTTCTCTGACTCTTGGTTTTTTGGCCTGAGAATGAATTGTCTATTTTTGTCATATGTTTTTGTGTTTTTTGATAAATTCTGAGATTATTTGATTTGATAGCCTCAGTCTTGTCATTAACATAAATTTTCTTCCTTTATCTTTCTCGGTTTTATGGTCTTAGAGTAAATTGTCTATTTTGTCAGAGAAACCCTCTTGGCTAGAAAACTTGAGACTATTCTGTGTACATGAGCTCAATTCAATTGTCAACGCGCAGGTTTTCGTGGCCCTAGAGTTATAAGTTTTTTGTAGTTTGATAACTCCTCAGATAATTTATTTTGAAAGCCGAACAATTCTTCTTTTTGTCCAGTTGACTCACTTGGCTTTCCATGGCTACAGAGTAAATTGGCTATTTTTGTCAAAGAAACTCTCTTAGCTAGAAAACTTGAGACTACTGTGTACATGACTTCAATTCAATTGTCGACGCTCAAAATCTCTTGACCCTAGAGTCATATCCATTTCTGTAGTTTAATAATTTCTCAGATAATTTTTTTGGAAAACCAAATAATTCTTCTTTGAGTTTTGTCCTTTTGACTCTCTTGGATTTCATGGTTTTATAGTAAATTGGCTAATTTTGTCAAAGAAACTCTCTTAACTAGAAAACTTGAGACTACTCTGTGCACATTAATTCAATTCAATTGACAGCGCTCAAGATCTCTTGGCCCTGGAGTCATATTTTATTTGGTTTTTAAAAATTTCTTCTATTATTTGTTTTGATAGCCGAATTTTTTGTCTTTCATCTCAAATTTTGTTTGTTTGACTCTTGGTCTGATGGCCTTAGAGTGATTCCTCTAACTTTGTCAGAAAACTCTTAGATAGAGGGATTTGGAGTATTCTGTGTACATGAGTTCAATTCGATTGTCGACACTCAGGATTTCGTGGCTCTAGAGTTATATGTATTTTTGTAGTGTGATAACACCTCAGATAATTTATTTTGAAAGCCGAATAATTCTTCTTTTAATTGTGTCCGTTTGACTCTCTTGGCTTTTCATGGCTACAGTAAATTGTCTATTTTCCTCAAAGGAACTTTCTTTGCTAGAAAACTTGAGACTACTCTGTGTACATGAGCTCAATTCAATTGTCAACGCGCAGGTTTTCGTGGCCCTAGAGTCATACGTTTTTTGTAGTTTGATAACTCCTCAGATAATTTATTTTGAAAGCCTAACAATTCTTCTTTTAATTGTGTCCATTTGACTCTCTTGGCTTTCCATGGCTACAGAGTAAATTGGCTATTTTTGTCAATGAAACTCTCTTAGCTAGAAAACTTGAGACTACTCTGTGTACATGAGTTCAATTCAATTGTCGACGCTCAAAATCTCTTGACCCTAGAGTGATATCCATTTCTGTAGTTTAACAATTTCTCAGATAATTTATTTTGAAAGCCAAATAATTCTTCTTTCAGTTTTGTCCGTTTGACTCTCTTGGTTTTTCATGGCTTTATAGTAAATTGGCTAATTTTGTCAAAGAAACTCTCTTAGCTAGAAAACTTGAGACTACTCTGTGCACATTAATTCAATTCAATTGTCAGCGCTCAAGATCTCTTGGCCTTGGAGTCATATTATATTTGGTTATTAGAAATTTCTTCTATTATTTGTTTTGATAGCCGAATTTTTTGTCTTTCATCTTAAATTTTGTTTGTTTGACTCTTGGTTTTATGGCCTTAGAGTGATTCCTCTAACTTTGTCAGAAAACTCTTAGATAGAAGGATTTGGAGTATTCTGTGTACATGAGTACAATTCGATTGTCGACGCTCAGGATTTCGTGGCTCTAGAGTGATATGTATTTTTGTAGTGTGATAACACCTAAGATAATTTATTTTGAAAGCCGAATAATTCTTCTTTTAATTGTGTCCGTTTGACTCTCTTGGCTTTTCATGGCTATAGTAAATTGTCTATTTTTGTCAAAGAAACTCTCTTAGCTAGAAAACTTGAGACTACTCTGTGTACATGAGTTCAATTCAATTTTCGACGCTCAAGATCTTATGTATTTTTAATTTCTTAAAAGGTTCTTCGATTAATTGTTTTGATAGCCAAGTTTTTTTGTCTTCCAACTCAAATTTTGTCTCTTTGGCTCTTGGTTTTATGGCCTTAGAATGAATCGTCTAAATTTGTCAGAAAACTTTTAGCTAGAAGGCTTTAGAGTACTCTGTGAACATGATTTCAATTTATTTGTCGACGCTCAAAGTTTTGTGGCCCTTCAGTCATATTTTTTTTGATAAATTCTGAGATTATTTGATTTGATAGCCTCAGTCTTGTCATTAACATAAATTCTCTCCCTTTAGCTTTCTCGGTTTTATGGTCTGAGAGTAAATTGTCTATTTTGTCAGAGAAACCCTATCGGCTAGAAAACTTGAGACTACTCTGTGTACATGAGTTCAGTTCAATTGTCGACGCTCAAGATCTTATGTATCTTTGTTTTCTTAAACAGTTCTTCGATTACTTGTTTTGATTGCCAAGTTTTTTGTCTTCCAACACAAATTTTGTCTGTTTGGCTCATGCTTTTATGGCCTTAGAATGAATCGTCTAAATTTGTCAGAAAACTTTTAGCTAGAAGGCTTTAGAGTACTCTGTGAACATCACTTCAATTTAATTGTCGACGCTCAAAGTTTTGTCACCCTTGAGTCATATGTTTTTTGATAAATTCTGAGATTATTTGATGTGATAGCCTCAGTCTTGTCATAAACATAAATTTTCTCCCTTTAGCTTTCTCGGTTTTATGGTCTTAGAGTAAGTTGTCTATTTTGTCAGAGAAGCTCTGTTGGCTAGAAAACTTGAGACTACTCTGTGCACATTAATTCAATTTAATTGTCAGCGCTCAAGATCTCTTGGTCCTGGAGGCAAATTTGTTTTCGGTTTTTAAAAATTTCTTCTATTATTTGTTTTGATAGCCGAATTTTTTGTCTTTCATCTCAAATTTTGTTTGTGACTCTTGGTTTAAGACCTTAGAGCGATTCGTCTAACTTTGTCAGAAAATTCTTAGATAGAAGGCTTGAGAGTACTCTGTGTACATGAGCTCACTTCAATTGTCGACGCTCAGGATTTCGTGGCTCTAAAGTCTTACGTATTTTGTACTCTGATAAATCCTCAGATAATTTATTTTGAAAGCCAACAAATTCTTAATTTAAATGTGTTTTTTTGACTCTCTTGGTGTTTGATGGCTAAAGAGTAAATTGGTATTTCTGTCAAAGAAACTCTCTTAGCTAGAAAACTTGAGACTCCTCTGTGTAAATGAGCTCAATTCAATTGTCGACGCTCAGGATTTTGTGGCCCTAGAGTCATATGTATTTTTTAGTTTGATGACTCCTCAGATAATTTATTTGGAAAGCCGAAAAACTCTTCTTTTAATTGTGTCCTTTTGACTCTCTGGCTTTTGATGGCTATAGAGTAAATTGTCTATATTTGTCAACTCTCTTAGCTAGAAAACTTGAGACTACTCTGTGTAATTGAGCTCAATTCAATTGTCGACGCTCAGGATTTCGTGGCCCCTAGAGTCATATGTCTTCTTGTAGTTTGATAACTCCTCAGATAATTTATTGTGAAAGCCGAATAATTCTTTTAATTGTGTCCGTTTGAATCCCTTGGCTTTCCATGGCTACAGTGTAAATTGGCTATTTTTGTCAAAGAAACTCTCTTAGTTAGAAAACTTGAGACTACTCTGTGTACATGAGCTCAATTCAATTGTCAACGATCAGGATTTTGTGGCCCTAAAGTCTTATGTATTTTGTACTCTGATGAATCTTCAGATAATTCAATTGGAAAGCCGAAAAATTCTTTTATTTGTGTCCTTCTGACTCTCCTGGCTTTTGATGGCTATAGAGTAAATTGGCTATTCCTGTCAACTCTCTTAGCTAGAAAACTTGAGACTACTCTGTGTAAATGAGCTCAATTCAATTGTCGACGCTCAGGTTTTCGTGGCCCTAGAGTCACATATATTTTTGTAGTTTGATAACTCCTCAGATAAATTATTTTGAAAGCCGACTAATTCTTCTTTAATTGTCCATTCTACTCTTTTGGCTTTTCATGTCTATAGAATAAAATGTCTATTTTTGTCAAGGAAACTCTCTTAGCCAGAAAACTCGCGACTACTATGTGTACATGAGTTCAATTCAATTGTTGACGCTCAGGATTTTGTGGCCCTAAAGTATTATGTATTTTTGTAGTTTGATGACTCCTCAGTTTATTTATTTTGAAAGCCGACTAATTCTTCTTTAATTGTCCGTTCTACTCTTTTGGCTTTTCATGTCTATAGAATAAAATGTCTATTTTTTTCAAAGAAACTCTCTTAGTTAGAAAACTTGAGACTACTCTGTATATTTGAGCTCAATTCAATTGTCAACGATCAGGATTTTGTGGCCCTAAAGCCTTATGTAATTTGTACTCTGATAAATCCTCAGATAATTTATTTGGAAAGCCGAAAAATTCTTTTAATTGTGTCCTTCTGACTCTCTTGGCTTTTGATGGCTATAGAGTAAGTTGGCTATTTCTTTCAACTCTCTTAGCTAGAAAACTTGAGACAACTCTATGTAAATGAGTTCAATTCAATTGTCGACGCTCAGGATTTCGTGGCCCTAGAGTCATATGTATTTTTGTAGTTTGATAACTCCTCAGATAAATTATTTTGAAAGCCGAATAATTCTTCTTTAAATTGTCCGTTCTACTCTTTTGGCTTTTCATGTCTATAGAGTAAGCTGTTTATTTTTGTCAAAGAAACTCTCTTAGCTAGAAAACTTGAGACTACTCTGTGCACATTAATTCAATTCAATTGTCAACGCTCAAGATCTCTTGGCCCTGGAGTCATATGTGTTTTTGGTTTTTAAAGATTTCTTCAATTATTTGTTGTTGTAGCCGAATGTTTTGACTTTCCTCTCAAATTTTGTTTGTTTGACTCTTGGTTTTATGGCCTTAGATTGATTCGTCTAACTATGTCAGAGAACTCTTAGCTAGAAGGATTTAGAGTACTCTGTGTACATGAGTTCAATTCGATTGTCAGCGCTCAAAATTTCGTGGCCCTAGAGTCATATGTATTCGTGTTGTTTGATAAATTCTGAGATCATTTGTTTTGATAGCCGCAGTTTTGTCATTAACCTAAATTTTCTCCGTTTGGTTCTCTCAGTTTTTTGGTCTTAGAGTAAATTGTCCATTTTGATCAGAGAAACTCTTGGCTAGAAAACTTCAGACTACTCTGCGTACATGAGTTCAATTCATTTGTCGACGCTCACGATTTTGTGTTCCTAGAGTAATATGTATTTCTGTGGTTTGATAAATTCTCAGATAACTCATTTTGAAAGCCGAATCATTCCTCTTTCAATTTTGTCCGACTCTCTTAGTTTTTCGAGGCTATAGAATAAATTGGCTATTTTTGTCATAGAAACTCTCTTAGCTAGAAAACTTCATACTCTGTGTACATGAGTTCAATTCAATTGTCGACGCTCAAGATCTCTTGACCCTAGTGTCATCCATTTCTGTAATTTAACAATTTCCCAGCTAATTTTTTGAAAGCCGAATAATTTTTGTGTTAGTTTTGTCCGTTTGACTCTCTTTGTTTTTCATGGCTGTATAGAAAATTGGCTATTTTTGTCAGAGATACTATTTTATCTAGAGTACTTGAGACTACTCTGTGTACATGAGCTCAATTCAATTGTCGACGCTCAAGATCTCCTGGCCCTGTAGTCATATGAATTTTTGGTTTCTTAAAAAGTTCTTCGATTATCTGTTTTGATTGCCAAATTTTTTGTCTTTCAATTTATTGAGTCCCTTTGACTCTCTTGGATTTTCAAGGCCATAGTGCAAATTGGCTATTTTTGTCAAAGAAACTCTCTTAGCTAGACAACTTGAGACTACTCTGTGTACATGAGCTCAATTCAATTGTCGACGCTCAAGATCTCCTGGCCCTGTAGTCATATGAATTTTTGGTTTCTTAAAAAGTTCTTCGATTATCTGTTTTGATTGCCAAATTTTTTGTCTTTCATTTTATTGAGTCCCTTTGACTCTCTTGGATTTTCAAGGCCATAGTGCAAATTGGCTATTTTTGTCAAAGAAACTCTTTTAGCTAGAGAACTTGAGACTACTCTGTGTTCATGAGTTCAGTTCAATTGTTGACGCTCAAGATCTCTTGATCCTAGAGTCATATCCATTTCTGTAATTTAATAATTTCTCAGATAATTTATTTTGAAAGCCGAATAACTCTCCTTTTAGTTTTGTCCGTTTGACTCTCTTGGTTTTTCATGGCTGTATAGTAAATTTGCTATTTTGTCAGAGATCCTATCTTATCTAGAGAACTTGAGACTACTCTGTGTACATGAGCTCAATTCAATTGTCGACGCTCAGGATTTCGTGGCCCTATATTCTTATGTATTTTTGCATTTTGATAAATTCTCAGAAAACTAATTTTGAAAGCCGAATCATTCTTCCTTTAATTTTGTCCAAATCTCTTGGTTTTTCGTGGCTATAGAGTAAATTGGCTATTTTTGTCATAGAAACTCTCTTAGCTAGAAAACTTCAAACTCAGTGTATATGCGCTCAGTTCAATTGTCGACTCTCAGGATTTCGTGGCCCTAGAGTAATAGGTAATTTTGTAGTTTGATAAATCCAGAGATAATTTATTTTCAAAGCCGAATCATTCTTATTTTAATTTTGTCCGTTTGACTCTCTTGGATTTCATGGCTATAGAGTAAATTGGGTATTTTCGTCAAAAAAACTCTTAGCTAGAAAACGTGAGGCTACTCTGTGTGCATGAGTTCAATTCGATTGTCGACGCTCAAGATTTCGTGGCCCTAGGATCGTATATACTTTGATTTTAAAAAAAATTTTCCAATCATTTGTTTTGACCGGCATTTTTTGTCTTTCAACTTAAAACTTTGTCCGTTTGACTCTCTTGGTTTTATGGCCTTAGAGTAAGTTGTCTGTTTTTGTCAGAACCCTCTCAGCAAGAGAGCTTTAGAGTTTTCTGTGTAAAGATTACGATTCCTTCATTGACTCCCAAGGTCCCTGGCCCTTGTGTCATTATTTGTTTTGATGGTAACATTTTGTGTCATTTACCTTAATTTTTGAGCGTTTGACTATCTTGGGTTTATGGCCCTAGAGTAAATTGTCGAATTTTGTTAGAATTCAATCAGCTAGGATGCCTTCAGAGTACTCTGTGTAAACGAGTTCAATTCAATTGTCCACTCTCAAGATTTCATGGCCTTAGAGTTATGTTTTTTGTTCAGATAAACTCTCAGACGATTTCCTTTGATAGCCCATTTTTCTCTTCAACTTAACTATTTTCCGGTTGACTCTGTTGGTTTAATTACCTTATAGTAAAAATTGGTTTTACGCCCTTGCAAATTGTCTATTCTTCTGAAGGTTTCTTGGCCCTAAGAGACATAAGTTTTATCCTTTTGTTCGGAAAGGGCGCCTTTCCTGAATTTTTGGTCTGACAGTATTGTATTAACTGTGCTTGGAAAGTATAATTGATAAATATGAGAGAACTCATGGTTTAATGGCCTTAGAACCTGTTGATTTATGTTCAAATAAGAGAAAGGATTAAGGAAGTTAAAAGAAATTGAGGACACGGCATTTGACTTCCAAAACCGCATTGGTTGGCTTCTGTGCAACGCGAACAATATACCCAGAACATGAGTATATTGAGTACATGAGTTCAATTCATTTGTCGACGCTCATGATATTGTGCTCCTAGAGTCATATGTTTTTTGTGGTTTGATGAATTCTCAGATAAATTATTTTGAAAGCCGAATCATTCTTCTTTTTAAATTTGTCCGACTCTCTTGGTTTTTCGTGGCTATAGAGTAAATTGGCTATTTTTGTCATAGAAACTCTCTTAGCTAGAAAACTTCATGCTCTGTGTACATGGGCTCAATTCAATTGTCGACGCTCAGGATTTCGTGGCCCTAGAGTCATAAGTAATTTTGTAGATTGATAAATCCAGAGACAATTAATTTTGAAAGCCGAATCATTCTTCTTTTAATTTTGTCCGTTTGACTTTCTTGGTTTTTCATGGCTATAGAGAAAATTGGCTATTTCTGTCAAAGAAACTCTTAGCTAGAAAACTTGAGACTACTTTGTGCACATAAGTTCAATTCAGTTGTCAACGCTCAAGATATCTTGGCCCTGGAGTCGTATTTTTGGTTTTTGAAAACTTTTTCGATTATTTGTTTTGATAGCCGAATTTGTTGTCTTCCAACTCAAAATTTGTCTGGATGAATCTTGGTTTTATGGACTTAGAGTCAAGCGTCTAACATTGTCAGAAAACTCTTTGTCGGAAGGCTTAGAGAAATGTGTACATAAGTTCAGTTTATTTGTCGACGCTCAAGGTTTCTTGGCCTTAGAGTCATATGTAATTTTGTGGTTTGATAATTTCTCATCTGAATTATATTAAAAACCGAATAATTCTTCTTTTTATTGAGTCCGATTGACTCTCTTGGCTTTTCAAGGCTATAAAGCAAATTGGCTATTTTTGTCAAAGAAACTCTCTTAGCTAGAAAACTTGAGACCACTCTGTGAAAATGAGTTTAGTTCAATTGTCGACGCTCAAGATCTCTTGGCCCTAGAGTCATATCCATTTCTTTAGTTTAATAATTTCTCATGTAATTTATTTTGAAAGCCAAATAATTATTCTTTTAGTTTTGTCCGTTTGACTCTCTTGGTTTTTCGTGGCTTTATAGTAAATTGGCTAATTTTGTCAAAGAAACTCTCTTAGCTAGAAAACTTGAGACTACTCTGTGCACATTAATTCAATTCAATTGTCTACGCTCAAGATATCTTGGCCCTGGAGTCATGTATTTTTGATTTTATGGCCTGAGAGTGAATAGTCTAGTTTCTCAGAAAACTCTTAGCTGGAAGGCTTAGAGCACTCTGTGTACATGAGTTCAATGTATTTGTCGACGCTCAAGGTTTCGTTGCCCTAGAGTCATATGTTTTTTGTGGTTTGATAAATTCTCAGATAAATTATTTTGAAAGCAGAACAATTTTTCATTTTATTGTGTCCCTTTGACTCTCTTGGCTTTTCAAGGCTATAGTGCAAATTGGCTATTTTTGTCAAAGAAACTCTCTTAGCTAGACAACTTGAGACTACTCTGTGTTCATGAGTTCAGTTCAATTGTTGACGCTCAAGATCCCTTGACCCTAGAGTCATATCCATTTCTGTAGTTTAATAATTTCTCAGATAACTTATTTTGAAAGCCGAATAATTCTTCTTTTAGTTTTGTCCGTTTGACTCTCTTGGTTTCACGGTCTTAGAGTAAGTTGTCTATTTTTGTCAGAAGGACCCTCTCAGCTAGAGAGCTTTAGAGTTTTCTGTGTAATGATTACGATTCATTCATTGACTCCAAGGTCTCTGGGCCCTTGTGTCATTTGTTTTGATGGTAGTATTTTTCTGTCATTTATCTTAAATTTTGAGCGTTTGACTATCTTGGTTTTATGGCCCTAGAGTAAATTGTCGAATTTTTTCAGAAGTCTTTCAGCTAGGAGGCCTTCAGAGTATTCTGCGTAAACGAGTTCAATTCAGTTGTCCACTCTCAAGATTTCATGGCCCTAGAGTTATGTCTTTTTGTTGTGATAAATTCTCAGATGATTTCCTTTGATAGCCCATTTTTCCCTTCAACTATTTTCCGGTTGACTCTGTTGGTTTTATTATCTTATAGTAAAAATTGGTTTTATGCCCTTGTAAATTGTCTATTCTTCTGAAGGTTTCTTGGCCCTAAGAGACATAAGTTTTATCCTTTTGTTCGGAAAGGGCGCCTTTCCTGAATTTTTGGTCTGAAAGTATTGTATTAACTGTGCTTGGAAAGTATAATTGATAAATAAGAGAGAACTCATGGTTTAATGGCCTTAGAACCTGTTGATTTATGTTCAAATATGAGGCACAGGGAGAAAGGATTAGTGAAATTAAAAGCAATTGAGGACACGGACAGTTGACTTCCAAAACCGGATTGGTTGGTTTCTGTGCGACGCGAAAAATATACCCAGAATTTGAGCAAATTATGTATGCAGATGGCCGTTGAAACAAAGTGAATAAAGGAAAACGACATAAAAGCTGTAGTTTCGGAAAAAGTGCTCTAAACCAGCTGTAAAGAGTTGCCCCAGAGTAGGCTTACTCTGAGCCAGCTGTCAAGGACTGAGAGATTCTCCGAATTTATTATGTTCCAGTTCTGATTTGCTCCAGAGGTAAGAAGGTACGGGTTGTTCTAAATGTCAGGTTTCAATATAACAGCCTGTTTTAATCAGGGAGAGAGTTGTATGCTTCTTTCAGTGCTACAACTTTACTAAGCGATTTAAAGAGATGATATTAGACACCAACATAGACCAACACATAATTTCTTTGATGTTGATTGACAATTAAAATATGATCATTGATGGATCATCATTCGCATCAAAGGAGATGTTCTTTTGGTAAGCACTCAAACGGTTGGGAGTGATCGACCACTGGACTACATTATTTATTAGCTTTGACTAGACACTAAGGTACACATGACGAAATTTATAGAATGCAAGGTCCCAATAAATAATTACCGGGACTAATGAAAATCCCAGTTTGCCACTCAGAGGTTAAGTAAGGCTTCATAATGGGTGGCACAACACCGAGGAGGACCTATGTACCACTCAGCGATCACCACCACCCAGCCTTCAGCATGTCCCAGGTAACCAGACTGAAATGAAAACCAATTTTGACTGACATTCTAGTCAATTTTCATTACTCAATTGTCGCCAATTGAGTCAAATTATTGAAACATCTAGATAAGAGCAAGTGTAATCACGTAAAACACGAATACGGATAGAAACTGCGAATCTACCAGGCGAAAAACATGGTCGCAGAAAAAACAATCAGGCCTATAAAAATAGCTACGAAATTTGAGTGAGGACAACTCAAAATTGCCTCTTTTGAGAAGATGAAGACTGCATCGCTGTTCTTTTTATACATGATCGACTAACGTCGGTCGAGTTTCTCTCAAACGATTGGCGAGCGATTGGCTTCGTCAGTAGCTGCAGTTTAGGGAAGTGCAAGGTGGGTCGAGTTCTCTGGGTTACGGGTGGAATGATGTCCAGCAGGTGGGGATGGATGGTGGTGAAGAGGGTAGCTGCTGTGCGTGTAATGGTTGAAGTTGGGGGGGGGGGGGGTCGCATACTTGGAGTCTAGTAAGCCAAAAGGCTGTAAGAGAACTTAATGCCCTCGGGGCGTTACATGTTTATCACGTTTTTGAGGACGAAAAGTCAAAAGGGTAAAAAAAAATCGGTCAAACGAAAAATTGCATGCTGACATAGGACTATAATTGCCACAAACTTTGTTTGAGAGCAATTAAACAAGAGCTTTAAAAGAGGCTGCTAAACACTGTTTATTTTACAAGTGTAAAATCATCTGCAGTAGAGCAATTATGATATCACTATCTTACAGCATTTATAAATAATTACAACATTTGACCAAATTTCAATTAATCTTTTTGTTCCCTGCTTCTAAACTCAATAACGATTATCTATTGATTCTCCGAAACACTGTGTTGATTGCGAATAATCAATCTAGTTCAAATCTGTTTTACTTCAAATGTCAACAAGATGTCGACGGTCCCGTTTCCTCCACCAAAAAAATAACCAAAGAATATTTTTGAGAATAAAACAAAGCTGAAAATATTTCATATATTTAGTCGGAAATCCAACAATGGATAACGTTTCTCTATATTAGGCTAAAAATCTGTTACAGATGAATCAATTCTTTTGGACTGGTAAAGAGGTGATGGAAATTTTTAATGCACCCCTTCATAATATTCAATCACAAAAGGCTAACAAGCTTACAAAACTTTTCTCAATAGGTGACAGTAGTATTAAAGGAGGAAACGGATATGAGTCTATAGTCTGATTTGGAGTCAAATTAACTAAACCTGGTACAAATAATCAACGAATGGCTCCTTTCTCGGTTCTTGGTACTCTTTGAACTCTTGTGTCGTGACATTCAGGGGCTCTTTGGCTACATTTTCTAATCGCAGCCCAGCCTCCAATATGTCAATCAGATCAGTCGTCAAAAGATCGAAAGAGGGACTTTTCCAGCAATAACCACACCGCTCTCCGTCTCTTTTAGCAATATCAATTAACTCTTCTCTCTGGTACCGTCGCTTTGTTTGTTTTTCGCTTATCACCTTCTTAGCTTTTGACACGCGTCGAGTTTTGGGAATCATTTGGTTTTCTTGACTGGACTGAAAAACAAATTGAACTAACATTAGCTTTTGTCGAAAAAACCCGGTTCATCTGACACAAATTGAGGTCTGGAAAATTTGGTTCATCTATTCCTAATTTCCATCTGAAAAACCTGGTTCTATTTATCACAAATTTCCGTCTGAACAATTAGTTCAGCTGAAGCGAATTCTCGTCTCATGATTCTGGTTCAACTAGCACAAACTTTCAGAACTTAACAACAAAACTGCATAAACTAAATAGTAAAAGCTTAAAAATAAGAGAACGATTCAAACAAATGGCAAGTTGCATAACTTTCTCGGCTGATCTTCAATAACTGTCAAATGTTAAAGAGGTTATCTTAAACTTTAAACTATTTCACTGGGGTGGAACAAGAAGGCGAGCTTCTTCTGTGGGTTGCACAGAATTTTTCCACATTTGCATTTGAAAGCACACAATCCATCAAATCACTATATCTTTGTTGTTTTATTTTTAGCAAGCTGCTGCCAAAAAAACCTGATTTTAAAGCTCAAATTTGAAAAAAAAGCAGCAAAAAAACTCAAAGCAGCCTTTCAGTTTTCAGAGGAAACATGATCAACCCTAAACTTCGATCCAATTCTCTAGTTGCCCCTAGATTTTCGATAAGGGTTAAACACAAGGAAATGCTAAATTACCAACAAAAAGCAGAGGAGTTTCAGTTTTTTGTATTAATGACTTGATTTTGTATTAATGACTTGTATTAATGATTTGATTTTGCTTCATCGGTTCATTTCCTCTTTGTTAACAACTTTCAACAAAAAACTAACAATTCTAAGGTCTATTTGATTGCTCGGATTCAGAGTTATTATTTTGGATAATGTCTATTATTCACAGGAAGTACGTTCTGGTCAAAAACAAGCATATATCGCTGTACAAATTTCATTATTCTAAACAAAATTAATATTTTTATGCTTTATAATAAAAACCAAGAAGATAAAAGAAACAGCGAAAGCAGGTTTTTCAAAATATGTTTAAATTACTAAAGCGATCCCAGAACAGCACTTTTGTGACCATGATCGCAGTGTCGCTTTAAATGTATATTAAAAATAACGAAGGAAAGAACTATCAAAAGGAATAAACTCAAAATTATTTTGGGCAAGAAATTTAAAAAGCGCCAGAAATTGCTAAAATGAAAAATTCGTTTGCTTGACCATTTAAAATCATTGCGCGACAAGTCCTGAAACATAGCTGGCAGATTGCCAGAAAATAGCCGCAATAGATTCGTAGATCAGCAGTCTAAAAAAACAGTAAAAAAGACAGACCAAAAAAATTCGTCTTTTCATTGAGGGCTGATCTGTTATATTTTGATTAAAAATCTGTATAAGTCATTGCTGCCTCTATTAGCTGATCTCTAATAACCTTCATTTAGAGTGACACACACACCCATTTGACCTTATCTCTTTGAATTAAATTAAATAAAAGTCAATTTCAAAGTGAGGAAGTCATTTTTGAGAGTGAGGTAAGTGTGACAAAAAATTTAATCACGCGCATGAACAAAAAACTCGCTCCACTAAGAGCGAAAAATGACGTCACACATGCAATTCAGTTGAAATTGCATGAACGAATGAACAAAAAGTGGCTGTGACGTCATATGGTCGTAACAAAAATCATGACGACGAAATAAAAAAAAAACCAAGAGAAGGCCAATAATAGCCCCAGCTATCGCTGTGCGGCTATTAATCAGAACTCAAATATGAAGAGTCCAAAGATCTGAATATCTACATGCCTTGATTTAAACAGGCTTTTTCGGTTAGCAATAAAGCAAACGAATATAAAACAAAATTTGAAACTAATAAAAACAACCATATTTTTTGTTCTTGTAGTATAAGATGCATTACTAAAAATGTGTTAGGACAAGAATCGAACTAACCTGCCGTCTGAAGCGAACAATATCGAGTACCAAAAACACTATAGGCACATGAAATGACACCGAAAACGGCGAATTCGATTTGGCTGTCGAAAACTCTCATAACCATAAGTAAAATTAAAAAATACCCAAAAATTTTTGTTCGACGAAAAATTTTGTTCGACGAAGTAGAAAACATAGCAGGACAAGTCTTGACGTACAATTCAAAGAAGTTTCAATGACGAAACAAACGAGTAGACCTAGAACGGACTATGTGTGAATTGGGAAAACAATTTCCAAAAAAATCAGATCAAAAGGAAAAGAATCAATGTTAAAATGCCGCATGTGAACAAAAATCCACTAGCGAGAAAGGGAAGTTCAAACAAAAAAAAAACTAGGCCTAGAATGAACTATGACTGGATTGGGAAAAGCATCAAGAAAAAAAATCCGATCCAAAAAATCGAAAAAAAACCAGCAAAAATCAAAGTGAAATTGACGCATGTGAACAAAAAATTACTAGCAAGAAAGCGAATTTTTGTTCGAACACCGTTCTTTCACTCTACTTTAAAATTAAAGTGAAAAAAATCACACCGCAAAACCACTCGCTTTTTCGGTTCACTTCCTGTTTCGGCGTGACCAAAATCACTACTGCAATTTGACTTCAAAAATCATGAAAATGTGTGAACAAATCTTAAAAAAACAGCGCCTCAATACAATTCAAATTCTTTGAATTGTAAAAAATAGGAGTGAAAGAATTGTATAATAGCCTGCTGTGAAAGAATTGTATAATAGCCTGCTGAGAAGCTGAGGCGGCTATTAATAACAAAACACTTTACTTCAATGCAGAGCAGACCTGTCGCCTTCATTAATGATACCAGGGCAAATCACAAATAACTATGATTAGGGGCAGTACTGGAAAATCTCCAAAACAATTATTCTCAAAGCAATAAAAACTATAAGTATCTCATTAGGGAATTAGAGCAGTTGCATTTAAAATTTATTTGTTAAAGTTTGATAGCAGTCCAGAATAATTCATAGGGAAAATGGAAAGCAGTATTCAAAACCTGAACAAAACTCACAAAAACGTGTTTTATCACAAAATTCAGATAGTGACTCCGACCTTAAAACAACTCGTTTTTTGTTACTTTAAATGCTCCAGTTTGAACAAAAGTACCACCAAGTTTGAGTTCTAATTGACTACAAAATCATTAAAATGCATAAACATATAAATCTGAAAAGCGCAAGAAATGCAGTCAAAATTCAGTGAGATGAGGAAAGCAGCATATTAATAGGATCCGATTGAGTAGATGAGGCGTGTCGTAGCAATTTACATTGGCTGATCATTTCATTGGTTGGAATGAAAAAGATGCATAAAACTTGAGAAACTAAAAAAAATTCAACTTTTCAAAACGAACCAGTACCGAAGACCGGAAAAATGATGTGTTAAAATGGGTGAAAAACTGTTTAAATGTTTTAATTTATGGTCAGTCAAAATTAGAGCGAATTTCTTTTACCAAGAACAAAATTTTTGAAATGTATTTGTAGTGAAATTCTAGAGGCAGGGAGATTTAAGTTGATACCAAATTTGCTAGTCCAGGATGCCCTCAAACGAAGTCAAAAAAGTTTCTGAACACACAAAAAGTGGTTGGTATAAACTCCTTCCATTTTTTTTCAAAAATGTAGAAACAATAATTGTACGTGCAATACTGTTATTAGTATATTTGCTACCAATTGTGGAGGTTGAATTGTGCCTCAAAAGATTACTTGCATTCTTCATGATTTGAACCTATGATAAATTTCAGATTAACCAAGGTTCTTTAAAAGAGATTTCAAACTAAGGAATTCAAGAAGTTAGAACAAAAAGTTTTTAGCTCGACCATAACGGAAACTAAATCTAGAATTATGTATTTCACCAAAATTACTAAATTGCACGCTGCCTTGTCAGCAAATGCAATTTTTACTATGGGGCCAAAACTAACTTACCTGCGATTTGAGCACCACTCTTTTAGGAGGATTAAAAGTGTCGCCGTCACTTTTGTCTTCCCGGACCGATTTGATACTTAGAACAGGATACTTGTTCTCAACTTGCGTGATTGCTGCAAGTGAAGCCTCAAACGGATCCATAGTTTGTGCAACTGCCAGTAGTGGACTCGCGTCCTCAGAAGAATTGAATGAGTTCGTCAAACTATCTGGATTTGGTGAAAGACCTGTGCTTGTTTTCGGTCTTCTGATCTTTCTCGATGAGACCGATCCCGTCTGCAAAACTCCAGAGTCAAATTTTCCCGGTGGCGAACGAACGCTGGGGGTTTCATAAGACACGGTAGCTTGAGTTTTCTCACCACTTGGAGATCTGTGTTCGAAGTCAGGCAACATTGAATTGAAATCAAACTCGCCAAGTGGTGATGTTAAATCTGAGCCCGGACTTTTGATTGACACGGCATCCGACGATGCTCCACTTTGAAAATTATCGATCATTGCTATCAATTCGTCGGTGCTAATCAACTGGTTGGCATCTTGTTGGCTCATCTGATATCCCGAAGAGTCGTAATGCGATCCAGTACCACTCGGACTGGCTAAATAGTCACTTTGATAAGAATTGATGGACAACTGTTGCGTTAAATCGGGGAGTTGGCTGAATCTTTCCGGAAGAGAGGAGTCCATCTAGAACAAAGTATGGAGTCCATCTAAAACATTGCTGGCAGAGACGTTAAATTTTGATTAAAAATTTGTAAAACTTATTGCTACTTCTTTTAGCTTCTCTCAAATGACCATCAATTAGAGTCACATGCACTCAGTTGACCGTAACTCATTGAATTAAAGTGAAGACATTTTGAAAGTGAGCAAAGTCTTTTTTGAGAGTAAAGTAAGTCACGTGTGACCAATAACGCGAATGAAAAACACTAGCAGGCCCGCAAAACCATAATCAGCAAACCATTTACACGATTGGAAGGTTTAAAAGGTTTCCGTTTCGCACAAACTCGGGCTCGAACCCAGCCCCCCCCCCCCATTTAACAGCCATAGGTCTCAGAACTTAAGCTATCTAAGTGTATTGCGCTTCTCTTTTGCTCTTTCTACACCCAATTTCTGAACATAGCTTTTTGTGACTTGCTTGCTTTTGCTATACCGCAGGCTTAGCGCAAAATCTGCATATTATGAGCTTAAAAAGGATGGTATAGCGCGTCTCAAATCCCATTTTTAACGCTATGTTGCATGATTAAGAAAAACATGTTACGATAGGAGCACTGTTGATCATTGTGCTCAATTGCGACTGATATTTAATATAAAAAAAGGAAAATTAGGCAAAACGACTAAAACTACTCAAAACTGCTAAAAATAGTAATAGAAAAAACTTCAAACTTCAGATTAGCAGTCCTCCATCGTACGAACTGCGCTATAACCACTACAAACCACTGTTTCTCACAATCGCTTTTATCTTATCAATAAACATATTTCAGATTGAGAGCTTCTGAGATTACGCAAACATCAAAAAGTAAAGCGTGGAAAATTTAGTTGACAGCTGAAAGTGTTCTAGATTAGCGCAGAACCTGTCAAGCTAAAATTTTGCAAAAAAACAAATTTACATTAAATACTTCAAACTTTGTTCGGGAGCAATTAAAAGGCACGTAGTATCCAGGTCAGTAAATCCTACCTCTGGGCGAGAATACTTTCAAGCCCTCATAGCCTCGTGGTGACTGCACCTGATTCACAGTCTCTTGTTCCAGCTTCGGTTCTCATACATCTACTATGAGCCTTTTAGGTCAATGACCTCTCCCGATACTTTCGCTTTACAATGAGGCTCAGTGCGGCTCTTAAACATGCGCATCAATAGGCCCCTTAAACATGCAAAACTTTGCACCATTTCAGAGCTCACGTGTTCAATAAATAGGATTACCATTTTTCATCACCAAAACACAGGAACAAAACAACTCGCGTCGCAAGAATTGCTCTTGAACAGCCCGCATGGTATTGATTAGCAATTTTCATGGGTACCCGACACGTGTTCGAACCCTTGACCCTCAGATTTACATTCCTCTATCTTACCAACTGCGCTATAACGACTACATACGACCGTTTCTCACAATCGCTTTTATCGTATCAATAAACGTAATTCAGATCGAGAGCATTTGAGATCACGCACAAATCAAGAAGTAAAGCGTGAAGAACCTAGTTGAAAGCTAAAGTGTTCTAGAATAGCGCAGGATTTGTACAGCCAAAACATGCAGAAAAAACACGTTTACAATAAGAACTTCAAACTTAGTTCGAGAGCAATTAAAAAACACGTAGTACCCAGGACACTAAATCTTCCCACTGGGCGAGCATACTTTCAGGCCCTCTTAGCATCGTGGTAACTGCACCTGACTAACAGTCTTTTGTCCCAGGTTCAGTTCTCACCCATCTACGTTGAGCCTTTTAGGTCAATGAACTCGCCCGATATGTTCACTTAATCATGCTGCTCAATGCGGCTCTTAAACATGCGCTTCGAGAGGCCCCTTAAACATGCAAAAACGTTGTCCATTTTTAGAGCTCACGCGTTTAATATATAGGATAGCAGGACCAGTCCTGAACTGCAATTCAAAGAATTGAAGCAACTGAAGACAACACCATCAGCCTTCTTAAAACAACAACCTCCGATAACAAATACATTATATACAAAGACGTAAACGAAAGTAAACAAAACACTACAGAAAACGAAAATTTATTTCATTACTTATAGAAAAATAGAGTTATCGAAGTTATTATTCCCGACAAGGTAAATCTCAAAAGACATTTACACAGCGGGAGTTTAGAGAGCGAACGCCAACTTTGAGGATAAACACTCCAGACACAGAAAAGACAAAGAACATATGCCAAAAAACAACTTTCACGAAAGTCATTGAAAATAAGTGGAATCTATCAATGAAAGCATTTATCAAATTTAACGAAAACATTTGTCGTGGACCCCAGAACAAAGTAAAAACAAATGCTGGCAACAATCAAAAGTTCGAAAATTGTTGAATACAAATCGCGTTTGAGCCAACTAAATAATTAAAAATAAACTTCAAGCATTAAATAGATTCAACTAATTCGAGAGCAAATTAGACTAATAATTAATGAGAACAATAGACAGGACAACAAAACAATTACAAAGAACGAAAGTCGTGAAAAATGTAATATATGAAAGAAAACTATTACAGACTTAGAAAAAAATTGAGAGCAAAAAGATCCGTCATAATTGAGAGAACAACCAATAATTCCCAACCAAAAAATAGAACAACCAAAAAACTAGGTAAACTCATTCAAAAAGTGTTATCGAAGTTATTATTCCCAACAACGTAATTCTCACAATACCTTTGCACAGCGGGAGTTAAGAGAGTAAAAGCCAACTTTGAGGAAAAACACTCCAGACATAGAAAAGATAACAAAGAACACATGGCAAAAAAAAGTTCTCACGAATATAATTGACAATAAGTGTAAAAGCATTTATCAAAATTAATGAAAACATTTGTCGTGGACCCCGCAACAGAAGTAGAAACAAATGCAGGCAACAATCAAAAGTTCAAAAATTGTCGAGTGCAAATGGCATTTGAGCCAACTAAATTATTAGAAATCAACTTAAAGCATGAAATAGATTCAACTATGCCTTCTTGGAGAGCAAAGGAGACCAATCATTAATGAGACTAATAGACAGGACAATAAAACATATCCGGCAGATTGCCGGAAAATAGCCGCCGTTGATTCCAATAAGCATGATTGGGATTGAAAGAAGAGATATTGAAAAAAAAAGATTTTTGTACAAAAACATTTAAGTCCGATTTATTTTGATGGCATTTTGTAGTTGAACATAACGTACTTCTGTTTCTCAGAGAGAGGCTACAGGGTCTACTATCGATACCAATAAGCATTAGAGGTGGTAACTAAGACTTATAGGAACGACCTTGAAATAGCGGGCATCTAAAATTGGGCTTTATGGGTTTTTATCCAGTTTCTACTTCTGACTTCAATTTTTTATACTGACTCTGTGCATTTTGAAATGCTTCGCTGAACAACTGATGTTCAAAATCACTTTTAGCAGAATGAGAGAAGAGAGAAACTAGCCTAGAAAAGTCAAAAAGATATCACGCAAAATGTTGAAAAACCGGCAAAATGAGGTAAAGCGAAACATTTTTTTATTCGACGAAGTGAAAAACATAGCAGGACAAGTCCTGACGTACAATTCAAAGAATTTTCATTGACTAAAAAGAAAACTAGACCTAGAAAGGACTATGAATGATTGGGAAAACCATTTAGAAAAAATCCAATCCAAAAAATCGAAAAAACAGTAAAAATCAAAGTGAAATTGCTGTATGTGAACAAAAAACCACTAGCGAGAAAGCGAATTTTTGTTCAAACACCGTTTTCTCACTCTACTTTAAATTTAGAGCGAAAAAATTTCACGCCGCAAAACCACTCGCTTTTTCGCTCCACTTCCTGTTTCGGCGTGACCAAAATCACTACTCCAATTTGACTTCAAAAATCATGAAAATGTGTGAACAGATCTTTAAAAAAAAGACAGCGCCCCAATACAATTCAAATTCTTTGAATTGTAAAAAAAAATAGGAGCGCTATAATAGCCGGCCGAGAAGATGAGGGCGGCTATTAAAAAAATTACAAAGAACAAAAGTCAATAAATGAAAGAAAACTAATAAAGACTCAGAAAAGATTTGATAGCAAAAAGAACTGTCATTATTGAGAGTGAAAGAACAACCAAGAATTCCCAACCAAAAACTAGAACAACCAAAAATCTAGATAAACTTATTACACAACGGGAGTTTAGAGAGCAAACTCCAACTTTGAGCAAAAACACTCCAGGCACAGAAAAGACAACAAAGAACATTTGGCAAAAAACTATTTTCACAAATATCATTGACAATAATGGGCACCTATCAATAAAAGCATTTATGAACTTTATTGAACACATTTGTTGTGGACCCCGAAACAAAGTAGAATTAAATGCAGGCAACCACCAAAAGTTCACAAAACGTCGAATACAAATCGCGTCAGAGCCAATTAGAGTATTCAAAACAAACTCAAGCATTAAAAACGCCTAACTGGAGAGCAAATGAGACCAATAATTAATCAGACTAACCGACAGGACAACAAAAACAATTACAAATAATGAAAGTCGTGAAAACTAATATATAAAAGAAAACTATTGAAGACTCAGAAAAGACATGAGTGCAGAGATGTCATTATTGAGAGTAAGTGACAGAACAACCAAACAACTAGACAAACTCAAACATTCCTAGTGAAAGAGTCAATGGGCCTTTCATTAATGAGATTAAGTGACAGAAAAAAGTGACAAAAAGGTGCGAAATTAAAAAAAAACATTTTTTGACTGCCATTGCTGTCAAAGCAGTGAAAACCGTTAGATATTAATAAAGATGTTTAAAATAGTCATACTGGGACTCAACAGAGAGCCGCTTAGGGCTGTCCATAAAGACACTAAGTGACAGAACAAAAAAAGAAAATTCTAAAAAATTGCTCGTGTTTTTCGAAAACAGTTAGGACCAAAGTCGCTAAAACCATTTCAAATGAAATCAGTAGATTAATTGAAAGATGCTTCAAAAAATCCATGGAGATCTATCATTGATGACACTAAATTACAAAACAAGAACTACAAATTTGGTTTTTGAAAAGCATTAGTTGCCTTTCGACGCTTTTAAATATTGGAACTATGCATTAATAGAAAACACATATTGCCTTTTAAAAGTACTAGTGCACAAAATGGAAAGAAAAACAGCGAAAACAGAAGTCAAATTTCCGCACGTTCAAAAAACTTGCTCTCAAAAAAGGAAAATCTGTTTAAACACCACTTTCTCAGCTCATTTTGAAAACACTTAAACCGCTTTGCAAAATTAACGCTACAACAATTCGTTTTTGCTGCTTTTATTACGCGTGTGAATAAAATCACAACTGCAATTTTACTTCTCATTGACAGGAAAAAGTCAAAAAAGTTTGAACAGATCTGAAAAATACAACGCAATAATACAATTCAAATTCTTTAAACTGTAGAAAAAAAGCACTTCACTAAGACAGGAGAATGACATCACGCCAGAAATTCAGCAAAAATTGCATAATTGAATGAACAAAAAGCAGATTTGAATTGATCGTGCTGTCATATGGTCGTAACAAATATCTTGACGATATAAAAATATGTCCGGAAGAAATCTGTTAACGATTCTAAGGACGAAACTGACCATCCAACTTAATATTACCGATTTTGAAACAAAAACAGAAAACGAAAAAGTAGCTGGCCAGAAAACCGATAAAGGATCTGGTAAAAATTTCTTTATAAATAACAATTCCCAAACAAAAATTGGCAAAAGACCCATTTTTGTTAGTTTTCATCCATTAAATAGAGTGGCACCTCATAGAAACAAAAGAAAAATAGAAACAAAAAAAACATAGAACAAGCAAAAACAAGTTCAATTGTTGAAATATAGTACTGCTGACAAAACCATAAGTTAGTCGTAATAGATTGAGAAACTTGTCTATGACAAGAAAAACAAAAAAAACGAAAAATAGTTTCAAAAATTTTAAACTTTTACCATTTTTCAAAACAAAACGTAAAAAAAAAACAAAAGTCTAATCACTTGGAATCTAAAACTCCTTAACAATAGGCGTTGATTCAAATACGACACAAAAATATAAAACAAAACAATAAGCGAAAAATTGCTAAAACTCGTCAAAAATTAGCAATACAGATAAAACCCTTCAAATTCGCAAAATAGAAAATGATTACCAGAAACCTTCTAACCACTATCAAAACATGCCTAAAATTAATAAAATATAATCAGACATCCTAAACAAAAACAGTTTTGCAAAAAATTCCAAAACTGCTCCTAAAAACCGCACGTGACCGCAAAACTTAAGTACAGAATTTATCACGCCTCAATTTCAACATCTCCCGAAAACAGTGATATGAACAAAAAACCACCCTCTTCACTTCACTCTTCGGTTTTGTTCAGGACCCAAACCATTGCAATTTTTTTCTCGCGTTTCATTTTTCCAATACTCCTCTTCGAGTCGTAAAAACTCCGGAAGCCATTCGAAGCGTCGGACCTTCAAAGCAGTAATTGTAGCCAAAACCATTATCTTTTCTCAGAAAACATTAATTCTTTTCCTGAAAAGAGTTAACTTAAGGACAAAAATTTAACCCCTCTCATAACGACAAAAATTTGAGCGCTGACATTAATGAAGCAAGGAAACATCAAAAAAAAACAATTACGACGCCACTCAGAAAACATCCAAAAGATGAACATTTACAACATAGCTGGCAAATAGCCGCGATGGCTTCGTAGATCTTCAGTCTCAGAAAGATAGTAAAAAATAGACCAAGAAAGATATTTCATCTTTGTTAAATGCTGATAAGTTAATTCTTGATTAAGAATCTGTATACTTTTTTGCTGCTTCTGTTAGCTGCTCATAAACAACCTTCAATTAGAGTTTCACACACTCACTTGAGATCATCTCTCTGAATTAAAGTAAAGAAAAGTCAATTTCAAAGTGAGGAAGTCATTTTTGAGAGTGAGGCAAATCACGTGCGACTAAAACCAATCACGCGAATGAAAAACATAGCGGGACCAGTCCTGAACTGCAATTTAAAGAATCAAAGCCACTGAAGACAACACTATCAGCCTCGTTAAAAGAACAACGTCCGATAACAAATACATTATATACAAAGACGTAAACGAAAGTAAACAAAACACTACAAAAAGCGAAAATTTATTTCATTACTCGTAGAAAAATAGTGTTATCGAAGTTATTATTCCCGACAATGTAAATCTCAAGACCTTTGCACAGCGGGCGTTTAGCGAGCAAACGCCAACTTTGAACACTCCAGACACAGAAAAGACAACAAAGAACATATGCCAAAAACAATTTTCACGAATGTTATTGAAAATAAATGGAATCTATCAATGAAAGCATTTATCAAATTTAATGAAAACATTTGTTAAGGACCCCGCAACAGAAGTAGAAAATGAACAAAAAACATTCGCTCCACTAAGAGTGAAAATGAAGTCACCCACGCAATTCAGTTCAAATTGCATGAACGAATGAAAAAAGATTTGAAGTAATTTTGACATCATATGGTGGTAACAAAAATCTCGACGACGAAATTTTCAAAAACCAAGAGAAGGCCAATAATATCCTCAGCTAACGCTTCGCAGCTATTAAAAAAACTCAACTGAAATCGTGATACCGCAAAATTTTTATTGCTTTCACTCTTCACTCTTTTATTGCTATCCTTTCACTCTTCATTTTAATGAAGAGTGAAAGGATACCAATACTAACAACACTTTGCATTTGCAACAATGAAATCCAATCATCTGAAGCAATATATAATGCACAAAAAATTCTGCCTCCTCTTGCGTCAAAAACAATAGAACAATCTAAAGCTTACAGGTTTTTCACTTCTAAAACTGTACAACAGAAATATTAAAATTTTGGAAGTTCAACTTTTTAAACAGCCATTGAAAAAAATCTTTTTGCACTTTTTTACCCAATTTTCATTCTTTGGCGGTTATAGCAACAGCCCCTTGTCGTTGGTATTAGTAGACACAACAAACTTACGGACAAGAAACTATCAAAACCTTAAGTTTTCAGTCCCTTTTTCATATAAATTTGGTGGACTACATTGGTTTCACTAAAAACGATTAAAAAACTAGCAGATAGCCGCCCTTGAAGCATATCGGGATTGGAACAGAAAAAAAAGAAGACAAATTGACAAAAAATTCAGAAAAAAGTTCTAATTCGGTGTGCAGTTACAGTTAGATTCCAAAAACTAAACATTGATGAGCTTCTAAACTGAAACCTATTAAGCTTGATACGAATATCAGCTAGCAATGGCTCTAATGAACTTTGACAACCTCATGCACTAGGACTCAATAACCGGGCTTTATCGGTTTATCCTGTTTCTTTTGATTTTGCTCTTTTGACATTGAAAGTATTCACTAACTTGCGCAATTCAATGAGTGAAAGAATTTAAATCCAAGCAATTAAAACAGTGAGTGAATTAAGTCACGAGTCAAACGTGGAAATCGTGACTTATGGAAAACGAAAAACAGTAAGAGAATATTTAATCAAAAAACAACAAAGACAAAATGAACTATAATTGATTGGGAAAACCATCAGCAAAAAAGTTTTAAAAAATTGTAAAAATCAATGTCAAAATGCCGCATGCGAACAAAAAACCAGCGAGAAATCGAAATGACGTTCAATCATTTTCTCACTCTACTTTAAAATTAGAGCGAAAAATTTTACGCCGCAGAACCACTTGCTTTTTCGCTCCACTTTGTTTTGACGTGATCAAAATCATCACTTTGACTTGAAACATCATGAAAATGGGTGATCAGTTCTTTAAAAACAAAGCAGCACAGCAGGAAAAGGCCTGAATTTCAATTCAAAAAATTGAATTAGCAACTGACCGACGACAAACATTTTAACAGCAAAATCAAACAAAGACCGTCAACAAAAAGAACCTCTAAAGGTCCTTAGAATCAATACATAAAACAGCCCGTGGAACTCAATGACAAAAAAGAAGCAAAAAATGAAAATTGGCGAATATCAACTTGGCAAAAAGTATTTGTGGAAATCAGTGGCTTCAAAGTAGGAAAACAACATAACTACGTGCCAAAATCCTTAACCACAAATTTTAGAAGCCACAAGACACCTTTTAGGAAATCCAATGGCTTAACAACGGACAATAGAACTTCGAATGAAGACAAGATTCTGAAAATCACAAACATTTCAAAAACAAATAATCTCAGCGAATGAAAAACTTTGGCAAACAGTTGTAGCCGATAAATTGATTAAAATTACGGCGCACTAACGGCCAGTGAGATCTTATTGTTACTTTTGAGACTAAGCAATAATTTTTCGAAAACCAGGCAATAATTTTTTGAGACTAAGCAACAATTTTTCGAAAACCAGGTGTCTAAAATCTTAAAAACTATTGCTTTGAACTCAAGCGATTAATTAGATTCTCTTATCATCCAAAAGCAACCAATGAAATCTTCCATTAATGAGATTAAGTGATAAAACAGCAATCCGTACAACAAATACAAAACAAGAATTCAGAAAAAAATTTTTGAAAAAGAACAGCGCATAAAACAACAAAACAAACAGCTAAAAACTGAAAAGATAAATTCCTTAATTTACCAAATGACAACAAATAGTCTCCAAGTAAAAAAAAAACATTAGCTAGCCGTCGACGAGTTCAATCAATTGCAAATAGGCGCCGTCAGAACACATATGTATCACATTAAGAGCACTCAAGAGAAGAAACAGCAGTCAAATCGTCGCAGGTGAAAAAAAATAAATCGCTTTTTAAAACTATTTGTTCAAATACCAACTGCTCACTCCACTTTAAAGGTGCTTTGAAAAAAATCACGCTTCAAACCTACTAGCGTATTCGTTACCTTTACTACCCCAGCGTGCTTAAAATCACCACTCTAATTTGACTTCCCACTGACGTGAAAAAGCCGAAAAAAGTGCGATCAGACCTTAAAAAAACAGCAAACCAATACAATCCATATACTTTGGATTGTAAAAAAAAACCACGTCCAAAAACAATTCAAATTCTTGGAATGGTAAAAAGGAGAGTGCCTAAATAAAAACCGTTGAGGATTACGGCGGCTATTAATAGTATCACCCAATGTACCGCTGCACATGAACGCCGAGAAATTGCCACGACGTGTTTTCTTATGAAGCCAAAAGATAGTTGGAGAGAGGGAGAGAGTTAATCTATCCTCGCTTGTAAAGTATAAATACAGAATAGCATAAATTTAGTTAAAACAAAATTTTTAATGGAATAGCACGATCCGCAAAGTATATTAATCTTCAAGCTAATGAACGGACGCGCAACGAGGTTGTTCGACCCACTTCAGAGGGTGTCCAGAGTGACACAACATAGATGATAAACTTATAAACATTTTTAAAATTGTTTTCTTAACAATCTAATTCAAAGCATTACACAGAACTTAAATGTTAACTTTGAACAATTCACTACTATTTGCCATCTTCTACGGCATATTGGCGCTTACTCAAGCGAACATCAAGACTTAACCAACAAAAAAAAGTTATAAAAAAAACGCAAATTGAAGAAACACATAAAAAACATCTTAAGAATTTAGAAAACTCAAACTTTGACAGCAACAAATGACTTTCGGTGCCTTCTACGAAGGCGTCGCAACAATTTTTGCGTAGATGTTCGTTATTTTGTAAAGGAAGCATCTAGAATTAAAGGGCTCTGGAAAATTAGCAGAACATTTTTCGAATAAGTTCCTCATTTCCAAGAAAATAGAATTATTTTAAATTATGATAGGTCACTTATATTTGGCTACAGTTTGAGCTCCCGATAGAGTCGCGCAAGAGTCCTTGAACTTTCAAAACATTGAACAATGTTGACGCCCGACGATTTATCGAATTTTGCTCCAATTTAGATCTGCATAACGGCACTTTTAACATGTGTTTTGCTCGTCTTGTTGGTAAAAAATGTTTCTCAAACTGAAAGATTCTTTCGATAGTTTTCAGCATGGAAGAACAAACTTTAGCAACTCAAATATATGAAATTCAAAAACTGTTAGAATTTTGTTTGCACGGAATAGATCTTGGCTTTGATCGAAACGATTTCTAAATTACATTAATTTAAGAATTTTCTGTAGCAGATGAATTGGAGCTAAGGACGTAAAGCTAGAGCATCCGTACACCAAAATTCCATATTGTAAAATGGACAAATGACACTTGTAATGTTCTATTAACTGCTACCGTGGAGCAAAGTGTCTTCATTTAGATATTATACAACATTCGTCCACTGTCTTGATATGACAAGATCTATATAAGAACAAAACAACAACTTTGAATCAACTACCATGCCTAGATATTTACATAATGGTTCCGAACTAAATTCTTGATGCGATGTGCAATCTCTCACTGGACGCACTTGCTTTTGGATTTAATTGAACCGTTTTTAGCATATTGAGTTTAAGTTTATTAGCATTTAACCAATCCGCTCCACTATCTAAGTCATCTTGGATTGCTATCTTTGAGCAACCTAAACTGCAAAGGTTGGTGTCGTCAGCAGAAAGATGGACACTACGTTGATTACAAACTCTTGGTAAACCGTTTATACAAATCAAAAACAGCAGTGGTCCAAGTATGGAGCCCTGAGGGACACCACTAGTTATATTTAACGAAGTCACTAGCCACGGTAACTCTTTGAGTTCTATCAGATAAATAGCTTGCACACCATTCCAGGCACTTATGCCAAACACCTTAACTTTTTAGATTATGAAGCATAATCTCATGATCTAGTGAATCAAATGCCTTCTTTAGATCTAGAAAAAAGTTGACTACTTTAGATTTGCTGACTCTTGTTCTCTCAGTTAATTTTGCCAACAATTCTGCATCTAGAGTGGAGTGCTTTTTGAGAAAACCAAATTGCTTGGGATAGATTCGTAAACTCTAGAGAGCATTGCCCGCTCGTATATTTTACTCCAACCATTTAACAGAGAAATTCGCCTATAATTGTTCTCTTCTAGTTTTGATCCTTCTTTATACAATGGAAATGTTGTTCGCTTTTTTTGAGCTCAGTGGGGAAAATTCCTTGACGAAATGATTGCTTAATTAACGAAGTTAGGTATTTCGTGACGATAGATTTTGTTGTCTTCACTACAATATTACTGATCTGATCTTCAACGGATGAGATTTGTCCCGAAGTGAATCAATAATTGCACATATTCCAGTATCAGAACTTGGGTATATTCTCAATGACATATTAACATCAGTCGGGTGTGCGACAGCCTCCGAAGGAATACTACGCTGAATATTTTTGCCAATATTAGCAGAATCCTCATTAAAAATTCTCAGCTACTTGGAGATGAGATGTGTCCGATAAGCCTTAAGACTGCATTATTAATCATTTTTTTTCCTGACAGCTCATTTAAAAGTTTAAATGTTTGTCTTGAGTCTTCAATACATTTTTCGAACATATTTCATTTCAATAAAACCTTTTTCGCCGTTTTAAAACTTTTTTCTAATTTAGGTCTAATATCGATAAATTTTTCTCGCATAGAAACATTTGACTTGTCTTCTTTCCATTTCCTGTGGAACAGAATTCAGTGGTGTACGTGACTTTTTTAGATTGTTGTCGAACCATTTAGGTGGGGAATTTTGATTGTGCGGGGTGATACGTGTCAGTGGAGCGTACTGCTCAGTAACGGACAAAAAATGTGATTGAAGGTACTAAAGCATGAATTTGCACAACTATTGTATGCCGAAAAAACATTATAAAGTTCGTGAATAAAGGCAAATAAGTACTTTTCAACAATACTGCTGTTACGAAGAAATGATGCATCTCTTACAATTTCGTTTTCAATGACATTGATTTTCTTATGCCCACTTCAGCGTAACAGGAAAAAAGTCTGAAAAGCTTTGATTTTCAAGTATGTGAACACCACCCATAAATTTTCAAAAATGAAAAGGCCTAAGCAAGTTGCTGAACTGTTTGTTACACGAGTGGGTTTATTGGGTGTTATAAGAAACCCATAAGAATATATGGCGTTCTTACATTTTTAACTGAGCAAATTTTGTTTCATCGTATCAATTTTAATACCCCCACATATTATAGTTGGCAAGTATTCTGAATCTAATTTTCCCAAAACTTCGTCTTCTAAGTCGACAAAATCGAGTTTGTTGGCTCTTGGTTTGTTGTATATTACCACTAGCCGGAACTCATATCCTTGTTTTTCTATGCTCGCAAATAAGGACTCCTCAATCAAGCAATCCAGTTACTTTTGAACAGATCAGTTAGCTTTCAATTGAATCACAATGCCACCTCCTTTGGGTCACAAACTTTTGAAGCTACATTTTGGTTACCAAAGTGATTTTCGATCGTCGTTTTTAGATAGCCAAGTTTCACTCAAGCAAAGAATATCAGGTGGAGACTCTATACTATGCTTCCAGGTCCTCTATATAACTTTTTAGCGAGCGAACGTTTAAATTTAGAACAGTACGTGAACAAGAACTTGAAGTTTTATATTAAGGTGAAGTCACTGCAAGAGGAGGCGGAAAAATATTGCTATGTGATGTTTGGAAACATTTGACAAAATCTGGAAAATTCCAATTCAGGTTCCTGGCTGCTTCAAGCAAATCAAACACTCTGTACACTCTTTTGTTTTCTCTGCATTGGTAAGAAAATCGTGCCCTCCCTCTTCATCATTGCCAGAAACTTTGCTCTAGGAGGTATTACGTCTTCGAAGATTTTGACACTATTTCTAACCTCCGACAACTTTTTTTTTGTTTCTGAGTATCTGCGTTTTAACCATCCCTCTAGCAAAACGGGGAAAAATAACTCGTTCACCCACTTTCCCGCCTGGGAGTCTATGTGCAGTTGAGATGTCCTTTTCGATGACTTCCACTCCTAATGATGTTGCAACTCCAATAACTTTGATGGTCACAGAATCTTTCTCTGATACGTTATGACTACCAGTATGATCTGAGTCTTCATGAACGCCACTGATACGAATGTTGTCCCTTCTTGTATAATTTTCAACAGCTTCCGTTTGGGACATTGATGCAACTTTGCAGCGCTCTTCATGATAGTACAGGTCGACCTCAATATGTATTATAATCTCGGCTATCATTTCTTCTTTGACTTGTTCTACGGCTTTCCGTTCGAACTTAGGTAAGAAATTGACTTACACAAGCAGGAATGCTGCTGTTGAAACGGCTTTCGAGCATTTTGTCAATCTTGATAAAAAAAACCTTCATCAAAAGTATATGAGCTTGGACTTGAATCAGGTTTGGCCGCTTCGCGTTCTGTTTTTCATAACGGGGGTTTGATCCAAAAATCTCAAACTGGGAAAATCATTGGCCTCTGTCTCATTTGACATCTCCGTAACTATTTAATAATTTTATCACAATTAGGCTAAAAACGGCCGCGCGATGGAGTACGAATGACCAATGTCCACTACTTCCAGAAAACATACGAAAGAAGTCTTGATACAGTCTTGATCATTGTACCTTGACAAACGCATATTCAAACATAACCGACTAACGTCGGAAGAATTGCTCTCAAACAACTAGTGGGAGCTCTATTCAATTGCAGCCTATTTCAATCCAGCGTGGGGAGTAAAATCGCTTCAAATGACGTCATATGAGGTTCTTATTTACCATTATAATCACTACTGAAAAAAATTACTTTGTGGACATGATCGAACATATACATACAATTATCAGATATATTTACTATGTCACAAGTGGACATGCACGGAATCCTGCTGATTCTCTATTGCAGCAAGCCGAATATTCAACTCAGAAACATTTCAACGTTGTTCTATTTTACTATATTCAAATATATAATTTACTAGCTCTTGTTTATTAATAAAATACGATACCTTCATCTTATGGTATTTTTAATTCATCCCAGGTACTTTTTTTTACATTTTCAGGTAGAAAATTTAATTTCCTAAGCTTATTATACAGTTAAGCAGGACGATATTTGGTAGAAAATTTCTTGCAGCAAGGTACATATGAGTAATCATTGCTCGGATTGACTCGTATTCCTCCTTTTCGGGTTAAATTTATTCATTTCGTTAATATAATCCTCAGAATGAAAATTGCAAACAAATTCAAGAACGGATTTAGGTAGCTCGTAAATGTGTAGCTCAAAGTCTGACGGATACAAATTAACACTTTTTCTTCAGCATAAACAATGATGGTAATGAAGAGTAGCTGCAGCAACGATATACAGAACGCCATATTGAATAATGAGAATTATGTTATATCGTATAAGCTGTGGTCTAGGAATAAAATCTCTCATTTTTGATACAATTCCACATTGTTTGCTTAACTTTTTCTTTACAAGCTCAATATTGCTGATAAATAAGATTTAACATCAATTCTTACACCAAGATACCTTCACATAGGGCGAGTTTTAGATTTAGGTGAAGTCACTGCAAGAGGACGCAGAAAAACATTATGCGATGGTTGGAAACATTTGACAATTTCTGAAAAATTGTAATTCAGGCTCCTGGCTGCTTCACGCAAATCAAAAACTCTGTATAATCTTTTGTTTTCTCTGCATTGGTAAAAAATTGTGCCCTCCCATGTCATTCCTGACTCAAACGTAGAATCCCTTTTCATCATTGCCAAAAACTTTGCTCTTGGAGGTGATATGTCTTCGAAGATTTTCACATTATTTCCAACTTCCTACAACTTCTTTTTGTTTCTGCGCATCTGCGTTTTAACCATCCGTCTAGCAAAACAGGAAATATTAACTCGTTCACCCACTTTACCGCCTGGGATCCTGTGCAGTTGAGATGTCCTTTTCGATGACTTCCACTCCTATTGATGTTGCAACTCCAATAACTTTATTGATGGTCACGGAATCTTTCTCTGGTACGTTACGACTACCAGTATGATCTGAGTCTTCCTGAACGCCACTTATACGAATGTTGTCCCTTCTTGTATAATTTTCAACAGCTTCCGTTTGGGACATTGATGCAACTTTGCAGCGTTCTTCATGATAGTACAGGTCGTCCTCAATATGTTTTGTAATCTCGGCTGTCATTTCTTCCTTGACTTGTTCTACGGCTTGCTTCACTGCACTCGGAATAGCTACTTGAATTTCTGTTCGAACTTAGGTGAGAAATTAGCTTACACAAGCAGGAATGCTGCTGTTGAAACGGCTTTCGAGCACTTTGTCAATCCTGATAAAAATAAAACCTTCATCAAAAGAATATGAGCTTGGACTTGAATCAGGTTTGGCCGCTTCGCGTCCTGTTTGTTCATAATGGGGTTTTGATCCAAAAATCTCAAGCTGGGAAGATCATTGGCCTCTGTCTCATTTGACATCTCCAAAACTATTTAATAAAATTATCACAACAATTAGGCTAAAGACGGCCGCGCGGTGGAGTACGAATGACCGATGTCCACTATTTCCAGAACACATACGAAAGAAGTCTTGATACAGTTCAACCTATGTAGGAAGCAAGTCAACCAGCCCTTTAAAAACATCATTGTACCTTGGCAAACGCATATTAAAACATTGCCGACTAACGTCGGAAGAATTGCTCTCAAACGACTAGTGGGAGAACTAATCAATTGCAGCCTCTTTCAATCCAGCATGGGGACTAAAATTGCTTCAAATGACTTCATTTGAGGTTATTATTTACTATTATAATCACTAATTAAAAAAATTATTTTGTGGACATGATCGAACATATACATACAATTATCAGATATATTTACTATGTCACAAGTGGACATGCACGGAATCCTGCTGATTCTCTATTGCAGCAAGCCGAATATTCAACTCAGAAACATTTCAACGTTGTTCTATTTTACTATATTCAAATATAATTTACTAGCTCTTGGTTATTAATAAAATAAGATACCTTCAACTTATGGTATTTTTTAATTCATCACAGGTACTTTTTTCTACATTTTCAGGTAGAAAATTTAATTCCCTAAGTTTATTATACAGTTAGGCAGCACGATATTTGGCAGAAAATTTCTTGCAGCAAGGTGCGTAGAGTAATCGTTGCTCAGATTGACTCGTATTCCCCCTTTTCGCATTAAATTTATTCAATTCGTTAAAATAATCCTCGAAATGAAAAATGCAAACAAATTCAAGAACGAATTTAGGTAGCTCGTAAATGTTTAGCTCAAAGTCTGATTTTCGTCGGAAGGATACAAACTAACTTTTTCTGCAGCATAAACAATGATGGTAAAGAAGAGCAGCTGCAGCAACGATATAAAAGAATTATGTTTCTTGAGTAATATCGTATAAGTTGTGATCTAAGAACAAAATTTCTCATATTCAATACAATTTCACATTGTTTGCTCAATTTGTTCTTTACAAGCTCAATAAGGCTGATAAATAAGATTTAACATTAATTCTTGTACCAAGATACTTAGGGTGAGTTTCGATAACTTGATCATCAAACAGATATTCACTTGCATCTACTTTGGAACCAGCAACCTGCATTTTCAGTGAAATAGTCTTATCAAGATTAAGTACCAGTTCATTTGATTTCAACCAGTTATTTATTTTCTCAAGTTCGAGATCGATTTCAGCAAGGCTGTTTCCTATGGACATAATATTAGTGGCATCAGCAAACAGCAGGATATTAATATTACAATTGTGAGGCAGATCGTTAATATAAATCAGAGAGAAGACGCAGAATCGAACCTTGTGGAACCCCACTCCCCAACACATGAGAATAAAATATAAAGGGGAAAACATGACACCAATTTCGGCGCACTTTTCATTTGACTCTTAGTAGTGAGCTGCCCCCACTTGTAAAACATAACCAACCAACGTCCGGCGAATTGCTCTCAAACGACGGGCGAGCGGTTGGCTTCGTCAGTTGCTAGCTACGGTTTAGTGATGCTAGCTTTAGCTTAATTTAAGGGGCGTGCGGTCAGCCCAGTGGGCGTGGTGCAGTGGGGGGGGGGTAGTGCACCCGGGGTGAGGGGATTGATGGGGGGTACGGGTCCAAGTCATTACGGCCTGAACAATGTGCAGTGGTGGGGATTGCGGAGCGGGGGGCTGATCTGATGTGGGAGAGGGGAGAAGTGTGCAAAACAGTTACTCTGAATCGCATACTTGGACATTAGTGCGCTGAAAGGCTCAAAGAGAAAAAATGGTCCAGCATAAAAAAGACCACAGGACTAAAATAATTGCTACAAACTTCGTTTGAGAGCAATTAATGGTAAGGCGCAAAATTCACTCGAAAAGTCAAATCGGTCAAGCAAAAATTTTGCATAAAAAAGCCCAACAAGCTTACAATAATTGCTTCAAACTTCAAACGTTTGAGAGCCATTAAACACAGACTCAGACAATAGACGACCGATAAAATTCTGGTGAAGACGAATTGCTCTCTAACGACCATAATAAAGACCAACATGACAGCTTCCTCTAGATGGCGTACAATGAAATTCACGCAGTTTTTGCCTCATGTTTCCAAGGCATAATCCGAACAAGATGACGCATTTCAGAAATAACAATTTATTACTTAATCACTACCCTTAACGTGGAACACGAAATATTTGGTCACCATAATTCAAAAATCGAACGGTTTATTTTCTAGTTTATTTCTTCCTGTTTGTTAGAAAATAAGGAAGTTTCGTGACTCTCAAGCTTGAAAACCATTTGCACACAAGGTGTTTCGAAGATGTCGTTTAATTTTAATTCCAGGAATGTGGATTTCCGCGTAAAACACTTAGATACTCACAAGCTACCATTGTTCAGTAAACAATCCACTCACCAATGTAGACGCTGGATCACTTGATGATTGCGAATTCATGATGTCGGCCAATACACTTGCCATATCTTCATTGGCAAGAGGCATCAAACTGCTCACCCCGTCATGATATGAAGCACTGTTGGATAAAGAGGTAGAAGATGACCCACCATGATGAAAAAGATCGCTGTTATTAGCACCTGATGAGGAAAGTTGTGCAAAGAAATTGTCAACAGCAACTTGATCTGAGAGAGTGAGCTCGTCTTCCGTGTTGTTGAATGACTGGCCCATTGATGATGACGCTACCTGATCAATTCAATCATGCCATCTTACTGAAATTAATTAAAAAAATAATTGAGACGCTTGGAAGAAGGAATTGGAATGTGAAATTTCAGCCATGCATGTGCACAGCTTTCACTGTTGTACCGCATATTACGGAGCACAGTTGTAAGTTCTTTCAATTCCTATCACATCATTGCCATACAAACGTTAGAGCACGAATCTTATTTGGCCGAGGGACTTAGTGCTGGGCATGAGCGCACTTGCGCCCAGTCCTGGCTACAAGGCCCAAAGGGATCAGAATGTTCTCAAGAGGGAATAAGAGGGTATAAAGACCACAATTTCGTCTACCCTTTCGACTGAAATCGAGAAATTCACAACAAAGTTGAGAACTCACATTTTGACGCTATTAATGACGACGCAAATCTTAAGAGCATCATATTTTATCAGGAAACTGACCGAAAATGGTATTCTCGCACATCTGTGTTAGTCACATTTTGTTCACAGCTGAGAAAAGTCAACAGCAAGATTTAGCTGGAGAGGGTGACTAATTTAGCGCAACGAAAAATAGGCAAACGCTAAGGAGAAGCTTACGTTCATTGCCTATGTTTTTCCACGTGCATTTCTGTTGCTTAAATACAGATTATTTGACTACATGCCTTAATTTAAAGCCTGATTAAGCTTTACATCTGATTCTCTAACCGTAAAAAGTTTAAAAAACTACATTAAACACTCAGATGTTCTTAGTCACCTGAGGTTTTGTTTAGAGAATCAAAGGGTTAAAAAATTAAATATTTTGTTAACAACTGACAAGAAATCAGATGTGAGGTTTTGCTATAGCGCTAGGGCGACAACATAGAAGAAGCTTAAGACTTTGGAAGGCAGCTACGCACGACAGGAGACAAAAATGTGCGATAATTTTCAGAGAGAATCCAGCGAAAGATTTCATCGGTTACTAAAACTTCGAGGCAGAGAACTTAGAGTGAAAGATTAAACTTAGACTTAAAGAAATATAAGTCCATTTTTTGCCCTAAACTTTAACTCCAGCATAATTTTAAGAAAACTTTTCTTTCACTAATCTGCAAAACAGTATTCAACAATTTCGAAGAAAATTCGACACTGTCGTACCCTTTGGTTCTCTAAAAACGTTAGAACAGAATCTTAGGCCCCCAGGCCTCGTGCCCAGCACTCGGGCGACAAAGATTTTGTTCCAACAAATACATAGCATTTCTGAAATCCACGTGCATTTCGAAGATTTTTAAACTAGTTGACTAAGTTGAGCTGTCTCAAAGTTGTAGTGACTGGCTATTTTTTTACCACCAAGTATATGTTAGAACAAAATATCAGTCGCCCGAGGGACTTAGTACCCTCGCTTGCGCGCGAGGCCCGAGGAGACTAAGAGTGTGTTCTAACGTTTTTAGAGAGCCAAAGGGTACGAAAAAGTTGAATTTCAATTGAAATTGATGCCAAGAGTACAATTTTGCAGATTAGTGGAAGAAAACTTTTCTTCTTGAAAATATACAAGATTTGAAATATACCAAAGGTCTTGATCTTGGTATAGCAAAGCAGCCGTTTATTAATAAAGGTTTGATTCAAATGTCAAAAGTTATATTTCCAACAAAGTCAATTTTTGCCCTAAACTAAGTGTTCCGCAACTTTCTTTGACTTCATCCTGGGCATACATGATTTATAATAAGCATACTAGGTCAAATGATTTATGGTTTCTATGTAGTCATACAACGATCACACATGTTTACTTTGGAACAAAATCTTATTCGCCTGAGGAATTTAGTGCCCTGAAAAGAGGGCACTTGCACGCGAGTGCTGCGTTGGGCACGAGCCCCGAGGGAGACCAGAGATTTTGCTCTTACGTATTTAGAGAACCAAAGGGTCCAAAAGTGTTCAATTTCATTTGAAAGTTAAGAGAAAAATTTTTGAGAAAATGAAAAATTTTCTTATAAACAGGAGTTGAAAAAACCCAAACTTTTCCGTCTGTGATAGTAAAACAGGCAATTATTAATAGCGGTTTCATTTAAGAATTGAAAGTACAATTTTTTTGTCCTTAACTTAGTATCCTACAGGACAAAAGTTTCACTTCTTTAACTGAAATGTGAAAATTGAAACATGCATGTGCACAGCTTTTATTGTTGTACAGCATATTACGCAGCACAGTTGTATGTTCTACCAATTCCTATCAGATCATTGCCATACAAACGTTAGAGCACGAATCTTATTTGACCGAGGGACTTAGTGCTCTGACATGAGCTCACTTGCGCCCAGTCCTGGCTACAAGGCCCAAGGGGATCAAAATGTTCTCAGGAGCGAATCAAGAGGGTATAAAGACCTCAATTTCGTCTACCCTTTTGACTGAAATTGAGAAATAAATCACAAAGTTGAGAACTCACATTTTGACGCTATTAATGACGACGCAAATCTTAAGAGCATCATATTTTATCAGGAAACTGACCGAAAATGGTATTCTCGCACATCTGTTAGCCACGTTTTGTTCACAGATGAAAAAAGTCAACAGCAAGATTTAGCTGCGATAAGGCGACTAATTTAGCGCAACGAAAAATAGGCAAACGCTCAGGAAAAGCTTACTTTCATTGCCTATGTTTTTCCAAATGCATTTCTTTAGCTTAACTACAGATTATTTGACTAAATGCCTTATTATTAACCTCATTGACTACAAGCCTGATTCAGCTTTACATTTGATTCCCTAACCGTAAAAAGTTCTGAAAACTACATTAAACATTCAAATGTTCTTACTCGCCAGAGGTTTTCTTCTTTAGAGAATCAAAGGGTTAAAAATTGAAATCTTTTGTTAACAACTGACAACAAATAGGATATGAGGTTTTGCTAGAGCGCTCGGGCGACAACCTAGAAGAAACTGGAGGGCAGCTAAGCACAACAGGAGAGGAAAATGTGCGATAATTTTCAAAGAGAATCCAGCGTGAGATTTCATCGGTTACTAAAACTTCGCGGCAGAGAGCTTAGAATGAAGGATTAAACTTAGACTTAAAGAAATAAGTCTATTTTTTGCCCTGAACTTTAACTTCATTATAATTTTAAGAAAAAAATTTTTTCACTAATCTGCAAAAAATTCGACACTTTCGTACCCTTAGGTTCTCTAAAAACGTTAGAACAAAATCTGTCCCCCCGGGCCTCGTGCCCAGCACTCGGGCGACAAAGATTTTGTTCCAACAAATACATAGCATTTCTGAAATACATGTGCATTTTGAAGATTATTAAACTAGTTGACTAAGTTGAGCTGTCTCAAAGTTGTAGTGACTGGCTATTTTTTACCACCAAGTATATGTATACTAATGTAATAAGCATACTAGGTCAAATGATTTATGGTTTCTAAGTAGTCATACAACGATCACATGTTTACTTTGGAACAAAATCTTATTTGCCTGAGGAATTTAGTGCCTTGAAAAGAGGGCACTTGCACGCGAGTGCTGCGTTGGGTACGAGCCCGGAGGGAGACCAGAGATTTTGCTCTTACGTATTTAGAGAACCAAAGGGTCCAAAAGTGTTAAATTTCATTTAAAAGTTAAGAGAAAAATTTTGCGCAAAATAAAAAAATTTTCTTAAAATAAACAGGAGTTGAAAAAACCAAACTTTTCCGTCTGTGATAGTAAAACAGGCGATTATTAATAGCGGTTTGATTTAAGAACTGAAAATAAAATTTTATTGTCGTAAACTTAGTATCTTATAGTACAAAAGTTTCACTTCTTTAACTCTAAGTTGAAACTTTCAAACAAAACTCTCTGCCTCAAAGTTTTAGCGACCGAGAAAATTGTACCCTGGGTTCTCTTAAAATTTCCCTGAAATCAGAGATTATTCAAAAATGTTGAAAGCTAACAAGTTTAATCATCTTTATTTCTTATAGAAGTTGAAAAATTATTGGATGTTAGAGAGCATTTGATTGTAATATATCGCATTTGCAGTCTACTTTTGATACTTTGGGTGCACACCCAATTAGAAAAAGTTAGAGAGTTAATAGATATGAAGTCGCTTCAGAAAATATCAAAACTTTGGTCATATAGATAGACTTACTCTTTCATTTAACACCCAACTTCGCAAAAAGTATTGCATTTCAGGGTCTTCTTGCGGATCACAATGTGATGTCCAATCAAATAGCGCAAATGGAAAGGAAAAATTATTCTTGTTAAAATAATAGGACCAAATTTACCGCTAATCAAAGAAGGAATATATATGATTTCTTTGATTTCTTTGTGCGCACGTTCTAAGAAATCAAGCATGCAATCGCACAGTATCCACTGATATCAAAGAAACTTCAACCTGGGTAGTAACAGCTTTTGTAGCAAAAACAACATTATCTAATTAAACAGAGAAATAGCATTAAAAACAATTCAGATTAAAGGATTCAGAAAATTAAGTACACGTCTAATTTTATCCCGCACAAAGAGATTGCCAGTTTCTTCTTAGCACCGAAAAAAAAGATAAATAAATGCGTAATATGTTAGACATGGTCGTTTCTTATTTACAAGACCAATTTTTTCTCAACTCATTTTCAAAAACAATTATCGCCCGACAAAAGATCAGAAAATCAAAAGCAATGGTCAAAAACCAACTCACGTCTCTACCAATAAACTAACATCCTATCCGATGAATAACTCCTGGTCAGCCGTAGAAACGTTCGCGCAGCCGGAGCAGACATCAAGCTCTTGCTAGATTTCGTGCTTTCGGCAGAAATTACATCAAAATTTTTACAGAAAATTTAAAAAATGCGGAATATTTCAACTCACCAATCAGGCTGAAAACTGATAAGATTAACATTTGGAATTGGAGCATATCCAAGAGGTTATCTGGTAGGGACTGTGCCTAAATTTTTTAATCCCGCATTATCACGAACAAGGGGGAGTTTGAAGGCCTTCAGCACTCGATTTTAATGAATTCGTGTGTAACATAAAATGGCTTAAATGGCTATCCCACTGGCTTTTACTCTATTTTTTTAAGTTCTTTACTTACGAATGGCTTCCAAATTCGATTTACGTAAGTGATAATAAAAAATGACTAATGGTTGTCTTTACATGACGTTACTTGAAGTAATTTCAGACTTTCAAACCAAGTTCTCTGCCTCGAAGTTTTAGCGACCGATAAAATTGTACCCTGGTTTCTCTTAAAATTTCCTGAAATCATAGAGATCATCCAAAAATGTTGAAAGCTAAAAAGTTTTATCTTTATTTTCCATGGAAGTGTAAAAATTATTGGATATTAGAAAGCATTTGATTGTAATATATCGCATTTTGAGTCTACTGTTGACACTTTGGGTGCACTAAAACAGTAACTTTGGATTGCATACCTAATTAGAATAAGTTATTATTGAGCGTTTATAGATATGAAGTCGTTTCAGAGAATATCAAAACTTTAGTCATATAGATAGACTTACTCTTTTATTTAACAACCAAATTCGCAGTAAGTATTGCATTTCAGGGTCTTCCTGCGGATCACAATGTGATGTCTAATAAAAAAGCTTAAATGAACAGGCAAAATGATTTTTGGTAATAAAAAATAGGATCATATAATATTTACTGCTAATCAAACAAATATTGTATGTGATTTCTTTGATTTCATAGTGGGCACGTTCTAAGAAATCAAGCATGCAATCGTACATTATCCTTTGATATCAAAGAAACTTAACCTGGGCAGTAACAGCTTGTGTAGCAAAAACAATCATATCTAATTAAACAGCAATTGCATACCAGAATTCAGATTAAGGGATTCAGGAAATTAAGGACACGTCTAATTTTATCCCACACAAAGAGATTGCCAATTTCTTCTCACCACCGAAAAAAGATAGATAAATACGTAATTTGCTAGACAGTCGTTTCAAATTGACAATGGCCAATTTTTTCAACTCATTTCCAAAAACAATTATCTCCCGACAAAAGATCAGAAAATCTAAAGCCATGGTCAAAAACCAGCTCACGTCTCTACCAATAAACTAACTTCCTATCCGATGAATAACTCCTGGTCAGCCGTAGAAACGTTCGCGCAGCCGGAGCAGACATCAAGCTCTTGCTAAATTTCGTCCTTTCGGCAGAAATTACATCAAAATTTTTACAGAAAATTTAAAAAATGCGGAATATTTCAACTCACCAATCAGGCTGAAAACTGATAAGATTAACATTTGGAATTGGAGCATTTCCAAGAGGTTATCTGGTAGGGACTGTGCCTAAATTTTTTAATCCCGCATTATCACGAACAAGCGGGAGTTTGAAGGCCTTCAGCACTCGATTTTAATGAATTCGTGTGTAACATAAAATGGCTTAAATGGCTATCCCACTGGCTTTCACTCTATTTTTTTAAGTTCTTTACTTACGAATGGCTTCCAAATTCGATTTACGTAAGTGATAATAAAAAATGACTAATGATTGTCTTTACATGACGTTACTTGAAGTAATTTCAGACTTTCAAACCAAGTTCTCTGCCTCGAAGTTTTAGCGACCGATAAAATTGTACCCTGGTTTCTCTTAAAATTTCCTGAAATCATAGAGATCATCCAAAAATGTTGAAAGCTAAAAAGTTTTATCTTTATTTTCCATGGAAGTGTAAAAATTATTGGATATTAGAAAGCATTTGATTGTAATATATCGCATTTTGAGTCTACTGTTGACACTTTGGGTGCACTAAAACAGTAACTTTGGATTGCATACCTAATTAGAATAAGTTATCAATGAGCGTTTATAGATATGAAGTCGCTTCAGAGAATATCAAAACTTTAGTCATATAGATAGACTTACTCTTTTATTTAGCAACCAAATTCGCAGTAAGTATTGCATTTCAGGGTCTTCCTGCGGATCACAATGTGATGTCTAATAAAAAAGCGTAAATGAACAGGAAAAATGATTTTTGGTAATAAAAAATAGGATCATATAATATTTACTGCTAATCAAACAAATATTGTATGTGATTTCTTTGATTTCATAGTGGGCACGTTCTAAGAAATCAAGCATGCAATCGTACATTATCCTTTGATATCACAGAAACTTAACCTGGACAGTAACAGCTTGTGTAGCAAAAACAATCATATCTAATTAAACAGCAATTGCATACCAGAACTCAGATTAAGGGATTCAGGAAATTAAGGACACGTCTAATTTTATCCAACACAAAGAGATTGCCGATTTCTTCTCAGCACCGAAAAAAGATAGATAAATACGTAATTTGCTAGACAGTCGTTTCAAATTGACAATGGCCAATTTTTTCTAAACTCATTTCCAAAAACAATTATCTCCCGACAAAAGATCAGAAAATCTAAAGCCATGGTCAAAAACCAACTCACGTCTCTACCAATAAACTAACTTCCTATCCGATGAATTACTCCTCGCCAGCCGTAGAAACGTTCGAGCAGCCGGAGAACAACATAGCAAACATCACGCTCTTGCTAAATTTTGTGCTTTCGACAAAAATTACATCAGCATATTTACGGAAGAAAGTTTCAAATTTCCGGACTATTTCAACAACTCACCAATCAGGCTGAAGACTGATAAGATTAACATTTGGAAATGGCGCATAATCCAAGAGGTTATCTGGTATTTAATTATCACGAACACGGGGGCTTTTGAAGGTCTTGAACACTCGTTTTCAATAAATTCATGTGTAACATAAAATGCCTTAAATGGCTATCCCAGTGACTTTGACCCTGTTTTTTAACATTTATCAAGTATTTTAAAATTTTTGTAAAGGAAAAACATGAAATAATTTTGCTCATTTCCTACCTCTTGGAATTAAAACCACAGAACTATTTATATCTGTCCAGCAGTCAAACCACTTTGTCTACGTCACATACTTGCTGCATCAAATTCACGCCAGCCAATTATAGATTGACGAACAAAGCGTTGCCAAAAATCCTCGAATCGTAAAAAAAACAGAGCCCCAAAACGATTCTTCGAATTGGAAAAGCCAAAAGAAAGCCCACAATAGCTCTACTCAGCTATCGCAGTTATTGAAAAGAATTTAGGTTCACTTTGGTAGTAAAACTTCGACTAACAATAAAGTTCTCAATCGCCAGCAGGTTTTATATTAGCACGACAGAAATTCGAATCTCACGGTCAATAGCAATTTCTGTACCAATGATTGTTGAATAAAAAAGTTAGTCGGAACAAACTGTATTTAACCAGATAAATTAAAATTCTGACAGCCGAAAATGACATGGAAAATCTAAAATATTCAGCTCAGCATCATCCCCAAAAATTGATACAAAAAATTAATCGACCCGATAAAATTTCTAGATAGGATCTCGTTGCTTGAGAGAAAATTTGCGATTTTAGTATATATACAAAAGTAATTTATAGAAACAAAACAATTGTTTATGACTCGAGAAGGAGAAACACTGAGGACAACATACAGGCCCATTCCGGTCACCACACATTGTCCTGTTACAAAACATGATAATATAATTAAATTCGAAGGCCCCCAAAAATTTCGCAATTTTGTCGAGAAAAATTGAAGTATTTTAAAAACTGTTCCTGCGCGAAAATTGAAATATTCACTTCAAAAACAAACAAGTTGCAAAAAAGAGCACATTGCAAAATTTTGCTGCTTCCTGGCATTATGTGTCACGGGACATTGCAATTGAAAAATGGTTCCTATCCGGTGTTAGAGCTCAAAGATTTTTTTTGACGAATTCTTCGTTAGATAAAATAATAGAGTCCCATATTCTATGCATTAAAACAGTGAAAACCAAAGCTGGGTTATCATAGCAACTCATCGACACGTCGTTATCCACTAAAATATTGCATAACTTGCTACATCTGCAGTAATGAGAACCGACTAACTTTCGGCTTTCGGTACTTTAAAGGATGTAGCTGATCTGCATGTTGCATTTGTGAGCTTCTACTTACTAAAACCGGCTGTTCAACTCATTATCACCATGCAAATTAAAAACTGATCGGGAAACAAACTTTAAGGGCTCAGATGTGAAATTCATGTACTGTAAGAATCTTACTATCCCTTACGACATCTTCTAACGTATATTTTTCTCCTAAAACATGTAACAGGCGGTATTTTTGGCTGCAGCACTCGAATTGGCACCAGTCAGCTGGAGATCACTCTGCAATATATGAGTACAACAAATTGAACGACATGCTCAAAATTATAGAAAAAATAATCTAACAGAACTTCACGAGGCACGTAGTGTCGTAATTTTCATGAAATTCCACACTGCCTGCTTAGTTTCCAAATTAATATGAGCATTAAACGACAACTTGTTATCTAAGACAACAGCAAGGTACCTGTGATTCGCTGCTTTATTACTGAGCCAAATAGGCTAAAACTCTATCTGAGTACGTTGAATTTTGAGCTGATTTAATGTTGATTTGATAAAATTTGTCTGTATTCAGACACAGTTTATTCACTGGTGACTAGGAGGCAAGACGATTAAGATCCTGAAATATGTTTTTTGATTGCCCAACGGCTGATATGTTGGTATCATATGCAAAAATAATAATAACTTTCAAAAGTTTACACGATTGAGGAAGACCTTTTATGTAGATTGCGAAAAAAGAATCCGAATGCGAAAGATTGATCCGAGGCACATCACATTCAACGCTTAGAAAATATGAAACAATCCCATTTATTGCAACACACTGCTTTCGATTTCTTAGAAAACTTTTTATCCACAGCAGAGATTTATGATTTATTCCACATAATTGATACTTATGCAATAAATGTCATGATAAAAGCATATGCTTTACGAAGATCCAGAAGAAAAGAACACACTGATGTTTTCTATCCAGGCATCGGATTGATTCCAAGAACTTTGCGATAGCATACACTGTGCTGTGTTTTTTATGGAATCCAAATTAATTTTCAAACAAAAAAAACCTCTCTAGGATGTTGTAAACCCGGTTGAACATAGCTCTTTCCTTACTTTACTTAAAGTACTTAAAAGTGCAGTGGATCTATATTTATTTGATTAGTCTCTGACACCACCCTTGAGCACAGGTATTACTTTCCCTTCTTTCAGTGTAGTCGGGAAACTACCCTGAATGAAGGAGGCATTGATTAATCTGACTAAACGAAGACCAATAACGGATGAACAGGATTTATTGAACACATTACTCAGCTCATCAGCGTCTCCAGAACTTTTGTTACCCAAATTCTTAATTATTTCGTCGACTTATATCAAGGAAACAGGATATAACCAAATGCTTTTGCTCGCACTTTTCAAAGTTGCTTTGAGATTTCTAGTATTACAGGGAAGAGACACCCGTATTTTTTCACCAATGCCAGAAAAGTATGCATCCATTGAAATAGCAATGTCACCAGCTGCCACTAGCAGCTCATCACTATCATTTCTCATTGTTGTGAGTAGTGATGTGATTAGGGGTGGTGCCCTTTATTTTAGAAACCTATATGTTGCTCTTCAGTCTCAAGTGCATATTTTGAATATCTTATAGTAATGCTCTGTCTTCGCTTTTTGACCAAAAAATCAACTTCGACTCTAGCCTTCCGAAATATAGCAAGTTTTCTGACATTATTCTTGTCCAAACTCTGTCGCTTTTGTTTGGCATAGTCACAAGACTTTTTGTTCTATTAATGATCCATTCCTTTGCCACATTAGAATTTCTGTTAGACAACCTATTTTTCAAAGGAGCAGCTTTGCTCACTTCTTATACGATTTTATAGTGAAACTGATTAAACAAGAAGTGAATGTTTAACCCGTCCGCATGCTCCATTGTTTGCGATGTTATCTCAATTTCGAGCAAAAACTCTTAATTGACTAGTTGAAATGAGAAACTGTTAATTAGAGAAATCTGTTAAAACGTTTTCTTAAGTTATACGAATGATTAGTGCGTAAAAATCAGAGAAACAGACGTTTTTATGCACCTTGCTACAAATAACATTTCTGTCAGACGTTAGCAAATAAGAAATGCAAGTTTCGCTAGATAAGGCAACTCTAGTTGATTGGCAGATTTTCGGTGGGATGAGCTTCTGAATCGCTCCGCATGGCTTTTTAGTTCAATATCTTCGATTGAGTTGAAAACATGAGCAGCTCATGGACAATTTTGAAAAACATGAAGCATAGGTTGGCTGTTATGGGTCGTAACACAGACGCCCTTCTTCGGCGGTTTGTTTTAAATCGATATCGCGCTTTGTTAACCTTTCATGGATAAACACTGGTTTGTTGTTGGCCGGATTTCTGTAGTTCTTCAGGAATGCTTTTAGTTGAATTCTGAAACTGAAAAATTCTATATAACTTAGAGAAATCTGTTTAAACATTTTACAAAGTTATACCAATGTTTGGTGCGTAAAGATCAGAAAAACAGACGTTTTATGCACCTTGCTATAATTAACATTTCTGTCAGACGTTAGAATATGAGCAATGCAAGTTTCGCTATATGTTGCAACTCTAGTCGATTCAAAGTTTGACAGTTAAAACCCACTTGAATTCACTATCTTTAAAAACTTCCAATTACTTGCTCATCGCGGAGAACATCTATGTTTAAGTCACACATTACAATGGCTTTATTTCTACGGGAGATCTGTGCTAAGTCATGATCCAGCTGAGCAAGAAAATACAACTTATTTAATCATGGAATGTTGTTAAAGATCAAAAGCGACAAGGGATTTCCACTGATACGTACTTAAACCAGAACACTTACGTCTATTGAACCTGAATGCTCTTCAATTAGATCAATTTCTTTCACAAATTGAAGCAGTATACCACCCCCATTTTTGTTGCCTTGTTTTTGAAAGAAATTTCATAACATTTTCAACATTTTATCCCGTAGCATGTAGCAAGGACTGAACTATCTAACCAAGATTCTGTGAAAGCTAACATTGCAGGTGCAGACTCAAGGTTATCTACTAGTACGTACCTCAAGTTCCTCATGGTGTTTTCTTAGTGATCTATGATATAGTAGGAGCACAAGTTTTATTGCAAAAAATAGTGTTTGGTATATTATCGGGCAGCATTTCAAAATCTTTATCAAGGTTTCTCGAAGATCCCAAAAAGTTGGTGCTGGAATTACTCATCTGCTGATGATAGCTGGGTCCGAAATGTCTCAACAATTCCTCAAACAGTTTGGCATTTGTTGATTCGGCCTTTAATCGCATCACAATCAATGAGATCATTTGTCAATTCTCTTGGACTTCAGTTCTGTGATCAGTTCACGCACTTCTGTGTTTTCACAAACAGTCGATAATGTTGCAGCTTCTTTTAAACGGCAGCATTCTCGATGACAGGAGTGCCGAGTTGAACACAAAGGGTATTTTGAACAATGGTATTGGGGTGTCGGAAGAGTTGATTGGCAGGTTTTTGTGGGGAAAAGCTTCTGGATCGCTCCGCATGGCTTTTTAGTTCAATATCTTCGATTGAGTTGAAAACATGAGCAGCTCATGGACAATTTTGAAAAACATGAAGCATAGGTTGGCTGTTATGGGTCGTAACACAGACGCCCTTCTTCGGCGGTTTGTTTTAAATCGATATCGCGCTTTGTTAACCTTTCATGGATAAACACTGGTTTGTTGTTGGCCGGATTTCTGTAGTTCTTCAGGAATGCTTTTAGTTGAATTCTGAAACTGAAAAATTCTATATAACTTAGAGAAATCTGTTTAAACATTTTACCAAGTTATACCAATGTTTGGTGCGTAAAGATCAGAAAAACAGACGTTTTATGCACCTTGCTATAATTAACATTTCTGTCAGACGTTAGAATATGAGCAATGCAAGTTTCGCTATATGTTGCAACTCTAGTCGATTCAAAGTTTGACAGTTAAAACCCACTTGAATTCACTATCTCTAAAAACTTCCAATTACTTGCTCATCGCGGAGAACATCTATGTTTAAGTCACACATTACAATGGCTTTATTTCTACGGGAGATCTGTGCTAAGTCATGATCCAGCTGAGCAAGAAAATGCAACTTATTTAATCATGGAATGTTGTTAAAGATCAAAAGCGACAAGGGACTTCCACTGATACGTACTTAAACCAGAACACTTACGTCTATTGAACCTGAATGCTCTTCAATTAGATCAATTTCTTTCACAAATTGAAGCAGTATACCACCCCCATTTTTGTTGCCTTGTTTTTGAAAGAAATTTCATAACATTTTCAACATTTTATCCCGTAGCATGTAGCAAGGACTGAACTATCTAACCAAGATTTTGTGAAAGCTAACATTGCAGGTGCAGACTCAAGGTTATCTACTAGTACGTACCTCAAGTTCCTCATGGTCTTTTTTTAGTGATCTATGATATAGTAGGAGCACAAGTTTTATTGCAAAAAATAGTGTTTGGTATATTATCGGGCAGCATTTCAAAATCTTTATCAAGGTTTCTCGAAGATCCCAAAAAGTTGGTGCTGGAATTACTCATCTGCTGATGATAGCTGGGTCCGAAATGTCTCAACAATTCCTCAAACAGTTTGGCATTTGTTGATTCGGCCTTTAATCCCATCACAATCAATGAGATCATTTGTCAATTCTCTTGGACTTCAGTTCTGTGATCAGTTCACGCACTTCTGTGTTTTCACAAACAGTCGATAATGTTGCAGCTTCTTTTAAATGGCAGCATTCTCGATGACAGGAGTGCCGAGTTGAACACAAAGGGTATTTTGAACAATGGTATTGGGGTGTCGGAAGAGTTGATTGGCAGGTTTTTGTGGGGAAAAGCTTCTGGATCGCTCCGCATGGCTTTTTAGTTCAAAGATGTCTTCGATTGAGTTGAAAACATGGGCAGCTCTGAGATAATTTTGAAGAATATGAAGCATAGGTTGGCTGTTATGGGTCGTAACAAACAGACACTCTTCTTCGGCGGTTTGTTTTAACCCGATATCGCGCTTCGTTAACCTTTGGTGGATAAACACTGGCTTGTTGCTGGCCGGTTTTCTGTAGTTCTTCAGGAACGCTTATCGTCTCCAGATTCAGTCCTGATCATTGTACTAAAAAAATGCAATAATTTTTGGAAAGTTCCAGTTAGCTTCTCGGCCGAATGGATGGCAGGCCTTCAGATCTCTTTTGCATATTTGGACCATCATCTCTTCATGGATAAAAGCAACAGTGTACGCTAGATAAGAACCATTTGGAACAATGCGCAGGTTATGGAAAATCAAGCAATCTTTAGGTGCCTATCTCTCCAATTCATTGACTTTGATAGTCATTTGACGCATCTGTCCTTCGACTTGAGATATTCGCTGGTTTACATCTTCTACCAAGACCTTGAATAGTTCCTTCACCGATGCATCAACATTCGTTGACTTCATGGCTGCAATCAACTTTGCATTTTCTGAAACATAGTGAATAGTCATAGACATAGCAAGGATGTTAGGTCGCAAGGAGATAGGCAATGCAGCATGCAAAATCCTGGAACTATTTAATAAATTTGTCACAACAAATAGGCTTGATATTTAATCAGGACATTTCAGTGGAAAGCTGAGTCCACGAATCAACCAATCCTCAGACTGAACACCTATAGGGATGACTATTTAAGCATGCAATGATTAATGACCAAAAACCATCAAAAAACGAGCTGACATTTTATAGCATGACTCAATAAGCAGCAATATTACACGAACCCAACAAATAAGATTCAATTGGAATAGCTTTAACATGAGTCACATTTGCTAATTTAAAAAAAGGTGTGAAAAAAAAGAATTTGAAAGTGCTTATACATAGCTATCGCTAACAAACGCAGTTTCAGAAGTTCCTGATTTTTTCGATACCCTGTGTCAGCAGCAAATTTTACCAATCTAAGTTCTAAAAGTTGCTGGATTTTGGAATCGAAAACCGCAAGTCCCGAATATCAACAACACCAGCAGAAAATTATCTATCATCGCGAATTGAACTTAGTTGAAAATTGTATCCCAGCATGAGAATCATATCAATAGATTAATCTTGAAATAGGTCCAAAAAGAAAAGCATAAACATTAAGGACGTAAGTTGCTTCGTCAGAATTGAACTCAGAAATGTCTAGCAGTAAATGTTACAGACTCGAAAACAAAATTCCTCCAGACCTACATCAGTCAGGACAACAGCAACGTTACACTGCTAACTTTGATTAAAAAGGAATCAGAAAGGAACGTCTCGATGGATGAAACAGAGATTTCGATCGCACATCCGTTACCGTCAAGAAGTACAGCTCAGCCCTTCAGTTAGAATTTCTCCAAGAAATATGAAGATTAATATCCTTAAGCAGATGCTGGCTCCAATAGTCATTAAAATGTATGTTTTTGAGGACATCAGAATAGAGCACATGAGTTTCATAAATTTTATCAAGGACCAGCAACAAAGAAGTTGAATTATGTTGGTGCGCTGTCTTTTTTACAATTCAACGAACTTTATTTGTATTGGGGCGCTGTCTTTTAATTAAGATCTGTTCACACATTTTCATGATTTCTGAAGTTAAATTTGAGTAGTGATTTTTGTCACGCCGAAACAGGAAGAAGAGCGAATAGGCGAGTGGTTTTGCGGTCTGAAAGTTTTTGACTCTTTCTTAAAGCAGAGTGAGAAAAAGTTATTTAAACAACATTTGCTTTCTCGCTAGGTTTTTTTGTTCACATGCAGCAATTTCACTTTGATCTTTAATGTTTTTTCGATTTTTTTGGATCGCATTTTTTTCTAAATGATTTTCCCAATCTATTCATAGTTCATTCTAGGCCTAGCTTTTTTGTTTGAATCAAATTTCCCTTTCTCGCTAGTGGTTTTTTTGTTCACTTGCGGCATTTTGACTTTAATTTTCTGTTTTTTTTATCTGATTTTTTTTTGCAATTGTTGCCCCAATTCACTCATAGTCCGTTCTAGGTCTAGTTTTTGGTTAAGTCAATGGAAATTCTTTTAATTGTACGCCTGGACTTGTCCCGCTATGTTTTTTTCTACACCTGTAGATAAGACGGTAAAAGTTATGACTTCATGGACCTCAAAGCAGGACAACGCCTCGAAGATGCTTGAAAATTTAGGAAAACTTTGGGTCTACGATTTTGGCATCAAAACCAAGTTTTAATTGAAACGGGCCAAACTTTCATCGTAAAGGGAGAACAAATGAGCAGTGAGACAATGAACAGGCGTTTTTATTTTGTAAAGAGTATAGAAAATTTCAATTTACCTAATTATTGTAAACTTCAATATTATATAGCCAAATATTCAGACTGCTCGATGAACTGAAAAGCCAGCTTTTGTAATAATGTTTTGAAAAACCAGCTTTGGTAATAAGCATCTAAATGAGAGGTTCTTGATAGTGTGAAAAAAACTTTTAGGTTTTGATAGCATCAACAAGAAAATTGAACAATCGGTGTAGATCACTATATCTTACTGGGTTAACTTTTCGATCAAACGAGTTTTTCCAAAGAATTAGCCAGATCTGGAACAGAACAACTATAGCGCAATGTCCTAAAAATTGTATGAAAAAAAATTAAATTATGAAAACGCTTTAAGAATAATATACAAATCGGTTTCAAACGCATTTGAATTATTGAAAAGTGAAACATAACGAACAATGCGTAGTATCAAAATATGGACACTCTATATTCCCTAAAAATGATTGAATAATTCAAATGTAAAATCGGCTTTACATAGTTCTGATCATGTCAAATTTTAGTATTTACAGTCTGTAAAATTTAGTAATTATGAGTCATTAATCTGGTGGTTGTCTTTACAGAGATTCATTCAATTATGCCCTACAACTGGCCAGAATTAATTGCCGACTGCCCCTAAACTGGCCAGAATTAATTGCCGACTGCCCCTAAACTCGCCAGAATTAATTGCCGACAGCCACTAAACTGGCCAGAATCAATTGCCGACTGCCCCTAAATTGGCCAGAATTAATTGTTAAACTGGACGGATACAATTATCCTAATTATTTAATTGCCTATATTTTAACTCAAAAATATTTATCAAACGCGACGCTCTATATGCTTCTGAAGAAAAATCAATTGAATAAAGAAGTATTAGATGAATAAAAGTATTTAAAAAGAAGTATTGGATGTAATAGTTCAGTTCTGCTGTTTGTACTCTGCTGTATACTGTTTTACAGCTACCTGTTTTCTGTCTCTTTCAGCTCTTCGCAGCTACCTGTATTCGCAGCGACAATAAAATGGAATGTAACTGCTTGGCAAACATTTTCATGCGTATCAGTTTGTATTTTTTGGGTGTGTTCGGGTGGGGGGGGGGGGGGGGGGGGGGGGGGTTGGGCGATATCTTCCGTGTTCGGGAATGTGTTGGCCATATTCGTTGAAACTCAAAAAGCTTACACGGCGCCGCCATCTTTAAACTTCATAATCTATTTTCGAAAACTTCAATCGCGCATTTGCTGTTTATAATTATGTAGGTTCTGATGTAAGTATTCTAATGGTCTCACTGGTCAGAGTTAGCGCAGTTGACGTACTAGCTCCGGCCAGAGGAGGCACAGTCGGCGCAAATGTCTGGTCAGAAATAGGGTAGTCGGCCATGAACACTGGCCAGATGTTAGGCAGTCGGCTATGATTTTGAGAAGTCTGATTTTTGGTTTTATACTTCATTTTCCTCTGCAACAGTCAAGCTTAGTATTCAGTTTTACTTATGCAGTGCTGAAATCCACTGCGGGTCAACTCCGGGTATATAATACAAGATTGAAATCATTATACCAGAAACGACTACTGTAAACAATAAATAATCAATTTCTATCCTCATGAAGAATTCCCAATTAATAAATGACTATGATCTAATAAAAGTTGTAATCCAGAAACAGCCGTTCGTGTTTTGAAATTTAATGAATTTGATAAACAGCAAATTCGTGACACATCCTAAAGGGCACCTCAAAGCGTCAATAGTTAAAGTTATTTCAATTGCTAGAATTAGAGTGATCAGTTCTTGCTTTAATCTATACGAATTTCAAATGTCCAGTAGCGGACCAAAACGAACATCCGGGTGATCTCGTTTTGTCCCTGCTCATTTTTGATGTATTTCACATAAATAAAAGTAATCATTATTTCTTTCTATTCTTTCTCAAACACTGCTTATTGGGGGGTGTTTGTGTGGGGAGGAGGAGGGGTAGGTAGGGGTTAGATAGGTTTTAATTTGAATCTAATTTATGCTCATAGGAATGGGTTTTTAATGCTGAACACAAACTTGATTATATCGATAATTTAGTAATTTTTCCTAACGGTAAAAGGCCAATAGAAGTCAAAAACGTGAAATTTTCGATAGGCTAAAAATCTCAAGGATCAACTGAGTTTCTCAAGAACTTTAAAATCCTATCAATTTTTTTTACTACTCCGCGAACGATGATGAATAACTCGCCAAAAATTTGGACTGGATTATAGTTCCCAAACGCCAAATAAATTTGGTAGGTTGAAACAAAGATTTGAAATAATCACAATACAATGAAATCAACTTAACTTAATTATGAGAGCCACTAACATCAACTGCATTAAAATCTAATACTAAATAGTCGGCTTAGGCAACTCATATATTAGTTATGTTGCCATAATAAATTCGGCCAAAATTATCTGAACAATAAAGTTTATGTAAAAAAAACATCTTGCTCAGTTTAATAAACAAGGCTACGAACAAAAACTAGAAAACTGAATTAATACGGAATTTGTCTTCGCTAAGATCAAAAATGACGCTATTTACAATCAATCAGTTCATATTTAAGTCACAAGAAACTTTGTTAGAAAAGATTTAACTCATAACGGGAGCATCCATTGGTTGCATGTTAGCATTCGGGCCTGATTCTGCGTTTCCCGTTGGGTTTGAACGCATTACTTCTGGAATTTCAGGTGGATCACTGTATTTAGCTATGTCAATGTCTTCCCAATCATTTTCACCAGTTTTAAAACACGTAGGCTAACTCAGCGGGTGCTTGAGGTCTGGCGTTGTTTGCATCGAAACCACAGTCTCTTAAAGTAGTTCCGTCTTCGAGTTCTAGATACGCATTTTTGGCATCTTTGGCAGACATGTTGAATATCCGGATATCTTCAGCTGAAGTCTTGACTATGCCCTGAACAGTTTTTTTCAACTCGAGAACTGTGTTCGTTTCTTTCAGGTCTGTAAAGATCGTGTCCTTCTGACGACGCAACTGAAAGTAGACATCCATTTTTTCTAAAAAGCAGATGCTTGCTTGCACCAGACAAGCATCAGATAGAAAGCCTTATCAACAGGATTACATAACGCCTGGATGGCTTCACAACTAGTGATATCTCAGACAAATTCAGATTTTCATCATGAGTCACAGAAAACACTAGTTATCTGTTGCGTAACATATTTCATCTTCGTCAATTATTGTATAAGTTTGTAGCAGCCCCAAAGCTTCAATTTCCACAGCTCCTGTGCTTCCTATTATAGAATGCTAATTAACTTGTCTACTTTAATGAGCGTGGTACCTGAAAACCGATTAGACCGTTAAGAAATCATTCGGCTGTTTTGTCTTCAGATATTACATTCAAAGTAATAACCATCTTATCTATGGGAGTTGCTTTCATGAAAGACAACAAAAATTTTAACAGAAATCTATAAAGAGACAAAAGAAGAAAGAGCACATCAAGAAGCTTACCAAGAATCCAAGAACTGAATTGCGGAAGAACTACTTTACAGTGAAGGCACCAAATGAGTGGAATCAGCTACCAGATGAAGTGGTGTCAAGCCCTTCACTGTACTGTTTCAAAGCGACTGCATAAAAACTGTGCCTCTCAACAGTACGACACCTTCGAGTTGATAAGAGTGAAATAGGCAATACCGAAGTACTGATAAACAGAGGCGTGAGCTTAAACTTAAAATTAAATAGCTCTGATCAAAAATACTTAAAATTTCATCAAATTGCATGAAAACTAACACAGAAATAACAAAAATGCCCCCAAATTTCGGTCTAAATTTTGAGCAGCACACCTCGGGGACACATTCTTCTAATGAAGGAACACTCTTGCCACAATGAGATTCATTTACAAACCTCTTGAGCATTGAACAAATTAAGCTTAGTTGTCGCGAGTTATCGCGAGAAGCTTTGACGCACACAGTGGAATCATTAATTGAGCGGACAACTATATTCGAAGCAAATATATCTGTTCGTCAGATTCAACGAGTCGATATCAGCTCAGTTAGGCCTGAAAGATATTACAGTTCACCATGAAAAGAAGTAGATACATTTTTGACGAGGCACTTAAAACAAACTAGGATATATGGTTGAAAAATCAGTACCCTGAAAATTGGACTGCGAAAACTGTAAACGAAACTATCGAAACACTTGTGGTAGGGAAACAGAAAGCCTCAAATACCGAGAAAAAAGATATAACATTGGCTAAAAACAGTCGAGAGGAAATCCCCACCTTTTAAATGCAATACAGGCAATTTAAGCTTGCGATTGAAAGAAAAACTACAGAAAATATCTCGGTTAAATATACTTTTTACGACTAGGAAAATCAAAACTTGCTTGCCTTCGCTAAAGTCGAATTTCGATGAAAATCTGAAATCTCACGTGGCTTATGAAGTTTCTTGTAGTGGATGTGAATCAACCTATGACGCTCAGACTTGCTGTTATGTTACCACTACGATGACAGAGCACCAGAAACTTGATTTACCGGTCGGGCAGCACGTTAGCGACTGCTGTGATTTGTCGATGGCTTTTGATTGGCGGATCATTGACCAGTGCAGCGACACTGAAAAATTGATCATCGTGGAGGCATTGCCCATAAGGCAACGATAACCGAAAACAAACACGCGCGACGAATATTGGGGCAGGAGCTGACACACAAGTATTGGTCTGACAAGTGAGTCGACTTGTTCGAAAACGTTTTAACAAACAATATTTGCAAAAAAGCAAAAAAAAATCACGCTGCTGTCGGCAAACTGTCCCCCAAAATTTTAGAAATGGAAACAAAAAATTAGCGACATAATTCGAAAGTTGAAAATCAAAGATTTTCGAAAGTTACAAAAATTCGAGTTAAACAAGTTGACCAGCGCCAAGAACGTTAATCTGTAATGATTGCTGAAATATTTTCATTTTTGTTGAAAACACTCATAGAGTAAAGTTGTTAACCTGACGATGCTAGTTATAGCAAAAACGTTCATTTTTGAACTTTGAATTAGGCAAATTGACAATTAATTTTTTTTTAAATACACAATTTTGCAAAAAAATCAGACCAGAAAGATTAACTGTTTGAAGCCGAATATTTCTGTCATTTCTACAACCAGAAAACTTAGAACTTGCCTCCCCTCCGTAAATGGTCCGGTTGAAAATGACCTCCGTAGCCAACATAGCAAATGATATGTTGTATACCAAATAAAATGTTCAGGCTGTTTAGCCTGCTATGTCGGCCAGACGTCTCGACATTTTCGAACAAGGCTACAGGAGCATCTGAAACCAATCACGCCCGTAGGAGAACATTTGTCAACATGCTCAGGCACTGCGGAATATACAACGAAGATTCTGAATGGGAGTCAAGATCTGACTAGGCTACTTACTTTAGAGGCCTTATATTTTGATAGATTAAATCCAACTCTTAACAATCGTGATGAATACAGACAGCGGCCCCTGACGTTACGTTTAAAGTGATATGTTACAGTGACTTCAGTTTCGTGACTCTTGGTGATGTTTTGGACTGGTCTCTGGCCTGCCAATCCAATCACAGCCTAACAAAATTTAGATTATGTTGTTGCAGTGAAGGACTGTCGCATAGTTTTAAACTGAATCATTAGAAAGTGCAAAGTGTTCTATAATTATCTTTTTTTATGTTTTATATATATATATATATATATATATATTTTTAAACTTAATTGGTCATAACCGATGTTTTGTAAATTTGTTTATTTTCAGACTGAAGATGTCTGAAATAGCCGAAAATATTTCCGCATTCTATTGAGATTAATTAACGATTTTTATCATCGATCCTGTTTTTCAATATATAACCAAATTGAGAATAAAAATAAAGTATTTGCAAGAAAACTGAAAGATTTAGGAAATCAGGCTAAAAATTAACGAATTGAACCAGTTTTTCCTCGGAATAATAGAAATTTATCTATAAAGTGATGCCTTCCACCCCATGGAAGAGGAATTATTCATCCGAAAGGAGGTGGTTTCTATCTCTTGGAGAAAGGCATGAAGGTTTTGGTTGAAACACTTTGATAGACAATTGATGGGAACCCAGATTCAATCAGTTACAGGAACTTACAGTCAGTTCAAAGCATTTCAGGATGCTAAAAAAACAGCCACCACAGTGATTTACTTCATTACCTCAAAAAATAATTCACAAGAGACGAATTCCATGGTCAGTCTGTTGCCTAGGTCAGTGTCCAATCTCCATCAAGTTTGCGTTTTTTTTTCTTGTATTTTCATTATTATTTTATATAAGCTTTGTCAAGCATCAAACTTTGATGACACGCGGGTTACTTGAATGCTACCATTTATCGTTCCCCAAATTGACTCAATCGGATTTGCACCAAAATATAATTGTGAAGACATGAAAACTAAACAAATCCATTTAAAAAATGATCGGTTTGTGAGAGTTATGTCCCAGAGAGATTTCAATTTGAAGTTTTCGCTTAAAAACGCACTATACAATAATAAAACGAGAATATAAATAACATTTTCAAAATTTTTCTCCGAAATCAGTTTTCGCTAAACCTAAAAAAAATTGCTGATAAAAACAGGGGACTCTTCAATATGAAACGCTCTGAATGAGACATAAGCAAATTTAGGAAAGATCATAAATCGAATGAAAAAAATGGTCATGTGTTTTTGCCATATTTTTCTCGCCCAAGAATGAGAAATGATCTGGAAATTCTTAGCTACAAAGAAGCTAAAGCAATAGCGAAACATCTGAGCGTAACTTGAAAACTACGGAAATCTAATTCAGTTTATCGAACGAAACTCGAGGAAACATGGGCAGCAACTTTCCATCAGAAGAGCACGACTGGAGCTGAGGAAAAAGTTTTTCTCAGTTGATGGACCTAAAGATTGGAACGAGTTACCAGAACACGTCGTGTCAAGTGAAAGCTTGGATATCTTCAAGACACGACTTGACAGACACTGGCAACACATGATGTTCCGCGAATTGTCCTAGGGTAAGGGACAACACGGAGGAGCTGGTCGACAGAGGCAACAAACCTACAGACCAGAATACTCGAACTCGAACTAAATGATCTCAAAAAGAATTGGAAAGTACTGAGAAGGAAAGCACAGAACTCTAGAAGCAAAACTTGACAGTGATTATTCCAAAAGATTGATTTTGTGGTCTCTCGCAAAATAAAGGACTACAATAAGCCGGTACTCTAAATCAAGAAGTGAACCCCAGACGAGCAAGGTCTTGAAGATGAACTTGCGCAGAAAAGTAACTTGTACCAAACTGTAACGTAACATACACGGTTACGTTACAGTTTGGTACAGCAAACAGACAATATAATGAAGCGAAATTGTTAAGCTCTCAAATAAGCTGACAGGAATCAACTAAATCATATTATATTAAAAGAGCCTCTTCAACCATATTACTACAGCAATATCGATGAATTGATTAAACAATATAATTTGATTTCTGAAATTCAATTACTGAAGCTGGAGATAAATTCTCTAAGAAACCGGATTACCGTATCTTAGAGCTGCTTTCAGAAATTGGACTGACAGTACTGCTAGCGATCGTAATTCGAAGAAACGGAAAGCTGAAGGCAATGAGAACGTGCATGCCGACAAGGAGTCTCAAAACAGAAAACCAAAAGTTTTCAAGACGGGCACAAATATTAATCATCAGACGACAGTCAGTGCATTTAAAAGACCACAGAAAAGACGGCATCTCTACATTGGTCGTTAAAGAAACTCTGTCTATACGGATGTGGTGCTAGTACAATAGATCGAAAGACAACAGATCGAAAGCGAAAATTGGGACAATAGATCGAAAATTAAATAATTCAAGTTGCGCATTGGCCAATCAGATTTGAGCGCTGATTTATTATACAGCATATAACATGTTCTATTGTGATATTTTGTTCGGTTGTGATAGATTCATATCAAGACCCACGGGCCGCTAAGGCATGGCCATGGCTCGCGAGGCATGGCCGTAAAGTGGTAATTATATTGCAACTCGCTAATGCTTAATTTCAACCAATAAGAATCGAGATTAATTTTCGATCTATTGTCCCAGTTTTTCTGTTTTCGATCTGTTGTCCTTTCGATCTATTGTCTGGTCACCGGATGATATAACAGAATATTGCAAAAAGAAGGGAGTTGATATACTGTATTCGTGAAATATCCGGAGACGAATCTCGTCTGAAATCTTTCCACTGCGTTTTTAAATTTGATAATGATCAAGTTGAATCTCCCGATTTCTGGCCCCGAAAAATTTCATTTTCACGATTTTATTTGAATCAGAAAGGGAGGGAGTGGCTGGCCCTCTTTGATTCATGACTATCTTATGTTAAATCCGTCAGTGATTGTGTAAAGGTTTGTTTACATAATGCAAGATCGGTTCACAACAAGACCTCACAAATAAGAAATCTCATTGAAACCAATGATTTTAACCTCATAACTTTAACAGAGACGTGGATCAAAGATAACGCAAAAGCTGAGTTTCATCGCCAGCAGTGTTAGCCAAGTGGCTATTATTACTAAAGTGCAAATAGAAAACAAAAAAGTGGCAGAGGATTAGCGGTGTTCTATGATGGAAATTTACGTATCGATAATTTACCGTCGACCAAATTTTAATGTAATTGTCTTTATAAGTGAGTTAACCTCGTTAACGGGAGAAAGCGCCGTTATTCAAAAAAAACTTATTGTAGGCGATATCAATATTTCTATGCTGCTGTCAAACGATGCGTCAAGAAAACGGAGCTCTTTTTTGGATGAATTTGGTTTGCAACAGCAAGTTTCTGGGCCTACTCACAAAAGTGGCGTAATTTTAGAACAGTTCAATGAATCCGAGGACGTTGAAGTATCAGAACCTTTCGTAAATTTCGTTACAAGCTCTGATCATGGAGTTGTGCATATTGAACTTTTCAAAAACACGAGAATTTAGCTGTAAAGAAGGCGTCGTGCAAAAAATGGCAAAATTTTGACGTTGTAGACTTTGCAGAAAATATTGTTGCTCCGATCGACCGCAATAATCCTGAAAATGTTTGGAAAAGTGTTTTAATGAACGAAATCAGTTATGTCGATAAGAACCATCCTCTAAAACCTAAGTATGTGAGAACTCAAACGTGCCCTTTCTTTGCCGATGAGCTAAGAACAATGAAAGGACCGAAAAGACAATTTTAGAAAATATATAGAAAGAATTCAGATTCCCAAGCCAAAAGCCAGTTTTTTAGTTCAGTCTCGGTGTATTTTGAGCTGTTTACGAAAAAGAAAAATGAATACCTCAAAAAATGGGTCGCTGGTGAAAATAAGCGTGTTAAATATTCTATGCTGCAGCAACTCTTGGGAAAAAATAATGTTGTCCTGACGCAGTCACTATGGGAAACCGAAAGTCTAGAAAAGAGTTTTAATGCTTTTTTTAGTAAGAAAATAGAAGCCGTATTATTTCTAGAAAAGAATTTTAATGCTTTCTTTATTAAAAAAATAGAAGCCGTATTAGTATCAATGGTGTAGAATTTAATGCTTCACATACAACTACTCTGGACAATTCTCAGGTTTTTACACTGAGTGGTTTGAAATTTTTTCTACCAAAAAATTTGAACAGTACAGCACCGAATGATGTAACACCAACTATGTTATGCAAAATTGTTTTGACAAATTCTCCGGACTACTTCATTGCATTAATTAGTTTAACTCTCCAGACTGGGTATTTACTAAATCAATTTTAACAAGGCGTCGTGACGCCGCTCATAAGAATCCTAACCTTAACCCTGAAGCTGGAGATAAGTTCTATGAAGAAACCTGGTTACCCGAATCTTAGAACTGCTTTCAGAAATTGGACTGACAGTACTGCTACCGATCGTAATTCGAAGAAACGGAAAGCTGAAGGCAATGAAAACGTACATGCCTACAAGCAGTCTCAAAACAGAAAACTAAAAGTTTTCAAAACGGGCAAAAGTTAATCATCAGACGACATTCAGTGCACTTAAAAGACCAACGAAAAGACGGCATCTCTGCATTGGTTGTTTAAGCAACTCTGTCTCTGTGGATGATATAACAGAATGTTGCAAGAAGAAGAGAGTTGATATACTGTGTATTTGTTAAATATCCAGAGAGGAATCTCTTCTGAAATCATTCCACTGTGTTTTTAAATTTGATAATGATTAAGTTGAATCGCTCGATTTCTGGCCCAAAAATGCTACAATTTCACAATTTTTTTTGAATCAGAAAACGAGGGTGTGGCCGGCCTCCGTTGATAAATGACTATCTAATGTTATATCTATGAGTGACCGTGTAAATTAGAAATCTTATTTCAAATTAGAAAGACCTTAAAAATAAGAAATCTTATTGAAGCTTATGATTTTAACCTCATGTTTTTAACAGAGACGTGGATCAAAGATAACGCAAATGATGAGATTCATCTCCAGCAGTGTTACCCAAGTGGCTATTATTACTTAAGTGCAAATAGAAAAAAAAAGTGGCGGAGGATTAGCTCGGTTCTATGATGGAACTTTACGTGTCGATAAATTACCGTCAACCAAATAATAACGTACATGTCGTTACAAGTGGGTCAACCTCGTTTTATGAGGAGAAAGCGCTGTTGTCCAAAAAAATACTTTTTGTAGGCGATATCGATATTTCTATGCTGCCATCAAATGATGCGTCAAGAAAATTGAGCTCTTTTTTGGATGAATTCGGTTAACAACAGCAAGCTTCTACGCCTACTCACAAAAGCGGTGGATTTTAAGAACAGGTCACTACATTCGAGGACGTTGAAGTATCAGAAACTCTTGTAAATTTTGTTACAAGCTCAGATCATGGAGTTGTGCATTTTGACCTATTGCAAAAACACGAGAATTTAGCTGTAAAGAAGGCGTCGTGCAAAAATTGGCAAAATTTTGACGTTGTAGACTTTGCAGAAAGTTTTGTTGCTCCGATTGACAGCGATAATCCTGAAAATGTTTGGAATAGTGTTTTAATGAACGAAATCAGTTATGTCGATAAGAAACATCCTCTAATAACTGAATATGTGAGAAATCAAACGTGCCCTTTCTTTGCCGATGAGGTAAGAACAATCAAAAGACCAAAAAGACAATTTTGGAAAACATATCAAATAGGTTCAAATTCCCAAGCCAAAAGACGGTTTTCTAATTCAGACTCGGTGTATTTTGAGCTGTTTACCAAAATGAAAAGTGAATACCGCAAAAAAAAATGTCGCTAGTGAAAACAAGCGTGTTAAGAATTCTATACTGCAGCAACTCTTGGGAAAAAATAATGTTTTCCTGCCGCAGTCACTATGAACCTGAAAGTCTAGAAATGAGTTTTAATGCTTTCTTTATTAAGAAAATAGAAGCCGTATTAGTTCTAGAAAAGAGTTTTAATGCTTTCTTTATTCTAAAAATAGAAGCCGTATTAGTATCACTACCTCTAACGAATGGTGTAGAATTGAATAATTCACATACAACTACCATGGACAAAATTCAAGTTTTTACACTGAGTGGTATGAAATTACTTCTACCAAAAAATTAGAACAGGACGGCACCGAATGAGATAATACCAACTATGTTATGCAAAATTGTTTTGACAAATTCTCCGGACTACTTCACTGCATTAATTAGTTTAACTCTCCAGACTGGGTATCTACCAAATCAATTCTAACAAGGCGTCGTAAGGCCGCTCAAACAGAAGTCTAACCGTGATCCTAAATTGTTGTCGAGTTATCGCCATGTGACAAATTTAAGATTCAAGACAAAAGTTGTTGAAAGAGTTGTTTTTGAGCGAACTAAATGTATCTGGAATCTAATAATCTCAGGAGCAAGTATAAGAGTGCTTTTCGTTGCTCGCATTCAACGGAATTGGCTTTGCTGAAAGTATTTAATGATCTTCTTTGCTATCTAGACAAATCGCGCTCCGTGATATATTTTGGGTTAGACTTTTCCGCAGCGTTTGATATCATTGATCGTCAGATTTATTTGAGGTATTAGAGAAAAGGATTGGTTTGCAACGACTGGTGTTACTGTTCATTAAAAATTATCTTTCGCATCGTTCGCAACAATTTATCAAAAATGGATATCCTTCTGGTGATGTTAAAGTTAAGACGGGTTTGCCACAAGGGTCGGTTCATGGTCCTTTTTTTTCTGTTACATGCTGCCGTTAGAAGATAAAATGAAGAAGTTGGGAACAAACTATCATTTCTACGCAGATGATACCCTTTTTTATTTTGTATTAGGTTCGGCCGTCAGTCAATGCATGTTTGATGATATTATAACCTCGATTCAACGTTGGTTCAGCAATGCCAAAATGGAAATTGAATGCGGATAAGAGTGAGTATATGATTATTCGGAAAAGTAAAATTGTCAAAAATGGTTTTTACGACTGCCAGAAGATGGTAGCTACAATGAACAGGTAAAAGTTTTATGTTGCTTGATTGATTGTCAACTTACTCTGCAACGACAGATCTGCTTTGTTTCTTCGAATTCATTTTATTATCTCCGTAGAGTGTGGTCAAATTGCGATCAAGTTAAAACATCATTCCTAATTGAGTTCATTAGGGTTTCAGTGTAATCCCGTGTTGACTACTGTAATTCTCTTTATTATGGTCTGCCAAATTTTTTGTTAACAAAACTACAGCGAATAATGAACTCTGCCCTGCGTTTGGTTTTTTGATTGATTGTCACCTTCAACACCAACCTCATTGTACCTGAAGCAGCTGCACTGGTTGCCATTTAGGCAGCGCATTGTGTTCAACATTCAACTGTATACGCATCGTTTTATAGATCAGGCTGGCAAACTCCCACTATATTTACCGGATTTAACGAAACGAAACACAATGGTTACAAGGTCTCAATATTTTTACAATTTATTTGTTCCGAAATTTCGCTCTAACTTTGGAAGACGTTCCTTTTCGCATGCTGTCGCTGTTTAGTGAAATAAATTCTCATTTGGTTTAAAACTGATACCATCTGAAATTTTATTCAGGCGAAAACTCAAAACTTATCAGTTTTGTTTTTCCTGCAGCCTGCACTGTTGAGATTTCAAATGGTGCTTAAACCAGTAATAATAATAATACTGATAATAATAATAATAATAATACTAATAATAATAATAATAATAATAATAATAATAATAATAAAAATGATAATAACAAAAATAATAATGATATTAATAATAATAATAATATTAATAATAATAATAATAATAATAATAATAATAATAATAATAAAAATAATAATAATAATAATAATATTAATAATAATAAAATAATAATGATAATGATAATAAAATAATAATAATAATTGGCTTGACAAAATAATGAATGAAAAAATACCAAAAAAACAGTGCAGAGATCAAACTTGCCGCCATGGTTAGGAATTGAAGCTTCGCATCAATTAATATTTATCTCAATTGTGAAAACAAAACTAACAAAAAATCAAATCCTAGCAAATTAAACAAGCTGAAACGCGAAAAAAATGAAGTCAAACATTTCTATGCAATAGATGAAGCACTCTTGGAAGAAAAAATGTTTCGAGGGAGAGCGTGCTTCGTCTTTCAAAAGTTAATAAGATCAGCCCACAAAAATAGTATCTTCACAGCAATAATATTTTCGGAAATAGATAATCGAATGTTACTGCGCAACCTTGCTAAGTAGTAAAGTAGTTTCTGCATAGAGAAAACATTGGACGTTGATAAAGCCTGGAAAGACTCTAGCTACAGAGGAAAATATATCCAAAGATCACCTACCGCTTAAGATTGCAACAATATGCCTTCATTTTTTTATACCTGAGTGATTTGAAGAAGCCATTTACGGCATCGACGAGTAGTATGACAACGCTGGACGGGATACGACGAGGTTTGCAAAATTTTTGCTTTTATTTGATGTTAACGCTCACATTGAAAACGCTTATCTTGATCCTGAGGGTTTTGCAAACTAACGACCAATATCGAAACTGAACTTTATATCGATCACCGTGAGAACAAGGCCTTGATTTGCACTTTTCAAAAGCCTATAGAAAGTTGTACTCAACAGAAAGGATCCTTCTAAAACGCACATTGGAATCAATCTATCGGCAGCATTTGATACACTGGACCATGATATACTACTATCAATTCTTGATGTTAGCTTTGGATTCCGAGATTCTATTATCTGTATCCTAAAAAGCTACCTCACTGATTGATTTCAGAAAGTATTCATGAAAGATATGTTGTTGTAGGAGCACGAAGTCAAAACTGGGGTAGCACAATGATTGGTTTTAGACCCCCGTTTTTTTCAGTTATTTGCTGCAATTATAGCTCATATATAAAGAGCTGCAGATAAACTGTAGTAAACCAAAGAATTTATTTAATTTAACAATATAAATAAAGCATCATAAATAATGATGGGAATCATCACGGAAGTTCAATTTGCAAGGAAATGTCAAGGAATGTTTGTTCTTGACGGTACTCGTCAGGCAAGTAAATCTGTTATCTGTTAGTTTAAATAACAAGGACCCGTGCGGTAGAAAAAAACTATGAGAGAATCCCAAAGAGATAAAAAAATATGTAAAAATAATGATTAATAGTACCGAAGACAAAGACCACAATCAATACTAAAACCTCATTTAATTGAGTTGCTTTCCTCTAAATAGCTTTCCATCTTCTCATCTCTTGAAACTTTTTGTATTCCAAATCAATAATTCTAACTCTGTTTCAAAATGTTTGAATTTTTACATCTTCTTAATTAAATTAAAGTCTTAGACTTGGAAAATTTTCATCAATAATCTTGAGGTTTCAAGTGCTTAAAAACAACCTCCCAATCCAAACCGTTCGCATACACAGTTCACAGATATTATACTGGCGACATAGATTTAAAAAAAGTTCAAAAAAACATTTTGAAAACTTTAACAACTTTGTTGGTAGGAAGACGCAAATAAAAAGCACTTAAACTCGAAAACTCGAGATTCAAATTAATCTCGAGAGAATTACGCAAGACAGAAGATTTGGGATAACCCATCACTATTTTCCACCAAATTCCACCAAACTTTGTGGAAATCAGTCAGAGGAAATCAGTTTTCACAAGTGAGATTTTACTCGCGTGGTGATAACTTTTACTCGTTGGTGAAAAGACAAATTCCTTGTGTGGAAAGAGCGCATCACACACAGTGAGTAGAAATAAAGAGTTTTCCTTAGTTGTTGTCGTTGATAATTGAAACTAATCGCCACTGCGTTCGTCTTGTTAGTCTAGGAAATATTTTTTCTTTTGATCTTAGTTGCTATATTGACTTGTAGTAAAGCAGCTAATTTTATCCTTGTCGTAATTAGAGCAAAAAAATATATTATAAACATCAATAAAATTGGACAAATCGGAGTTCAGCTTAAATCATATTAAAAAAATAAAGAGACACTAGGTGGGACAGTCATCTATAAGACTGTAAACTAAATTTTCTTTGAAATTAAGTGAACAAAAAAATAAGTAAAAAAAATATCATTTTAAAATAAGCGTTAGAATTTATAACCCAAATTTTTAAACAGTAAAATAAAGAAAGTGTAAAAAAATTTCAAAACTGAAAAGGGAAAACACCTTCCAGTGACGATCAACTTGGTAATTTTTTTATAGAAACTTTTTTTTTCAACAACTAAACAAAGTCTTAAAAATGGTACGATTCAAGTAGGGGAACAGTAAAAGGGTAACGGGCTCGACCTCTAGAATACTTTTACCGGAGGCGTTTACCGGTTCGAACAACTTTTTGACGCATTTTGAGCTATTAGCGGAACTACAAAAGTGGAAAAGAACTGCAAGAAAAAATTATGATGAATGCGTTAAAACTTTTCGAGAACAGTATAGCGAAAAACCGGTCGTTTACAGGGGACGGCTAGCTTGCCGCGTACAGCAAACAGGGATAAAGCAGACAGATTTTCTGGGAGATTTAAAGCAGTTGGCTTTGAAAGCTTACCGAACGGAAACGCAGGACATCAGAGACCATCTAGTTCTGAGAGGATTCCTAGAAGGAATCAACCACAGTCAGTTGAGGTTAGTTCTCAGAAGGCAAATCGGCTAAAAGGATATGAAAATAGAAACAGTTCAGGAACAAGCAGTGCACCTGGAAGCTGTAATAAGAATAGAAGAGGAAGAGCAAACACCGAAAGTTGCTGTAATTAGACGGAATGAAACGAAAGATTTAGTGGAGGCCTTCACCAAGCTTGTGAACCAATTGTCAGTAGATCACAGACAGCGAGAAAACCGTCGAAACCAATCTAGGATGCGCAGCAGTTCGCGGGGACGGTGGGGTGAAAACAGACGTGATAGAGGACAAAAACAAGATAGTTCAACGATCGGCGGCAATTTCCAACGCTAGGACCTAGTCAACGAGACAGATCTGTCAGAAGAGATGAACCGACAGGCAGGTTTTTAAGTGAAGAGCCCGTGGACAAGATGGACACATTTCGAGAAATTGTCAAAATTATTTCCTGTGTGGAAGTTCCCAACAATTGAAAAGAAACTGCCCTTTTGAAAAGAAAACCTAAAAACCATACTCCATGGGAACAAATGCGTTCGATTAATGGACAGTGGAAGTAGTATATTGCTTTCGAGCTGGTCCACATACAAAAAACTGGGCAAACCGGGAATTATGCAAACATACACAAAACGAGTGTTAACAGCAAGTAACTCAGATGTCAAAATAATAGGAAGAGTAACGCTGTTGGTACAGCTGCAACCAAGACTACCGGAGGTCCAACAAGAATTTGTTATAACGGCAGACGAAGATATAGAATTTCTGCTGGGATATGATTTCCTGAAAACGAATAAATGTGTATTGAACTTGCACGAAGACAAATTATATAGCAGTCAGTTTAAAATTTCAATACCGTTTACCATAGAGAAAACGCAAGGTATTCAGATATTCGCAATTGCGGGACAAAACCCTTATATACAGAGTAAAAACAAAATTCTTATAAAAATTAGATTTGCTGATGAAAACAAATAAGAAATTCCGGTAGTGGAAGGATTATTGGAAGGAATTGAAGATTTTGAATTAAAACACGCAAATTTGGAAAATTCTAATCTAAACAACCAGCAGAAAGAGAAAGTACAGGAATTGTTGATAAGACATCAACAAGATGTCTCCCGAAACTAGAATATTTTAGGACATTGTGACAAAATTAAACACTAAATTAAACTCAAGAAAGATGCACAGCCGTTCAGAAGAAGTTATTGCAGTATGAGCTTTGATAAAACAAAGGCAAAAAAAATTGTCGCCGATCTATAGGATGAAAACTTAATTGAACCAACTCAATCCTATTGGGCAGCACCAGCAATATTATTGAAAAAAAAGATGGCAGCTACCGACTAGTTGTAGATTACAGCCGTTTAAACAAACAAATCGAGAAAACCAGTTGCCCGCTACCAAGAATAAATGACGTTATTGACTCTCTAGACGGAAATTGTAACTTCTCCAATATTGATTTGACATCGGGTTATTTTTAAATGGCGCTGGATGAAGAGTCCCAGAATGTGACAGCTTTTGGAAATCCAATGAGACTATACAATTGGAGGAGACTACTCATGGGTTTGGCGTCAACATCTGGAGCTTTCCAAAACTTAATGGAATTCATCATGGCGGGACTCTCCAATGATGTGGCTTTAGTATACCTCGATGACATAATTATCTTTGGTAGATCCTTTGTGGAGCATCTCACTCAGCCGTCTAGATCTTGTACTTGGACAACTTAAGGACGCTGGATTGAAAAGGAAAGGCCCAAAATGTAAGTTCTTTCGGGAAAAAATTCATTTCCTGTGACACATTGTATCAAATAAAGGCGTAGAAGCGGATCCGGCAGTCAGTAAAATGAAAAACCCACGATCAATAAAAAAATTGAGAGCTATATCAGGACTAGTTGGTTTTTACAGAAGATTCATACAAGATTTTGGAAAAATAGGAGTACCGCTTTACAAGCTATAAAACAACGAAAACGTATTCTTGGAGCAAAGAGTGCGAATCAGCAGTTGAACAACTAAAACAAGCACTATATAAAGCCCCATTATTGGGTCTAAATGACATGGATCCCTATACATTAACCACCGACGCCTCTCTTTTTGGCATTGGCGCAATTACTTTCCAAAAACAACAATGGGGTGGAAGAGTTATTGCATACGCTAGCAAAACGCTCAGCAAAGTCAACAAAACTACTCTACGTCAAAACGAGAACTTTTTGTGATCGTTTATTTCACTCAACACTTCCCAAAATTATCTTCTGCGACAAAAGTTTGTAATTTTTACCGACCATAGGGCCCTCACATGGTTATATAGTTTTAAGGAACCAGACGGATTATTGGCCAGATGGATAAAAAAAATCGGACAGTTTGATTATAAAATCAAACAAGAAGCGGGAAAGAAGATCCCTCACGCAGACTGTCTGTCGGGAGTTCCACAGACTGAAGACCAAGTCAAATATTGCGATCAAGTGAACCAAGTAAATACGGAAGACAAATTTATCTGGTCAATTGGACTAGGGAATTCGATTGAACAACTAGTTGAACATCAGATAAATGCAGCCGACCTCATAATTCTAAGAAACTGGATTGGGAACGGAAAACGTCCTCACAGAAATAAAATGGCAGGAGACCCGAGGGCACTGTGGAAAATTTAGAATGATTTTGGAAACTTATGTGAGAAAAGATGTTCACTTCGCATGTTCTTACGAAGTATGCTGTCAAAAGAAGTCTCCACGCCAGAAACACATAGACAGTCTGACAACGTGGAAACCAAGTCACCCATTTTGGCAAGTTGCCTTGGACATTATGGGACCTTTACCCGAGTCAAGTGGACACAAATACATTCTCCATGGGAACAAATGCGTTTGATTATTAGACAGTGGAAGTAGTATATTGCTTTTGAGCTGGTCCACATACGAAAAACTGGGCAAACCGGAAATTGTGGAAACATACACAAAACGAGTGTTAACAGCAAATAACTCAGATGTCGAAATAATAGGAAGAGTAACGCTGTTGGTACAGCTGCAACCAAGACTAACGGAGGTCCAACAAGAATTTGTTATAACGGCAGACGAAGATATAGAATTTCTGCTGGGATATGATTTCCTGAAAACGAATAATTGTGTATTGAACTTGCACGAAGTCAGATTATATATAGCAGTCAGTTTAAAATTTTAATACCGTTTACCATAGAGAAAACGCAAGGTATTCAGATATTCGCAATTGCGGGACAAAACACTTATATACAGAGTAAAAACGAAACTTTTATGAAAATTATATTGGCTGATGAAAACGGGGAAGGAATTCCGATAGTGGAAGGATTATTAGAAGGAATTGAAGATTTTGAATTAAAGATTGGTTTGCTTTTAGCCGCCTGTATGATATCAATGAAAGATGGTTCTAGTTTGATAAAAAATCTTAAATCTAACGGACGCACAAGTGACTGTGTATAAAAGCACTAAAGTAAGAAGCTATCTTGAAAACAACCAGAACGTAGTTGTGAATGGAATTTTCACAAATCATTGGAAACATTTCAAATGGGAAAACACGCAAATTTGGAAAATTCTAATCTAAACAACCAGCAGAAAGAGAAAGTACAGGAATTGTTGATGAGACATCAACAATTGTCTCTCGAAACTCGAGTGTATTAGGACATTTTGACAAAATAAAACACTAAATTAAACTCAAGAAAGATGCACAGCCGTTCAGAAGAAGTTATTGCAGTATGAGCTTTGATAAAACAAAGGCAAAAAAACTGTCGGCGATCTATAGGATGAAAACTTAATTGAACCAACTCATTCCTATTGGGCAACACCAGCAATATTATTGAAAAAAAGATGGCAGCTACCAACTAGTCGTAGATTACAGCCGTTTAAACAAACAAATCGAGAAAACTAGTTGCCCCCTAGCAAGAATAAATGACGTTATTGACTCTCTAGACAGAAATTGTTACTTCTCCAATATTGATTTGACATCGGGATATTTTCAAATGGCGCTGGATGAAGAGTCCCAGAATGTGACAGCTTTTGGAAATCCAATGAGACTATACAATTGGAGGAGACTACTCATGGGTTTGGCGTCAACATCTGGAGCTTTCCAAACTTAATTGAATTGATCATGGCGGGACTCTCCAATGATGTGGCTTTAGTATACCTGGATGACATAATTATCTTTGGTAGATCCTTTGTGGAGCATCTCAACCGTCTAGATCTTGTACTTGGACAACTTAAGGACGCTGGATCGAAATAAAAGGCTCAAAATTAAGTTCCTTCAGGAAAAAATTCATTTCCTGTGACACATTGTATCAAATAAAGGCGTAGAAGCGGATCCGGCAGTCAGTAAAATGAAAAACCCACGATCAAAAAAAAATAAAACAACTAAAAATCAAGCTATAAAACAACGAAAATGTATTCTTGGAGCAAAGAGTGCGAATCAGCAGTTGAACAACTAAAAAAAGCGCTACATAAAGCTCCAATTTTGGGTCCGAATGACATGGATCCCTATACATTAACCACCGACGCCTCTCTCTTTGACATTGGCGCAATCACTTTCCAAAAACAACAATGGGGTGAAGGAGTTTTTGCATACGCAAGCAAAACGCTCAGCAAAGTCAACAAAACTACTCTACGTCAAAACGAGAACTTTTTGTGATCGTTTATTTCACTCGACACTTCCCAAAATTATCTTCTGGAGCAAAAGTTTGTAATTGTTACCGACCATAGGGCCCTCACATGTTTATGTAGTTTTAAGGAACCAGACGGATTATTGGCCAGATGGATAAAAAAATCGGACAGTTTGATTATGAAATCAAACGCGAAGCGGGAAAGAAGATCCCTCACGCAGACTGTCTTTCGGGAGTTCCACAGACTGAAGACCAAGTCAAATATTGCGATCAAGTGAACCAAGTAAATACGGAAGACAAAATTATCTGGTCCATTGAACTTGGGAAATCGGATGAACAACTAGTTGAACATCAGATAAATGCAGCCGACCTCATAATTCTAAGAAACTGGATTGGGAACGGAAAACGTCCTCACAGAAATAATATGGCAGGAGTCCAAAATTTAGAATGATTTTGGAAACTTATGTGAGAGAAGATGTTCACTTCGCATGTTCTTGCGAAGTATGCTGTCAAAAGAAGTCTCCACGCCAGAAACACATACACAGTCTGGCAACGTGGAAACCAAGTCACCCATTTTGGCAAGTTGCCTTGGACATTATGGGACCTTTACCCGAGTCAAGTGGAAACGAATACATTCTTTTAGTTGAAGATCATTTTACAAAATGGTTTGAAGCATTTTCCATGAGCAACCAAGAAGCTTCAACGATGGCTGAGGCCTTTGTAACGTACGGATTTCAAGTTTTGGTTGTCTTGCAAATATCTATAGCAACAAGGGCAATAACTTCATGTCGAATGTTTTCAGGAACATGTGTAAAGAGCTGAGAATCAACAGGACATCAACAACAGTTTATCATTCTCAAGGAAAAGCAATGATAGAGAGCACCAATCGCACAATCTAAGAGAGTCTCGCAAAATATGCGGGTGAACCCCATAACACCTACTACCTTCCGCAACTACCTTCCGCTAGTAATGATGGCGTACAGATCATCAATTCACTCTGTTACCCAGTACAGCACCTTTTACCTCCTTTTTGGACAATCATGAGCGCTGCCGATTGATTCCATGTATCAAACAATACAAACCAAAATCTACCCGACCTTGAGTGAATATGTTGATGGCTTGGGAGACGAACTACGAACGTGCCATGAACTGGTACTGAAAAGCATGGATGTGGAGCAAGAAAGACAAAAAAAACCTAATTTGACTGTAGAACATTTGGACCACAATATGAAATAGGTGATTTAATAATGGTATTAAACCCTACTATGATTACTGGCCAGACAAAAATCAATTAAAACCTCTTACAGTAGACCGCAGGTAATACGTAAAATAATCAACTAATTAATCTTTGTTATTGAGAATGTGAAAACGAAAAAACAACAAAGGGTCCACTACGATTGACTCAAACGTTTTAACAGTAGAAATGCTACCACTGATATATAAGAACCTAAAAAGGCAAAGAGTGAACCGGGAACATCCCAAAATGACCTTACGGAGGACAATTATTTTGTGGAAATTGAAGTAGTCACTCCAAAATTGAATGACACAGAAAGAAGAGAAGTTCATCCTGAAGGGAATACCAGTCAAATTATCCCTAGTACTGAAATTCAAAATGAGACAGTCAAGTTCGATTTGTTTGAAACACCAATGGGTGGGAGTACAGGAGAATCGATAAATACTAACACAAACAACAAGAGCAGAAGCACAAAGATACCTGCACCCAAAGTAGCCACACAACAGAAGCGGGATAGCCGGTGGCAACATCCGAAAAGAGTGAAGGCGAAGAGTTTCCAAATAAAAGCACGGCTTCAACTTCACAAAATTTTACCGAACGACGATATCAAAAAAGAAGTGCGTCGGGAATAACAAGACCACCGAAACTGAAAGACTATATTTCTTTCAAGAATAACGATTCGAAAAATTGATAATGATGTATTTTTTTAAAAAGGTGATACGACAAAGCCCACATTGGAACGTGCAGCTGAACTGGAAAATTTTTCAATTCGTTAGCATATTAGGTTTTTCACAACCCTTAAAGATTGTGGGGTGTGATTTTGAGAACATTCTGCAGACGCAAAAATTAGCCATATCTGAATTGACCAAATGCGAAACGTCCCATATCAAGGAGGAGCAGGTAAACCAAGGAAGACTTACCTTCACTGAGAATAGCATGAGTAAATTAAGATACTGCATGTACAGGGCCACATATACTGTAACTGCGCTGAGAAAAAGGTTGATATGACGATGCAACATACCTCAACGAGAAAACCCAAATAATCCCAACGTTTTACCTCTTAAAGGAATCAGTCTACCAAAAACTGTGGCGGGTACACAAAAATGTGTTACCGGAAATCGGTGACTTTAAGTTTAATGCTCTTAAGGAAATACTTAATGGGATGGCTGGTGACGGAAGCGACTCAGATTTTGTTCAGAAAATATCAAAAACATTCATGAAAGGTGAGGAGAAGAAGGGTGTGAACTACCCCGTCTATCCCGTGCACTGGATCAATCCAAAAGGGGAAAAACAAAAAGTAACATCATGATAAATGCTGAAAGCTTCATGGAAAACTCGTTCATACAAACTAGGGAAACAACTGTAGGAACTTGGTTTTATTTTAAAGACCCTCTGAAAGAAGAGCAAATTCTGTTATATCAAGGAGATACGTTCGAATTAGATTCAGTACAAAATATATTTGACCAAGATACAAAACCAAATATGTTTACGATATTTAAATTTTCGAACCAAACAACAGCAAAGATAGTCAACGCTGGAAACAGTAAGTATTAGACCAGCAAGTTAGACGAAAAAAGAAATTTAATTGTTCAGGTAAAAAACAAGACCTTACAGGTAGACGAATTTCACCTTTTTGAAACAAACCCAAGAAACCTGTATTACAAATATGAATCCTTGAGGATCAAGGAACGTTAGTTTTCACCAACAGATATATCTGAGACAGATCTCAGGGACACAAAGATAGATCAACTCTTTGTGTGGGATTTTCGAGGAATGTTCGAAAATTTGAAAGAATTGGAGCTATTGAATTGTCACATAGAAAAACTTCAGAGAGCAATGATTCTAACTACACAGAAAAAATGGAAACCCACACCAAGTTTTCTGAAATCAACAAAACGCTCTGGAATTACACGCTGAAAGAGCGGGAGGAGTACTTTATGTCCATAATCTCGCTAAAGTTGTCGTGCGTGTTATAGAAATTTTTTTTGTACCGAAGAAGTACCAGTTAGGGTTACTTCTGACAACAGTTCAGAAGGGATAAGATACATGGACCCCTTTTCGAATGTGTTCTATAGAAATTTTACACCAATAAATTGCAACCCATTGTACCCGAACCCACTTGAGTGGCAGATCGGGTCCTGGATTACATATGGCCGACAATTAGAACTGATTCAGAAGCCCAATGAGATACCCAATCACAGAGTTAATGTCAATTGGTCAAGTACTGCACCAATGGAGGGACTGTTCAATGATGATGACATTGAAATTACCAAGACAGTCCAAAGTTTAAGACGCTCGAGAAAAACAATAACAAGAAGAGAGGTTTTCCTGGGAGAAGGGGCTCAGATGAACATGAGACCTTAAAGTATTACAACACGGACTTCTGATACGGGCATCAGTGGCACGAACTCTTGTTTTTATGTTACCCTGGTAACAAAGTGAACAAATCTGGCATGTGGCCAGGGAAGTCAACATAAGTTTGATGACCATTTTTATTGGATCTAAAGTCATATTTTGTTTGGCACCTGTGTTCCTTTGTTTCTTTCAATGGATATGCTACGCAGTGGCACCAATCCTGTAATTGCACTGCAACCCTTTAACCCAATGGGGGAACAAGGTTTTTCTCATCATCTAAAGCAACGTTCTAAGGAAGAAAGGAACAAAAATTGACAAGAATAAGGACAGATGAACGGTGTGATGGTAATACAAACATTGTGGTTATAAAAGCCAAAAAGACTAAATCTGTACCAGATATGACAGAAAACAAGATTGACACATTGACACATTAGATTAATTCAAATGTATGATAATAAGGAATGGCACAACCAAAAATTGGCAATTATTGCTACTATCTACCCGAGTTCTTCGATGTCAAGTTGGCTGTCAGGCACCAAGTGTATCGGGCTGCAGGAGTGACCTCAAATAAAAGATACGTTGTTCCATTGACGCAGCTGCAAACGCCCAATATAGTGGATAGAGCCACAATTAGTGTTATGGAGTTAAATGAAATGCATCAGAGAATCGAGTAACAGCAAAAGAAGGTTGACAACAGCGAAATGCTGGTAACTGCCGGGGTTCGGCTCGAAGAGGAGCTTCGGCGGTTATAACTTGAAGGTCAAAGGTTAAGTGACCAATAGCTTGAGACCAAACGACTGCTTGGATACGCTGGGAATCAGCGGGAGTCCTGCAGGATGCAGGTTGAATATTGAAGAAAGAGTTGGAGGGGGTTACAAATGTAGCCAAAACAAAGACAAGAGAATATATCGCTCTGGTGGATCAGCGGGAGTGTTTAGCTTGGGAGTTGGAGAATGAGAGGTAGATAACAGAAAGCTAAGGAGTAGGATAAGAACAGAGCAGACATCAAAGAAGATCATCCAGAGGAGGCTGGAGGCGATCAACGCACAGAGCCCGTTCAGCCGACCTCCAATTTTTAATTCCCGCAACCGGGGGCCACAGACAGCACTATCCAGAAACATTTCAAAATGTTGCCCATGCTCTGTCATACGGACAAGGGTTGTCGGGAAGACCTTTTCAAAATTGTTTTTCAGGCGAAAAAAATTATGGAAGACGAGGAGGCAAGTAATATTCATGACAAGTACGGGATTGAAAAAGCACAAGAATATATGAACTCTAACATGGACCTTTGAAACTCAAATTTTCTAAGAGAGAGGCAAAGTAGTAAACCATAGAATTTAATGTATGACATGCTCATGAAATACATATTGAAAGCACTATTTGAAATTTTCACAATAATGGGAGAACAAAAGAGATGGTTACCCAGAGTAAACCGGAATTTAACAAAATAAAGAAAGCATCATAAACAATGATGGGAATCATCACGGAAGTTCAACATCACGGGAGACGTCAAGGAATGCTTGTTCTTGACGGGACTCGTCAGGCAGGTAAATCTGTTATCTGTTAGTTTAAATAACAAGGACCCGTGCGGTAGAAAATAGCTATGAGAAATTCCCAAGGAGATTAAAGAAAATGGTTAAGAATAACTTAAGATTAATCAACCAATAAAAGTACCGAAAACAAAGATCATAATCAAAACTAAACCTATATAATTGAGCTGCCTTTCTCTAAATAGCTTTCCATCTTCCCATCTTGTGAAACTTCTTGTATTTCCAATCAATAATTCTAACTCTATTAAAACGTTTGAAAACTTACATCTTCAAAATTAAATAAAGTATTAAATTTTCATTACTAATCTCGATGTTTAAAGTGTTTAACAAACACCCAAACCGTAAGGTAACCGTACCCAGTGCGCGTGCGCAGATATTATAAAACTACAATTTCAATGCGGCTGAAACCCTTATTTATTTTTTCTATGAGGAGACGGTGACTCAGGAAAAGTTTTATTTTATCATTAGCACCTTAAGAAACGGTTTGGTTGCGCAAAACTGAGATTAAATACTAGTAGAACAGAATTTATGAATTCAATTAACTTCAATTTCAATGAACTTCAATTTGGTTGAAAAGCTTTTACTTTCACAGCAAATCAGTTCAGTTACTTCTGCCTACTAATATATGCTCCGAAAGACCTATTCCATCATAGACATAGTTGATACAGATGTCCTAGTATTGTTGATAAGAGTCATGATTATTTCGCGGCTTGACTACCGCAACTCAATTTATTATGGATTACATGCTGTACTTCATGCAAAGTTACAACGGATAATGAATTGTGCATGCAGGCTAGTGTTTCAACTGTCAACGGAATACCAATTTCAAGACTCATTAGGCAGCTACACTAGTTACCCGTGCAGTATCCTGTGCTAATGAAT
>NC_134473.1:57931203-57933703 GCF_964194025.1 Convolutriloba macropyga
TGATAATTTAAATGATAATAATAATAATAATAATAATAATAATAATAATAATAATAATAATAGTAATAATAATAATAATAAAATTATTAATAATAATAATAATAATAATAATAATATAATAAAAATAATAATATTCATAATAATAATAATAATGACAATAATGATAATAATAAAAATAATAAAAATAATAATATTAATAATATTAATAATAATAATGATAATAATAATAATAATAATAATAACAATAATAATGAAATTAATAATAGTAATAAAATTAATAATAATAATATTAATAAGAATAATAATAATAATAATAATAATAATAATAATAATAATAATATTAATAATAATAATAATAATAAAATTATTATTAATAATAATAATAATAATAATAATAATAATAATAATAATATTATAAAAATAATAATATTTATAATAATAATAATAATAATGACAATAATGATAATAATAAAAATAATAAAAATAATAATAATAATAATAATAATAATAATAATAATTATAATAATAATAATAATAATGATAATAATAATAATAATAATAATAATAACAATAATAATGAAATTAATAATAGTAATAAAATTAATAATAATAATAATATTAAAAAGAATAATAATAAATTTAATATTAAAAACGATGATAATTTAAATGATAATAATAATAATAATAATAATAATAATAATAATAATAATAATAATGATAATAATAATAATAATAATAATAATAATAATAATAATAATAATAATAATAATAATAATAATAATAATAATAATAAAATTAGTAGTAATAATAATAATAATAATAATAATAATAATAATAATAATATAAAAAAAATAATAATATTTATATTAATAATAATAATGACAATAATAATAATAATAAAAATAACAAAAATAATAATATTAATAATATTAATAATAATAATGATAATAATAATAATAATAATAATAATTATGCGATACAGCTGGTACGAAGTAAAAGGCAATTTTGGCCGTACCAGATGTATCAAAAATTTAAAGCACACCGTACCGTCCGTAGAACCGAATCAAACTTGCTCAAAACTTCAAAATTGTTCTATCTTTCGTTTCAAGTGTTCATAGGAGGCCACAGGCAGTGCTTTAACCCCAGCTAGGTTTTTTTCGATTAATGTGCAGTTGTGTACCACATCAAGAATTCGATACATCCAGTACAGTCGTTTTTTGCGTATATGTTAGATAAGTTGCTGCCATTGAAATGCGTATTTGTATTATAGAAGTGATCGTTAGCAATTTCCATGGGTTTTTCTTATCCGTTTCCAAAACACAATCATTTGTTCACTATAATTTTTCTGCTTTTTCCGGTTTATCTCAAAAAACTCTATTTCTTTCGGATACATTTGGTACAACCAATCAATCTTTGAACAAATTGAAATTCGATTGAAAAATGGAGCTTGGAGAAAAAAGCGGGACCAATGACGAAATGGATTACTTGGTTACTGAAACGAATTGCGAAACAGATGGGATCGTAGGAGCTGCCAGTTTGATAATGAACACCCAGGAAAATCTCATTGTGGACGAAGCGCTTCTTGATACGACCGACGATCTGTTGAATCTGTCTTTGTTCATGAATCCCGCACCCGAAACTGAAATTGGACCAGCAGAAGTAGCTGAAATTGATACCACTAATCGAAATGCTGATATTGTACAGGCGACTGAGCCTGCTAAGAGACGACGAAAACTAAAAAGGCTGGGGCGACGGATAGCTCAACCTAAAACAAAAGGCTTGTATTCTGTGCAAAAGGCCCCACAACAACATGAGACAGCACTTGGAAAAGTACCATAGTATTAGCCATCGAGTTCGGGCTTTCATTTTGTATAAAATTTAAGAGCAGCAGAAACTTTTTCAGTGGTGCAAAATGGAGTAACTGGAGATGGCTGTTATTCAAGATACAACTGGTACTAGGAGTACATTTACTCACAGATTTTGCTTTTCTCAATGAATGGCAACGGAATTGACCATAACAACTTGTTCCCTTATTATATATAGGCGTTGTCGAAACTATTTTTTTGCACTGTTACTGTATGTTGAGGTTTTTTTCCCAATATTAAACAGAGGCTAAGAATTTAAGAATTTTTCTTAAAATGTACGGTACCAGGCGTATAGGGACCGGTTACATGTGTAGTCGTAACACAACTTAAAATCATTGCGAGTTCCCAATTTTCATCATGTGCCATTTCGATTCGAAGCTCATTCGAAATTGCTACATCAGAAAACACAAACCTTCCAGTCACAAAACGGCGCGTACCGGACACTCTCTATTAATTTTTTTTCCGAATTACAAATTGAATTGAATATGCTTTTTTTCTATCAGCATCATTCTTCATATATGAAGATATCTGAGTCTCGGTACGTTCGCGACTGATCGCTGGCCAACTTCTGATTCATTTTTTATTACTCCTCTGGCAAGCCATTATCACCTATATGAAAGGTGTGTGTACCAGGT
>NC_134473.1:57951203-57953703 GCF_964194025.1 Convolutriloba macropyga
TGACTACGTTGTTCTGAGCGTGTGAATCGTTGTTGTTGTTTGTGTTTCGGTGTGTTTTAGTTGTACCAGTGAAACCGTTTGGATGTTCTTGCGTCCTCAGTCTGTGTTGTCCTGTGTTCCTGGAGTTCTTAAATTGATCGTTGTGTCCGTTGATTGGACTTATGGGGAGTCGAGGTAGATTACCTCTGGTGTTCTGTTTGAGGTATTTGCGTCTTCCTATTGTGATTGAATGTTTAGCGCTCAATCTTTTCTACGGTTCGATCCATTTTTGGCGAGGAGATAGTCGATATGAAATCAGGTTGTTCTCTATTCAGTGTTACTGGCGGACATTCGATGGATGTACTCATACAGATTAATGGGTCGTTGCTTATCAGTACCGGAATTTGTGGTTCGTTGGATGTTGTTGGAGAAATTTTTAGCTTCTTGGTGCTATCGTCCTCTTCGATTTTGTCCAGATCGAGTACAAAAAAGATCTATTCTTTGTGCGGCCATTTGATTTTTTGCTGTTTGGTTTATTGGTCGTAGTGTCATGTGGATTTTGAGATTTTGGCCGTGTACTTGTATGTCGGGGTTTGTTTTTGCCACTGTGATTTCTTCTCATGGCCGCGCCGTTCTTCCAGGCAAAATTTTCTTTGTTATAGTTTTACTCTCCTTCGGTTTTACATCCTACCATATGTATTAGTCGCGGTTTTTTCTCCATGTTCTTTTCTGCAACGGGAGGTGATAATTTTTGTTTTTCTTTTCTGATGCTAGATTACTTCTCCTTAGAACAGCGTTTTTCCTTAATGGAGTTTCACTAATAATTGTGCTTGGAGTGTAATCAGTTATTATACCCTCTTCTATTATATTTCAAAGAGGAGATAGAGTGTTTTCTTTGCTTTTCTTGCGGTGGAGTTTCTGGCAACGTTCTGTTTATTTTTTTTTCAAGTTGTTTTTTCTAGAATGGAGAAGTGAAGTTTGGACGGTTTTATCTTACTTGCTCTTGTTACCAATGGTTGATTGCTGATTTGCATATCGGCCAATGATACCCTTCTTGGGGGCTGTCCGCGTATTGAATGTCAAGTTAATCTTCACTTGTTTAATCCAATCTTCAAAATTCGTCTTTAGTCAAAACGGATTTCTTCAAAATTCTTTTGTCTAAACAGTACTGCTTTAAGTTTATAAAGTTTAGATTGTCTAACTTAGTTTTTATTAGTATGTTTGATAGTTCCGTGTTCGGTTTTCTGCCGAAGAGAGCTGCAAAGGGTGGTTAGTTTTGTTGTTTTGTTTGGCATCAATGTAATATTTTGTATAACTTGAGTTATTTTTGTTGAGAGTAATTCATTTCTCCAATTGGGGTCTATTTCCAAATCACTGAGTCTACATTTGCTAGTTTGGAATAGTTTTTCTACCATTTCTGTGCCCTTGTGGTCTGTAGCTTAAGCCAGAATCATTTCAATGTTTTTGTTTTTAAAGAAAGTTTTGGATTCACGTGATTTAAATGCCCGGGCCTGGTCACGTCTTATTGTCAGGTCTGCCGTGGTGTTCGCAGTACAAGTCCAGGTAGTCTCTTGCCGTTTTAGTGCCGCAGTTGTTGAAGCATTCTACCGATGGATATCGTGAAACGCGGTCCACTTTAACCAAAATATAGTTATTAGTGGTGTTATTACATGTTATCGGTCCAGAAAAGTCCATTTGGAATTCTTCGTTCAGTTTTTTTTAACTCATTTAGTGTGCTTCAATTTTCATTTGTTGTCTGTTTTTTTGGTTGGTAGTTTGTATTTCGTTGATTTGTGTTACTGTCGTATTTTTTTTCTACCTGGCTCATAGCAAATTGTCCTGGTTTTTTGCAGTAATTACAAGTTGCATATAGCCGGGCATAATTTTAGGTGGTTGGTTTTCAAATTGTTTTCAAATTTCCAACACCGTGGATGTTTGTTGTAAGCTTGGTTGTCGTTTTAGAAATTTTTGATTGTGGTTGCTTTGCATTTCCTTGGTCTTTAAGTATCAAACGGTCGGCCAGTTGGTTGTATTTTTGTTTGTTTTTAGTATACCTTGTTGATTAGTTTAGCCCTTTTTTCTCTTTATTACGTAGTTGAGTACTTATAGGTGGTTTCGTACCTCCGAAAAGAGTTCCATTTGGATGTTTGAATTCTTCATGTTGGCAATGAAAACGTCTCTCACGACAATGGAATCCAAGTTCTCGAAGTCGACTGTAGAAAGTTTCGAGTGATTCGTTAGATTGCTGTGTTGTGTTGAAATATTGAAAACGTTTGAATGGTATTTTTCCCTGTCTCGTGAATGTTATGTTTAACTCTTGTGTATCAGTTCATTTGTTGCGCATCTGTCTATTCTTGTATGTGGGTTCCTTTGATGAAATTTTCCGGTAGCTTCTGCTCCTGGAGATAAGTAGATGAGACTTTTCACCTTGATATTGGTTTTATCCCGTGTTAGTCTCTCGATCATGGATCCCTTTATTTGAATTGCTAGACGTTCATTTTCCCAATTCACCTTCTATTTC
>NC_134473.1:57958703-58034098 GCF_964194025.1 Convolutriloba macropyga
TGAATCACAGGCATGCTTACCAAATGAAGTCAAAACAAAAGAGATGGGGCGGATCTAGAGAAAAGTGTACCGCCTGGATTTTTAGCAAATGGGATAACAATTACTAAGAAGATTAAAGAAATAAAACTGCATCATCTATCAATATTCTTGGAACTGCAGAATCTTCCACTGCTAATGTCCTTAATTAGAAGCAAAAGCAACATCAAAATGTATATGCAAACCTTAATTGGAACGACATCTGTGAACTACGAGCCAGCAAAACCAGTAACTTTTTCTACCTCATCAAAAGGAGTGCGACATTTTGTTGGTTTTGAAATATGAAACGGTTGGCCACTTGGTTGTATTTTTATTTGTTTTAGTATATCTTGTTGATTAGTTTAGCCCCTTTCTCTCATTATTACATACCCGGGTCGAATGTCCTCCCTAAAACCCTCCCATTTTGATGTAAGAATGGGGGGTAATTTGTCTATGGGGGTAAATTGATGTAAGAATGTGGGGGTAATTTGTTCGGAGGGGTAAAATGATGTAAGAGTTGGGCTGCAATGGGAGGACTTTTAAGGAATTACCCCCTGACTGAAATTGCCATGTAAGAGTGGGCTGCAATGGGAGGACTTTTAAGGAATTACCCCCCATGACTGAAATTGCCATGTAAGAGTGGGCTGCAATGGGCTGCACTGGGAGGACTTTTCAGGAATTAACCCCCGACTGAAATTGACATGTAAGAGTGGGTTGCAATGGGCTGCAATGGGAGGACTTTTAAGTAATTACCCCCCCGGACTGAAATTGCCATGTAAGAGTGGGCTGCAATGGGCTGCAATTGGAGGACTTTTAAGGAATTACCCCCATGACTGAAATTGCAATGTAAGAGTGGGCTGCAATGGGCTGCACTGGGAGGACTTTTCAGGAATTAACCCCCGACTGAAATTGCCATGTAAGAGTGGGCTGCAATGGGCTGCAATGGGAGGACTTCTAAGGAGTTACCCCCATGACTGAAATTGTCATGTAACAGAGGGCTGCAATGGGCTGCACTGGGAGGACTTTTAAGGAATTACCCCCCTGAATGAAATTGGCATGTAAGAGTGGGCTGCAATGGGCTGCAATGGGAGGACATTTAGGGAATTAACCCCTGACTGAAATTGCCATGTAAGAGTGGGCTGCAATGGGCTGCAATTGGAGGACTTTTAAGGAATTACCCCCTGACTGAAGTTGCCATGTAAGAGTGGGCTGCAATGGGCTGCAATGGAAAGAGTTTTCAGGAATTACCCCCAATGACTGAAATTATCATGTGAGAGTGGGCTGCAATGGGCTGCAATGGGAGGACTTTTAAGGAATTACCCCCCATGACTGAAATTGCCATGTAAGAGTGGGCTGAAATGGGCTGCAATGGGAGGAGGGGGTAAAACGAGGTATTATTTGGGCTGCCAAGGGGGGTAGAATGGTGTAAGAGTGAGGGGGTAATTTTTTCAGAGGGGGTAAAATGATGTAAGAATTGGGCTGCCAAGGGGGTTAAAATGGTGTAAGAGTGAGGGGATAATTTGTCCAGAGGGGGTTAAGCGATGTAAGAGTTGGGCTGCCAAGGGGGGTAAAATGGTGTAGGAGTGAGGGGGTAATTTGTTCAGAGGGGGTAAAATGATGTAAGAGTTGGGCTGCCAAGGGGGGTAAAATGGTGTAGGAGTGAGGGGGTAATTTGTTCAGAGGGGGTAAAATGATGTAAGAGTTGGGCTGCCAAGGGTGGTAGAATGGTGTAAGAGTGAGGGGGTAATTTGTTCAGAGGGGGTAAAATGATGTAAGAGTTGGACTGCCAAGGGGGGTAAAATGGTGTAAGAGTGAGGGGTTAAATTGTTCAGAGGGGGTAAAATGATGTAAGAATTGGGCTGCCAAGGGGGGTAAAATTGTGTAAGAGTGAGGGGGTAATTTGTTCAGAGGGGGTAAAATGATGTAAGAATTGGGCTGCCAAGGGGGGTAAAATGGTGTAAGAGTGAGGGGGTAATTTGTTCAGAGGGGGTAAAATGATGTAAGAGTTGGGCTGCCAAGAGGGCTAAAATTGTGTAAAAGTGAGGGGGTAAAATGATGTAAGAATTGGGCTGCCAAGGGGGGTAAAATTGTGTAAGAGTGAGGGGGTAATTTGTTCAGAGGGGGTAAAATGATGTAAGAATTGGGCTGCCAAGGGGGTTAAAATGGTGTAAGAGTCAGGGGTTAATTTGTCCAGAGGGGGTAAAATGATGTATGAGTTGGGCTGCCAAGTTGGGTAAAATGGTGTAAGAGTGAGGGTGTAATTTGTTCAGAGGGGGTAAAATGATGTAAGAGTTGGTCTGCCAAGGTGGGTAAAATTGTGTAAGAGTGAGGGGGTAATTTGTCCAGAGGGGGTAAAATGAGGTAAGATTTGGGCTGCCAAGGGGGGTAAAATGGTGTAAGAGTGAGGGGGTAATTTGTTCAGAGGGGGTAAAATGATGTATGAGTTGGGCTGCCAAGTGGGGTAAAATGGTGTAAGAGTGAGGGTGTAATTTGTTCAGAGGGGGTAAAATGATGTAAGAGTTGGGCTGCCAAGGGGGGTAAAACGATGTAAGAGTGAGGGGGTATTTTGTTGTGATGGGGCAATTCTAACAATAATTATTTATATATATATATATATAGACCATCAAGAGTTGGACAAGCATCGACGGTCTGGAGGATAAGGCGACGCAGCTGAGGGTACAGAGGTTGTGGTTTCAAGACTGGCAGTCTTCAGGTATGGGGGCTAAAAGATTGAGGGGGTAAAAGGGTGTAAGATTTGGGCTTCCAAGGGGGGTAAAATGACGTAAGAGTGGGGCTGCAATGGGTAGATTTTTTAGGAATTTGCAGCTCAAAACTCTTACGTCTTTTTGGGCTCCATTGGGCTTCCAAGGGGGGTAAAATGGTGTAAGAGTAAGGGGGTAAAAGACAAATTAACCCCCCACTCTTACATCTTTTTTGGTCTGCCGAGGGGGGTAAAATGGTGTAAGAGTGAGGGGGTAAAAGACAAATTAACCCCCCACTCTTACATCTTTTTTGGTCTGCCAAGAAGGGTAAAACGATGTGAGAGTTGGGGGGTAATTTGTCTTTTACCCCCTCACTCTTACACCATTTTACCCCCCTTGGAAGCCCAATGCAGCCCAAAAAGACGTAAGAGTTTTGAGCTGCATTTTCCTAAAAAATCCTCCCATTGCAGCTCCACTCTTACATCATCTTGCAAGCAACTTGGTACCCGTATGCATTCACTTGCAAGACTGCTTCCAAGATGCTAGCAAGTTTTTCAATTCGGCGATCACTAGCCCCCCTCCCCCAAGTTATAGCATTATTATTTAACTACAGTAATGGTCGGGGTTGATGATTTGGTAAATTTCATTACATTCCCAGTGAGAAAGTGAAAAGAAAGTAAGAGTTGAGCTGCCCAGGGGGGTAAAATGGTGAAAGAGTGAGGGGGTAATTTGTTCAGAGGGGGTAAGGTGATGTAAGAGTTGGGCTGCCAAGGGGGGTAAAATGGTGTAAGAGTGAGAGGGTAATTTGTTCAGAGGGGGTAAAAATATGTAAGAGTTGGGCTGCCAAGGGGGTGTAAAATGGTGTAAGAGTGAGGGGGTAATTTGTTCAGAGGGGGTAAAATGATGCAAGAATTGGGCTGCCAAGGGGGTTAAAATGGTGTAAGAGTGAGGGGTTAATTTGTCCAGAGGGGGTAAAATGAGGTAAGAGTTGGGCTGCCAAGGGGGGATAAAATGGTGCAAGAGTGAGGGGGTAATTTGTCCAGAGGGGTAAAATGAGGTAAGAGTTGGGCTGCCAAGGGGGGTAAAATGTTGTAAGTGTGAGGGGGTAATTTGTTCAGAGGGGGTAAAATGATTTAAGAATTGGTCTGCCAAGGTGGGTAAAATTGTGTAAGAGTGAGGAGGTAATTTGTCCAGAGGGGGTAAAATGAGGTAAGAGTTGGGCTGGCAAGGGGGGTAAAATGGTGTAAGAGTGAGGGGGTAATTTGCTCAGAGGGGGTAAAATGATGTATGAGTTGGGCTGCCAAGGGGGGTAAAATGGTGTAAGAGTGAGAGGTTAATTTGTTCAGAGGGGGTAAAATGATGTAAGAATGGGCTGCCAAGGGGGATAAAACGATGTAAGAGTGAGGAGGTAATTTGTTGTGATGGGGCAATTCTAACAATTATTATTTATATATATAGACCGTCAAGAGTTGGACAAGCATCGACGGTGTGGAGGATAAAGCGACGCAGCTGAGGGTACAGAGGTTGTGGTTTCAAGACTGGCAGTCTTCAGGTATGGGGGCTAAAAGATTGAGGGGGTTAATTGATGTAAGAGTTGGGCTGCCAGGGGGGTAAAATGATGTAAGAGTTGGGCTTCCAAGGGGCGTAAAATGACGTAAGAGTGGGGCTGCAATGGGAGGAGTTTTTAGGAAATTGCAGCTCAAAACTCTTACGTCTTTTTGGGCTCAATTGGGCTTCCAAGGAGGGTAAAATGGTGTAAGAGTAAGGGGGTAAAAGACAAATTAACCCCCCATTCTTACATCTTTTTTGGTCTGCAAAGGGGGTAAAATGGTGTAAGAGTGAGGGTTAAAAGACAAATTAACCCCCCACTCTTACATATTTTTTGGTCGGCCAAGGAGGGTAAAACGATGTGAGAGTTGGGGGGTAATTTGTCTTTTACCCCCTCACTCTTACACCATTTTACCCCCCTTGGAAGCCCAATGCAGCCCAAAAAGACGTAAGAGTTTTGAGCTGCATTTTCCTAAAAAATCCTCCCATTGCAGCTCCACTCTTACATCATTTTGAGCGGAAAAATTCAACCCGTGTAGTTGAGTACTTATATGTGGTTTCGTACCTCCATTAAGAGTTCCATTTGGATGTTTGAATTCTTCATTTTGGCTATGAATAAGTCTCTCACGATGTCCTCCTCCAGATCTCTAAAGCCACAATGGGATCCAAGTTCTCGAAGTTGACTGTGGAATGTTTCGTGTGAATCATTAGGTTGCTATGTTGTGTTGAAAAACTGAAAACGTTCGAAGGTTATTTTTCTCGGTCTCGTGAATGTTATGTTTAACTCGTGTAGCAGTTCATTTGTTGCGATTCTGTCTATTCTTGTTAGTGGGTTCCTTTGATGAAATTTTTTGGTAGCTTCTGCTCCTGGAGATAGGTAGATTAGACTTTTCACCTTGATATCGGTTTCTTCCCATGTTATTCTCTCGATCATGGATCCTTTTCTTTTAATTGCTAGACATTCATTTTCCCAATCGACATTTTTTCCATTTATTTTGTTCTCTAGCTCTGAATTCATTTTCCGTTTTGCGCTCCATTCAATCTTCATAAGATGGTAGGGTAAAGGCGGATACAAAAAGTCAGTTCTTCTGGGTTTCAGTTCAGTTTTAGCAGTTTTTCTCCGTGGATACTTTCTTTCCCATTTTTGCTAATTTCGGCGTTTCCATCCATTTTGTACACTCTATGTTTGGGTTAGCTCCGCTCACTTAGAATGGTGGTTGACCTAATGGTGATCGTGAAGCTGACCGCGCCATGTTATACTTGAATATGCTGTTGTTGTGGAATTGCGTGTTCATTATTGATGTCTCCGCTGGAGTTCCACTCGTATCATGTCCAATTGGACTAGTGCACCCCGTTAACGATTCCGAGCGTAAGGTGTAATGACGGGGCGTTACCGAATACGAATGGAGGGAGTGATACCTTCTCTCTTCCAGGTCTACATGCGACTAGCGTTATGCATTTGATAAAATTGTTAGATAAATTAAGGAACTCTACACCTACCGGACTCAGAAGTGTGAATGAGAATAGAACAAGGTTTAAAACTTGAATTACATTTTCATTCGTTTCTGCCATACGCAATTTAATTGGATGGCGTCACATTCGTTGTCTGCTGAGCAGATGCCTGTTAAATTAACTTGGGTTGGTCTAGGTCACCTTGAATATATACAGTGCCAACAGTACAACTGTGACGGTTATCTAAATATGTACAGACAATGTGTATAAACTTATAACATATAGTTTATTATTTTTATAGATAAAAATTCTGACGCTTGGTTTTGATGCGGATGACTCCTGTGGAAACTTCTGTATCTCAATAATGATAAAAGTAATAAAAATAATAAAATTAATAAAAATAATAATTTTAATAATAATAATAATAGTAATAATAATAATAATATTAATAATAATAATAATAATAGTAATAATAATAATAATAAAACTAATAATAATTATAATAATAAGAATAATAATAATAATAATAATAATAATAATAATAATAATAATAATAATAATAATAATGATAATAATAATAATAATAATAATAGTAATAATAATAATAATAATAATAATAATAATAATAATAATAATAATAGTAATAATAATAATAATAATAAAAATAATAATAATAATAATAATAATAATAATAATAATAATAACAATAATAAAAATAATAATAATAATAATAATAATAATAATAATAATAATATTGAAATTAATAATAAATTAATTGGTGTATTAAGGTCCACAAATTTATCTTGCAAAGTAAGTGTAGAGAAATGGTAATAAAAAACCTGAAAAGCATTCCAATTTGTCAAATGGAATGCATTTAAGGTAGCAAACACGAATAGGTAGCAAAACTGAATGCGTATGCCGAGCACGTGTGGTCTATCATCAGCTGTGAATCACAGGCATGCTTACCAAGTGAAACCAAAACAAAAGAGATTTGGCGGATCTTGAGAAAAGTGAAACGCCAGTATTTTTAACAAATGGGATAACAATTACAAAGAAGAGTACAGAAATTAAAACTGCTTCATTTATCAATATGCTTGGAACTGCAGGATCTTTTTCTGCTAATGTCCTTAATTAGAAGCAAAAGCAACATCAAATTGTATGTGCAAAGCTTAATTGGAACAACAACTGTGAACTACGAGCCAGCAAAACCAGTAACTTTCTACCTCATCAAAAGGAGTGCGACAAGATTATGCTCCAGAGCAAACAAGCTGAATGCTTATAAAGGCTACCTGTTGCCGATTATCACATACGGCTACCAGATCTGGAATCCAAATCAAAGTAGTTGGAAAAATCTTGACTGCAAATGAGGGCTACTAAAAGGATTTCCTAAAAGAATTCTTGTTTTTTTGATAGACTAAAGGAACTTGAGTTACTACCTTTGTGCTTGTACATAGAAATGCATGCTATGTTAATGTTTCTGTCAGGAATCAAAGGCCAGATTTTTGCACATACTGAATTCTTCGCAAGGATACCTTGCGATAATAAAGAAAGACAGTTGACCCCGCGTTGATTTAAAAATCGAAACAAAACAGGTTGAGTACATCAGACGACGCCTTTTTCTATTGTTCACCACAGTACTTCGTAGCATCATAGTTGAAAATCTGAATGCTTGTGGCAAACTCTGAAAGAGTACAATTTCAACCTTTGCTGCGACTTTTGTTTTTAACCTCCTTCAATTTCAATGACGAATAAACACTGGGTATCTTTAACAATTACAACTTGCCAATAGGTTACAAAGCTGTGAGAAATTAAGGAAAAACTAAAATGCAAAATGAGCTATTTACAATTCCAAAAACTGGCACTAAAAAGGCGGATGAGGTTTCTAAACAAATGAATTCACTGAAACAAAACTATTCGAAAGATAAGTAGATGACATATTTTGCGCCGTAAAAGATAACCTCAACAAATTGTTTCAACTAGGAAACAATTTGAATAAAAATGTGGAATTCTCATTGGAAAAAAAGGATGAAAAACATGCACTAGCCTTCCTGGATATGGCAATTGTGTTGACAATGATGAACAAAGAAAAGTCGCATGTAAATGGTACCAGAAGCCAACAAATACTGAAACAATTCTCAATTTTTTTTAGCTGCGCTTCCCTCCAGCTTAAAAGAAAAATTGTAGAGGGCACCATCCATAGGCGTTTTCGATCTACAAGCAACTGGCATTACTTTGACGAAAACCCAAATCTTAATGAAATTATATGACGAAAAAAAATCAATATCCGGAAAATTGGTCGTCAGAAATTGTTAATCAGACAATTGCAAAAAGTTTAGGTGAATATAAAAAGACAACAAAAACAGCAGCGGAATGCAAGTAAAACAAAAAAATAAAGCAGAAGGACATACCCACAATTTTCTTACAGCATAGAGCCCAATTAAGCATTAGACTAAAGAAAAAGCTGCAAAAGTTGACGCTTCTTTCAGTGATCTACGCAACACGGAAACTAAAAACCTGTTTATCATCATTAAACTTTGTTTTCACTAGCATCTAAAATCGCACTTGGTATACGAAATAACATGTAGTCGATGCATGCAATTCCATCTTTGTCGGGCAAATTTGCAGACATATAACCACGCAGATGGCAGTGCATGAAAAATGACTCACCAGTAGGTCAGCATATAAGAGAATGTTGTGGCACATCACGCGCATTTAATTGGCGTATAATAGGTCAGTGCAATGTGACACAACAACTCATGACTCTCCAAGCATTAAATATAGCACAAATGAAGCCATTGCTAAACAGTAGCGATGGGGGCCGTAGCAAGGAGCTAACGTTGAAACACTAGTCAGCAGTTGTCATGTTGCTCATTTCGAAAACTACATTTTAGCGAATCAAAACATTGAAATGTTCCAACGCGTTATCGAAACGGTCGAACGTCACTAAGAACTAAAAATCTAAATTTGACGATTGTTAATATTTTTTTTGATTATAGGTTTACGCACTATTTACAAACTCAAAATTGCTTTCAAAAACAGAGACCGACTAAAAAAACAAAAAACTAATTCCATTCAAAAGGGACCGCAAAACTGAAGGAACTTCGGCCACATTCAGTCATGACATTAGGAACCTTCAAATTGTAAACATATTGACATCTAATCACCTTTTCATTTCGGAAAACTAATGCGCCAAGATACACGGGAACGTTCCACGGATGGTGAACCATACGGTGACCGAAAAGAAGAATTTTGTAGAAGTCATGTTTTTTCATGGGTAACTAATGAGGCTGCTTGGAATAATTTAATGTTGGTGAACTGGTGATTGTCTAAAAATGAGACGGCATGCTGAGTTCATTATACGCTGTAATTCCTGTATACTATCCGCAAGTAGTCCATAGTACAGTGAGTTGCAGTAATCTAGTCAAGAGAGATTCATTACCCGAACTAACTCGATCAACGATTTTCTGTCAACTGTATTTCTGATGGAATAAATTTTTCGCAAGAAATAATAAAATTTACGATACGCAGAGCTAACTTGTTTTAAATATGAAAATCTGGAATCTAAGTTGAAGGCCAGCAAAGTGGCATTATAGGAAAAATTGGCGTCTGCTGGAAGTTCAATATCGCCATCTACGCTGTTTTTCTACTTATAATCTTGTACTCAGTTTTATTCGAGTTTAATCGGAGCTTTGCACCACTGAACCACTTTTGCAGGGTCGTAAGTATTAAATCAAAAGCCCCTTGATGTATCGAAGCAACGTAAACAAAATAGATAACAGTGTCATCGGCATAAAAAAATAATTTACATCAAGAAGTTCAAACAGAACTTCCAGAGGAGCAAGATAGCATGAAAAAAGAATGGGACCTAGAACAGATTCATGAGGAACAACCATTTTTATGGTTATTGGCATCGAATATTCACCGTCAATTAACACTATTTGAGATCAACTACCCAGATAACTATTTTAAAATCTCAGCACTTTGTCTTTGAAACCTAAACTTGTTTCAAGAATCGATAGAATTAATTCATGATCGAGAGTGTCAAAAGCAACTGATAGATCAAGTCCAAAATAAAAAATGCTTTTTGTGTTATCTAAATTGAGGAGCAGATCATTCGTCAATTTAATTAGGGCTTTTTTTGTAGAAAAAAATTTCCTGTAAGCACTTTGGTATTTACTAAAAAAGACTATTTTTTTCAAGGTGTTCACGAATTTGAATGAAAGCCGCCCGTTCTAATAATTTCGAAATGTAACTTAGGTTTGAGATAGGTCGATAATTTGAGAAACCTTCGTTATCATAATTTGTTTTTCTCAAGTGAGGTTTAACGATTGCCATTTTAAAGGACTGGAGAAAATATCCCGCCTTCAGCGAAAGATTAAAAATTTCAGGAGTTCGAGAAAAAATTTATGAGGAAATGACATAACAAGATGTGTCGGAATGATGTTCAGTGGATAGATACTGGTTGACGATGCCAAAATTAAATCTATAAAGTGACTTATGGACAATTTTGTGAACGAATTCATTGGCTTAACTTCGGCTTTCATAATTTCAGGACCTACCGCAGTGGGAATTGATGCAATAATAAAATCCACTTTAGATATAAAGAATTCGTTTGATTCGTTCGCAAGCTTTTTCGTGTTTTCATTTATCGGGAACTGTTCCACATCCTGATCAAGAATAAATTTTAAGGTGGCAAACTTCCTACGGCCACAATCTTCCATCACCGCATTCTCAATGTAGAGTCTACGCTTCTCTAAGAGTTTTTCAAAAAACAGATGTTTAGTTTTTTCATATTCAAATTTTAGTACGGATTTTTTAAACTTTCTAAATTTACGCTGTGCTTTTCTCTTCTTCCGTTTCAAACTCAGAAGCTCGTCATCAAAAAATTGACATTGATGTTTAGTGAAAGTTTTTATTTTGTGTGGAAGGACGGTATCCAAAATGTTCTCAAACATGAGATACATATCCCATGCTTCATCAAAACTTGAGGCAAAACCAAACTTCAAGCATGGCTTCAATAGCTTAACAAAACCTTCAAAGTCAAATTTCGTCCGATTTCTAAACATCAACTGGTGTTGAGATTTGCGTTGTTTCACAATGCTTAGCGAGAAGTGAATAAACGAATGATCCGAAGAAGTAATAAAGCCGTTCAATTTAACATTAAATGAAATATTGTTTGACGTTATAACATAGTCAAAAATCCCACCAGCTACATGCGTTTTTTCGCAGACGTATGCAATCATGCCAAAATCCTCAGAAAAGGATTTTCTGCCAAAATCCACGTTTTCAATGCATCGTTATTCACATTCAGTGAATTGTTAAAATTACCCAGGAGAACAATTTTGTCAAATTGTAGCCTGTTTTCTTCAAAATAAGAAGTGAAGTGGTCAACGACGGATTTAACATTTAATCCAGTTGGTCGATAAAGAGCGATTAAAAAATAAGCGGTGGCCTCAACAGTTAAAGAGACATAACAGCTTTCAAAAGATTCAGAGGCAGTTTTAAGAAAATTTTTCAAATGGAGATCACATCTGTAAAAGAGTCAAATTGCCCCTCTTTTATTAACCCCAGGAGGACCATAAAAAAGAAATCCCGGGGGACAAAACTGCTTTAGAATAAAATCGTCATCTGCGTTGTTCGTAATCCACGATTCTATAAATACTCCAAAACTAACGTCGTTTACTACTAAGATACAATTTACATCTTTTGTTTTGTTCCTGACAGAGCGTACATTAAGTAGGCAAATTTTAGTTCTGTAGGTCTATGTTTGTTCTTTTGTTTCAACTGAGGAGTGGTTAACGGTCGATTTTGATCTACCTTTCATAGCCATTAATGGGCGGCTTTATTTAGGTAAAATCTTGACGCTGTAACGTTTTCAGGCCAGAAAAGGTGTAACTCAGCTTTCTCGTCATCAAACTTAAATGCACAAAGGAACGGTTTTAGGTGAGCTTCTGACTTTGGTGAATATGAAGTAGTTCAACGTTATGTTCTGCACAGTACTCCTCCGTTTCTGATGCTGTTATGTTCTGACTCAATCGACTTACATATAAATGACGACGCTTCGGGGTTTTTTGACACCCTTCATGACAGCTTGATTGGTGTTCGTTCCTGTTTTCACCTCCTTGGTTGATCTTACTTTTCTCTGTACAGTTTCAAATTTGAAGTCATCTGCCTTTCTCTTTTTGTTAACTTTCGCGCTGTGACAACTGGATGAGATGTTGTTTCAACTCCTGGGGGTCCGTTTTTTTGCAGATTTAAGAAAAGAGAAATCCGGCTTCTTTATCAACGCTATCTCAATGCGTAGCATTGTCACCTCGCGGATCAGAGAATCAACACAATCGAGCTTTTTCTCACTGGCATTAATTCGGTCCAGCGCAGATAATTCTGCTGTAAAGATAGGATAACAACCAGCGCATGACCAGTAGGTCATTCCTTTGATATTAGCGGTACTTGAAATTCCCGAACAACCAAAGCGATCTCGAATAAAATATTAAAAACGAACAGAAATTTTTGGTTTTACCGATAAACAATATTCCAAAAACCTCTTATTTTACTGTTTTGTTTATTATTTGTTTTTAAATCATTTTAATTGTAAATAGAATAATTTTAAGCTGCATTTTATCTGATGATGCTAGATATAGTGAAAACGTTTGTATTGTAAATAGAATAACTTTACATTGAATTTAATACTTGACCTAGCGGATCTTTTCCGTTTGTGCCCCCCCCCCCAGTACGTTATCCGCGCCCCAGTTACAGAGCACGTGTCATTACATAGTAAATCATTGAAAAAATATTGCACGTGCGTCTGGGGGTGTAAATAATATGCACCCACTAAGCTGGGGCGGCACAAACGGAAAAGATCCGATCTAGCTTTTTAACAACTGAATTCAGTTACTAAATCTAATTAGAAAAGATGTCAAGATACAAATTGAACTCTTAAACAAAACTTATCTGACTTAGCTCGACAGTTCATTCGAAAATTGTTACTGACATCAACTCTTGTTCGTGGTCTTTTCTTTGCAATTGCGGGAATTGCAATCCTGTACAGAAGATGAGCTCAGCCGGCCATTGATTGGTTCAAACCCACAAACTTAATGCTCGGAAGTCCAAACTACTACTACTTTGAAAATCCATGTTTTTTCGTCAGCTCCAGAGGAGGTTTTGCGTAATTGTGTCAGGGATGATACCAATCCGAATGATGAAGTGGTAGTTCAGGGACTGGATGTCCGTCTATCTGCAGAGATGATTTGTGCTGAGTCAATAGCTGATGTTGATGTTTTGCAGAAATGGTTGTTCAATTCATCGGGAGTCATTCTGTTATTGGCTTTTTAATAGCCGCACAGCGATAGCTGAGGCTATTATTGGCCTTCTCTTGGTTTTTTACGACTCGAAGAGGAGTATTGGTTTTCTCTCGGTCTTTTTTTTTTTACAGGAAGTACTATTTGTTCAGGCGGCGTTTTGACCTAATAGTGAAAGCGAGTAAAATTGCGGTGTGAACTAATTTTTTCTGAGCGAGAGAAGTTTTTTCTTCATGCGCTGCGTTCAGTGAATGACTTTTTGACTTTGAAAAGAGTTTTTGAGAGATCGACGCATATAGATGACAGTTTTTAGCCGTATTTTTCGTCCATTTGGCCTACTTTTTGAAATTGTAACTTGATTTTTTGTAGAAGTAAATTTTGTTCGATACCGCATAAAAATCCAACCATCTGAAATCGATGCCACAATGTTTTTGAGAGCTTGATAATGCGTTTCAAATGGAAAATTGGCCCATTTTTCTCAATTTTTTTTTACCATTTTTGGTTTTTTTTTTCGTTAATTGCTTCATTTTTGGCTTTTTATGCGGTTTTTATTTTACCAAATTAGTACATATGTCAATCTTTTTTTGATAATTCCTGAATTGGATGCCGCTTTGTGACGTGAGGTGTTTTTGTTTTATACAATTGTACACATACTAATCCAATTTTGGCGGTTTTTGTCAAAGTTTTCAAGTTTTTGTTTGTATTTTGAATTTATTTACCATTAAAAGTCTTTTGGTGCACCATCGTTGGTTTTGGTTTCGTTTTGTTGCTAATTTATTTGTTTTTGGCAACAACTCTTTAAAATTCAGTGAAAATTTTTATCCCATAATTTGAACATTTTTTTGCAAATTGTTCTACTGTTTCGCATTTGCGCTCTTTTCACTTCTTACTGAGACAGGAGGATGGTTATGTAATGTTGTTAAACCTCGATTGCTTATTAACAAACAAAACCATGTTTTCATTTTTTCATTTTGAATAATAATTAGATCTTCCGATTTTCTTTTGATTTTTCAGAAATTGCGAATTATTTTTTATCCATCTGTTTCATAATATCTGTATTCTCCCTATTCTAGCATGTTTATTTTTACCATTTTCCTATGAATTATAGTTTTATTTGCCCTGCCTGCTTTTATTTTTCTAAAAAAATAATTGATTTGAACTAATATTTTTTGTAATTTTCCTTCGAATTTTTTGTTTGATTTGAACTAATATTTTTTGTCATTCTCTTTTGAAGTTTTTTTCCAACTGATTTTATTTAACATAAGGTACTGAGGTTTTGCTACCTTCACTTTAACAATTTTTGAGCAACTCGTTTTTGCGAATTTTCTTAGGGCTTAGTTTTGGTAAAAATACGAATTTTTGCGTCTGAATATTGTTCTGTCTCTTTATTCTTTTTCATTATTAATTTCGATTTGATTAATTTTTTGTTCATTGTTTAGTTTTATTGCGTTCATTGTGATTTAAAGCGACAACTATTGTTTACAGTTAAAGCGACAAAGTTTATTCAGTTACCAATTGATTTCTGTTTTAAATTTTAAAATTGTTTCGATTGAGAGTTTACGGAAATTTATAAACTTTGTAACAACTTTCGGCCATTTCTTGCACTATTCAACTTTTTCTTACAAACTAACATTTTGGGAGCCTAACTTGTCTCAGGTACCTGAGCAGATTTTTGCTGCTCAGGTACTTTGACGTTTTCAATTGCGTAGAAACAATTGGATTGTTTTATATACAGGAATAAAATTTTCAGTTTAGTTGGTTTTATGTGCTATCTTCATTTTTTTGACGGAATTTTTTCTGTTGTTAGTAGTCACATTATTAGACAACAGTTGATTTGAAAGTTAATTCTCTCATGAAGACGACTCTTCGAGTCGTTTCCGGAATTCTTCCGGCTATGTTTTTTTATTTCGTCGTCATGATTTTTGTTACGACCATATGACGTCACAGCCATTTTTTGTTCATTCGTTCATGCAATTTCAACTGAATTGCATGTGTGACGTCATTTTTCGCTCTTAGTGGAGCGAGTTTTTTTGTTCATGCGCGTGATTAAATTTTTGGTCACACTTGACTTACCTCACTCTCAAAAATGACTATCACTTTGAAATTGACTTTTATTTACTTTAATTCAAAGAGATAAGGTCAAATGGGTGTGTGTGTCACTCTAAACGAAGGTTATTTGAGATCAGCTAATAGAGGCAGCAATAACTTATACAGATTTTTAATCAAAATATAACAGATCAGCCTTCAATGAAAAGACGATTTTTTTTGGTCTGTTTTTTTTACTGTTTTTTTTAGACTGCCGATCTACGAATCTATTGCGGCTATTTTCTGGCAATCTGCCAGCTATGTTTTCTCTACCCAGAGACTGAGTAGGTACTTCCACCGTTCCGAGTTCCACGATTTTCATTTGTATGATTTTTTTTTCACGAATCAAAGCCCTTTGTCACTTATATTGACTTTCCGCAATGGATAGATACGGCTGTAGGTTCTTCTGACTGGCGACACTGTTTTTTGATTTCGTCAAAAATTGTCGATGCCGAAAAGTTGGTTTTTATTGTGTGTATGAAATCAATGTGCTCAACAGTTAACAATCATCTTAGTAAGCTTTTTGGTCAACTATACCTTTGTATGTATATATATTTTTACATTTAACCAAATTCAAGCATCTTTTCTTCGGATTGGACCTTTGTGAAATTTGTATACAAACTCATTTTAATGAACCTCTTGAAAGTTGGCTGTGTTTTGCCCACTTGTTTAGAAGACTGATCCTGATTATTTAAGAATAAAATGAACCCAGATGATAGTAGCTTCAGTGTCCCTCGAGAGTTGAGTAGCGTTGAATTGGAAAAATTAAGCGCTCAGAAAGAAACATTGACATCATCTAAGGTGGCTCTACTGGACAAAAATGCGGCAAAATTTTGGGATATTTTTTACAAGAATAATTCAACCAATTTTTTCAAAGACCGTCACTGGCTCTTTCGCGAATTTGAGCCATTGCAGCTATTAGCTAATGACGACCATGAAAAGGTATTCTTTCTCGAAGTCGGCTGTGGCGTTGGTAATGCATTTTTCCCTGTCATGGAGCAATCCAGTAAAAACACTTATGGAGTTGCTTGTGATTTTTCACAGCGAGCGATTAATTTTGTATTACAGAATGAACAGTTCAGATCTGAAAATATGAGTGCGTTCGTTTGTGATATTGTGACTGAATCTCTAGAGGACAAACTACACGACTTTAATAGTCAGATTGATGTTGCTACACTTCTGTTTGTGTTATCTGCTTTGGAACCCGATTCAGTATCAAAAGCAATTAGAAATGTGGCCAGTGTGTTGAAAGCGAGTGGAAAAGTTTGCTTTCGTGACTATGCTGTAAATGATCACGCCATGATCAGATTTGGACCGCGCAATCACAAAATTAAAGATCGTTTCTATGTCCGACAAGATAACACGAGAGCATATTTCTTCTACCTCGAAGAGCTTGAATTACTGTTCAGAGAAGGTGGTTTTAAAGCTGAGAAAATAGAATATAAAGAGTCTAAAACTGAAAATAGAGAAAAGAATTTAAGCGTGGACAGATATTTTGTTCAGGCTGTTTTTGTCAAATTATGAACCTTATATGTACATTTTACTCGAGAAACATCTTCAGAAAATACTCGACAAATATATGTCAGTGGCTGCCGTCCAAGTTCTCGAATTTCAAATGACGGCGTTCAAGCATCATGAAATCTGGACTGTATTTATCACTAGGGTGATTCAATAGGAACTTCTGAAATTCCCGCTGCAAGCGCTGAAACAGATTTGGTCTCGCGTTTTAACTATTTTTTCATAAATACAATAAAATTTTTACCAGAAAGTCTTTCTCAATCTCAAGCTTCTCTTGCCTTTCACGAGCTAGAGTGGATTCCAACAGCTCTATCCTGAAATAAAGACATTATTAGTAGACATGTTACTCTAAAATCTAAAAATGTATGAATATTGGATAGTTTCTCATGACTAAAAGAAGTCGTGCAAAATGTTCGCTGTTTAGTTTGGTTGATGAGTTGTTGTTTGATTGCCGCTTGATTCCCCACCTCTGAAAGAGTTTGATTGTTGTTTGAAAAATCCTAGCGAGGGTTTCAAACTGCTGCTTTCTTTGAGTTTTAATAATTTATCCGAGATGTTCGGAAGTATTGTAGTGCTCAATGAAGCGAGGGTTCGAATTTACATTGCTGTTGAACATTTTTGTCAGGTCTATTGGGCAGATTTCTTTGGTGTCTATGATTTTTTGAAGACATCATAGACCAAATCGAAGTGTTTTGCAGCGTTTTATGAATCTATAATTGTTCAAGTTGACAAGAAACAAATCATATTTTTTGTAAGTTATAGTGTCCAGGGGCCGTTTAGTAGTAAAAACCTTTGATGAGACTAGGCAACACATATACAGCAAAGATTCAAACGTACAAAGCTGAAAAATACGTTTAGCTTTTGAAAATAATTAATTGAAATGTCATGAAAACCATTAGCTATTAACAAAAATATCAAGTAGATTCCTTTACTCCTCCATGGAAAGCCATTGATAACTGTCATTTTCCAGAATATGTTATACGATTGCTAGAAGAACGACAAATAAGACAAAAGTCAATTAAATTCTGCGAGAAAATGGTGTCGAAGCCGTGAAGTTGTTATGTTTAAATGTGCCTTCTCGAACGCCTATAACGCGATATTTGACCTGTCAATAATGTGATTACTTGACAAGACCAGGAAAAAAACCTCAAAAGTGGACAAATGTCCAAAAATTAAAAAATATTGAAAAAGTATCAAAGCCAAAAACCATTACTTACAAAAATATCGCAAAAATTGTTAAAATTTAGTTGAGTAGAAAGAGACGGTGGCCTCTCTTTGTTGGCAATAATCTAGAAGTTGACAAAAATGAGAGAAAAAAGTGGCAAAGCTCAATAATCCATTCTTTATTTTGAAAACAATTCAAAACAACCAGAAGCTTTCTACTAAAAAGAATAGATAGATTAACCTGAGCCTATTATGATGCCAATTGGCAATTTCGTGAGCGAAACCAAGTTATAAGACTACAAAATAAGAACGAATTTTGTCACAACACAATTTTAAACAGTTTTACGCAAACTGAGCGGTGAAGCCATAAGGACCCGGAGCATCCCACTGAAAGTGTATGTCTTCATTTGGCTTCATTTGCGCGCTAATGGGATCTTTCAATAATTGAGATGCAAATTTTTTTAGACACCGACCCATTACAAAACCGAAGCTTTTGGATTGTAAAGATCCACGATTAGACCAAACACATCCTTGCTACTGTTGCTCGTCCTTTAAGAACACGTAATTGTTCCAAATGTTATAGATACAAATAGGTTGTCAAAAATAGTCAATATCAAAATTAACTGATGCATTTTGGATAATTATTGAGTTAAATTAGCCAAAAACTGGCAAAATTTTAATTCCATAACTCTCAAAGGAAGTTCAACTAAAACTCTTTTTAGTTGAGTTTCCTTTGATCTTTTTTAGTTTTAAATAACTTTTTAAAACTCTGAAAAATCTCGAACAACGTTTTGAACCAAAATTTTAACAAATTTCTTTTGAAAGTACGTCTTTTTGGGAAAAATTCCGGGGGTCATCACAGAACTCGTCAAGAAAAACAGAAAACTGACGATTTTCACAAGATTCAAAAGTAGTTAGAATAATATTTTTGAAAGGGTGCCTGCTAAGCACACTGTAATTCGAGTTATTCGGCGCCCTGAAAATGCTTGCAAATCTAAAGTAAACCTGAAATTAGGAAAAATTTTAATCGAGCCATAGGCTATTGGAATAGAAGCAAAATGGCGTTAGTAAATGCATCACAACTTTTCCCGCGTTTTAGCATTTGCCGTCATTGGATGACCAAATGCTTTACGTCTTTCACGAGTATCACATCAAGTAGCTGCTCAAGGTTGTCCCATCTTACCAAAGCAGTTTAAAACTATAAAAAACTCCTTGTCCTCTTTTTCGCAAATTACTCGTTTTCAAAGATAATCATTAAAAAGGTAGTTTGACGGTCGGTTGTTTCTGCGCAAATACAATATCTGGTCGTCTTGTTAGAGAATGATTTACGAGGTGAAAAATTAAATATGTTAAATATTCGGATCTCAGCTTAGCAATTACACAATACCTAATTTTTAGTGCATTTTTTTGCCTAATGTGCTTGAAAATACAATAGTTATTACTTTGAAGTTATTTCTATTTGTTTGAAAAATTTCGAAGTGAGTTGGCATTATTTACTATTCTTTTACAATGAATGAATTTGTTGAGTCAAGAAGCGTGTGGCTGAAAAGTTGACGGATATATTGAGTACATACAACACCATTGTTTTTGAAATCAGCAAGAATACACCACTCTCGGAGGCGGGAATATATAAGGGAAATGACTCAAGGGAACGGCGTGCCTGCACACTGCAGCTCTAGCGAAGATCAGAATAGTTGTCGATACAAGTGACCAATTTGCTCTTTTTTTTAATTCGGTTGGTGTTTAGAATTTATTTAGCTGTAAACTGTAGCTGACCTAATATATGTTGGTGCCATCTTGTCTGCAGGGCTTCAGAGAACAACTTCTGTTTTACTTGTTCACTTTTCTCCTTCCGGACTGTTTTCACTCTTGCCCGCAATTCATTGCTTTCAACGTCTGTGAGGCCTGGCAAAGCTTCTGAAACTGTTCTGGACGAGGTACGGGACATTTGAATCAGTTATATTCGCATTTAAGCGCAGGTTGAGTGACCAAGTTGTCCATATAATGTGCATAAATAATTTTAAAATTGAATGGAAGGTCAATGCAAATTTAGTTTACACGTTTGAGTGTGCAGGTTTTGCCGCAGTTTTGCATAAATGTGAATATTAATTATTTAACAGTGATGAATTATAAACGAATATGGAAAAATTGCCAATGCTGTCTCTCCCTAACATAGCATTGTGTACAGATTCAATTGGGAAAATATATGCTCGCATTTTTGCAGACAGTTTTCTTGCGGTCGCAAAATAGCATTTGTTTATTAAAATTATAGAAAGCCAAATAAGCGGCATCTGCTGTTTTTAAAACGGAGAACCTTGTAATTATTAGAATCATGTAGACTTCTGAGTTTTAAATTGAAGTAATTATTGTAAACATGTCTTTTTATGCAAAATTTTTGCTTGACCGTTTTGTTCTAGAACATTCTTTTGATTTCACTTCTCGAGTGACATTTTCAAGGTTGGCATTTTGATTTTTGCTTGACCTAAATTGCTCTAATCCAGAAATTAAGCCTGTTACTAAAACATAAGGGATTGTAAGATCAGCAATAACAAGATCCTGATAGCCGAGTGGTTTCCGGAAGTTAGTAAATACGTAACTACTTACAACAAATTGTAGAGATGTTTGATAACTTGTTTTGTGGTAACAGTTAATGAGAAGAGAAAAATTACAAAAGTTTTCGTATTTTTGAAGGCTTCTCGTTTTTCAATGTAAACTAGTAATTCCTTTGGGACCACCAGTAACATGTTGTATGAGCCTCGATGTAAAGTGACTTGGGGAAGCACCAAATCGATGGACAAAAAGCCGCCCGTATGATAATTGAAGTTAACGGAAAACAATTTTAAAATTTTTCAATTAAGTCAGATTCAAATATTGGCATTAGATTCTTTTTTGAGCCCAATAAATGCAATTTCTTTCAAATGAAAAAATAACAGTAATACACATGAAAGAGTGACGTTTATTGAGATTGCAGAACTTGACTGCGATGAAAAAGACAGACATAGAACCTTTTTTAAACTTCTGTCGTAAAGTATACCGTTTACATTTTGAAAACATCAGAAATCGTGCGTTTGAAAACATTGATATGGTCTTTTATAAACAGAGAGCTAAAATGATGCTTTTTCTATATTCGGGAACTGACTAAGAAAACTGTTCATTTTTAAACTAAGTTCTGATCTCAAATTAATAATGAAATTTGAAAGTGTTTATCAACGAAATTTTCTTTTTAGCTGTAATTTTCAATTTTGTTTCTTATAAAAAGACATGATTCTGACGTTTTGTTTTGTCCCTTGTTAATCAAAAGCTATTGAATAGTCCCAACAGCCTTATCTAATGACTACCTACAAAAACAACTGGGGGGAGTCCCATTCTTGTTGACAAAATTGAAAATTTCTTCAACAATTGATTGAGTGCGTTAATGGCTTTTCAAAGATACTTACTGTGCCATTAGAAATTAGTCATTTTCATTGCAAGTCAGGTTCCAAGAGTCAGGTTTCAATTAATAATGTTTCCATTTTTAGGTTTAGATATGTCGCCCAAAAAGTCAGCCAAAGGGCGCAGAAATAACCAACAGAATGCTACAGTGACCAGCAGTGGCAATACTAATAGTGCAGCTGGGGACAGTCCAGCTGCAACTATTGTGACAACGACGACGACAACAGAAAGTACAGAGTCACCAACACCATCAGATAAAAGTGCAAATCAGTCAACAACCAAATCTACTGCTGTCAAATCAGAAGTGAAGAATAAAGGAAAAGAGCAGAACTCAGGTAAATAACACGAGGTGATAGAACAAATAGATGGAAGTAAACGAAAGTGAAAGTGATTGAAGTTGAATTGTACGATCAGATTAAAAAACAATAGGGTTATGCGATTGCGTATAACATGGTCAGTAGGGATAGTATGCGTTAGGTAGATTCGTATCAAGACCCGCGGGTCGCTGAGGTATGGCCGTATGTTCTAATCTCGTGAAAGCTCCCAAAAGAGGACTTGTTTCAGTCAAAAGATTTATTTTCGATCTGGCGCAATTTTAGCGTTTTCGATCTATTTTGCACTGACCCTATAAGGGCTCAGAACAGTTAAACTCCATTGATCCGCTTTATTTGTTATCAATGTTTTGTTTGAACAGGAGCTGGCGGGGAAGATACAGCTAATACTACTTCAGCCGAACAGCAGCAGCAACTAGCTGAGAAGGGGAAAAAGCACGATGCCAAAGGGGCAGCTGACCTCGAGAGGGTTACAGACTACGTCGAGGAGAAGGAGTTCGGATCTGCCAATCAGAGCGCATCGGGTAATCTTTTCTTAGTTCTTGAAACGGGTGGTAAAATTGGGTCCATGAATATATTTGATGACATAGTTAACGTCTCGCATCATTAATGCTTTTAGTCATTCTTCTGGGAAATTTGATTTAGAGGACAACACGAAGGAGTTTGTTGTAAAAATTTTAGGAAATTAAGTAACCAATAGACGAACATTAATTCGTAATGGCGTTGAAGTTACACCCAAATGCCATCCAAGTGTATTTTAAGGAATATAAGACTATGTCAATTTTATGCAGAAGTTAATTAATTGGGAACTGTCCCCCTAAAATTATGATAATCCATTATTCGTAATTCCCTAATGGTAAATAAATTGTTCTTATCAGTGCAAAGCAGACTTAGTGTTTTCACGCATAGTTTGAAAAAAATGTTCACGGGGGTTGGAGAGGAAACAGTTCCATTAATGGCATGACAGTTCATTGATCATTGCTTAGGTGTCTTCAATTACATGCATTGCTTAATTTCGGCCGATAATATTTCAATGCAGTTTGATTAGCTCAACACTTCGAAAAAGGCGAAGAATTTCAAAGTAACTACAGTTGCTGGGTATTTGTTACTTTTACAAATCTCACAAAAAGGCTGTTCAGTAGTTTCTAAAGTGCTATTCGAAATCTCAAATGCACTCTTTTAAACATTTATTTGCATTAGGTGACTTTGACATGTTAAAAAGGTGGCGTGAATCATTGCCAACAATCATACAATGATAATGATGACAAGTAGCGGCGATAATTGACTATTACCAGCCAATGGGAGAAGGAAATAGGTTTTTTCGTTATTGTTCCGAACTATATACTCAACTGGTTTTTTTTTCAGACAATTTTGACCGATCGAAATATTCATCGTAGAGAGTTGTGAGTGCTATCATTAAAAAGCCCGTCCAGCGTAGAATATGGAATTAATTTTTTAATTTTGTTTTCTAGAGCGAGTTATCTTGGTTTATATTTTTGTGAATATTAGACCTATTTGGGTTTTTACTCATATTTTCCGGATTTTTTGCCTAAAATTTCGTCAGTTTTGCAAAAAAATATGTAACAATTGTTAATAATTGTACTGTTGATTTTATTAAAGACAAAAAGTATTGTTGACTATTTTGGTTTAAATTATTTGGCTAAAATTCAGACTTTTTCATCAAAAGTTGCCGGAATTAAGCTTCTTTAATCCACTTTGATTAAATTTGACGGAAGTACACACCCAAAAACAACTAAACAACTAACACAATCATTGTAAACTACAAATAGCTATTCCTACTTCCACTTCCATTGAGACTGTTCTGGAATTAAAATTTTGCCGTTTTTTTGCTAACTTAATTCTATTATTATCAAAAACGCAGCATTCATTTTTGATCTTTTAACTAACAAATTATCTAAATCTAAGACATTCGAAACAATTTAGTGTTCTTTGTGGACGAACAGCATAGCAAGGCTGGTTTGTCCAATTTTGTTACAATCCAAAAATAATTCGGATTGTAATCAGTCGGTCTTTTCTTAAAGAAATCGCTTTTTATGTTAATTAAAGAAAGAACCATTCAAATTAAAGCTCAGTGATGATAGATCCAATTGGTTTCATAAACAGTTCCAAATTAATTTATCGATTTTCTGTACTAAGATTTTGGTCATTTTGACCTTTAAAAATATTTGATTTTTAAATAAACAATGTCTTATGAACTTTGACACTATTTTTCTCTTAATTTTGTCAACTTGTTGCTTAGTGTCAGCAGACAAAGAATACTTCTTCTTCTTTCTATTGTTTTAAAATTTAATTTTTTTTCGCGTCAAGTTATGGTTTTGTTTTCTGGCTTTGATACTACTAGATTTCATTTTTTTAGGCATTGGCCCACGTTTTTTCTCTTTCTGTCACATTATCAGATTATTGAAAGTTCACATTAAATTTTTGGCGTTCAGAATAAAGCACAATTGAACATATAAAAATATTTAAAGGCATGGATTATGGTTTTAACGTCTTCGACACCCTTTTCTCTATGAATTTAATTCGAGTTTTTTACATTTGTCTCTAACCGTAGATTCTGCTTTGTCTTTTTATTCGTATGAAATTTCCCTGATTTTGATGAGAGGTCTTATTGGCTTTTTTTGGAGGATTGAATGAGCGTATAATCTGATTTGAGTGGATACCTGATTCCTTTCATGACTTTGAAAACGTTTTCTAACTTTTTTCTTTTGTCTGTTTGTTACTTAGTCTCGTTCATTACACGTCACGTATGACATTGTTCTCGTGCAAGTGACAGCTGCAAGTGTAAAAAATCTATTTATTTGAAGATTTCGTTTCGAATTTACTGGCTTCCACACTTGTTTTTCTTTGCGAAAAATAAACTAAAATTTGATTTTTGTCTAAGTTTGACGCTCTTTTTGTAGACGTAAGACATTCTGATTGATTACAAGTCTCAAGCGCCTCCTCTGGACGAGTAATTGAACCTATTTAATTTCTTTTGTAGCTAATGGCTTTCTTGACATTGAAAATAATTGTTTTCGAAAAATACAAAAGTATATCTTAATTTTGCCCTTCTTTCTCTTTTTTGTCAACCTGATAACTATTCTCAAAAATGAGGTCGAATAACAAATTATTGGCGTTCGAGGAAGGCGCAATCGAACATATTTAGAGGGGCAAAATATGGCTTTACGGCTTCGACCGCGTTTTCTCGTAAGTTTCAATCGAGTTTTTGTTTGTTGTCTCTATTTGTTGTTATTTTTGTAACCGCTTAAAAATTGAGTGAAGGCATTGGTTTTCATTACTTTGAAACTAATTGTTTTTAAAAATGTATGCCAATTTTTTAATTTTGCTGGTTTTTGTTCTTTTTTGTCTAATTGTTACCAATGCTAATTATGGAGTGGTCCCATATCTTTTCTAGTGAGGTAAAAGTTTTGATTAGTTTCAGTTTTATAATGGACATAAAGTTTTGGATGTAATTGATGTTTGTTGTTATTGTTGTTTGATTTTAATGTTCGTCTTGACTTGCTTTCTTAATAATGACTGATCTAATCAATCTAATGTGGCATTTTTTACTCCACAGAGTTATCTGCGTTGGAGGCGATCTTTCTGTTTATACACATTTTTTTTTGAAAAAAAACTTGAATTTATGGGGGTTTTTCTATCTGTTCCTTATTTGGTAGACTTTTATGCCAAAAATGCAGATGAGTGGGGTCGGAACTTTGTGCGCGAACGCACATTACCGAGCCTCCTTGTAGTATTATTGATCTTTGCGCCCATAAACGTGAACAAATTGAGACCTAATTGTACTAACTTTCCTTCTTTCGTCCCATTACTGTAGCCTTCTTTTAGGTCTCCTATCCGGTGGTATTGAGGAGGCGATGAAAGCCCTGAGTGAAAAGACCGCTAAAGAACGAGAGGAAAAGCTAGCGTACGAGAGGGAATTGAGAAAGGTGACCATTAATAAGGAACACGTTGAGTTGATTGTGAGGGAAATGGAGATGACAAAAACGGAAGCAGAGAGATGTTTGAGGCAACATGGAGGGGATCCTGTCCAAACGCTGATAACCTTGACAAATTGAATGACTGCTAAAGAAATATTTTGATTTATACCTTTGTTTTATGCAATTATATTTTTCTTCAATTCATTTTTAGCATTCTTTGGAGTGAAATTAAAATCGTGTTTCCTTTAACAATCTGCCAATTGTATCAACTGCTGACCATTGATAAATTTGTCACGCAATTTTTAAAGAGCCTTCTTTTCGACTCAAATGAGTGGGGAGATGACATGGGGGAGATTGTATGTTGAGGCTTGCAACTGCTTGATTTTTAATTTTCAATTTGTTTCTGCAAAGGACATGCTGTTGAACGAAACCAAGATTGATTAATTAAGTCAACCTTTCCCTACTTCGGACTGATCATTAATAGCTGCCATAGCGATAAACCAGGAGGCTATTTTGGCCTGTTATTTCTAAAATCTGACTGAAGAAATTGAATAGCATTAACGCGCGCTTCCTTTTAACTTTTTTAAATCAACTTTTTTGGAGGGCTACTTGATTCAGGATGACACATGTGAAAACCAATGATTAGCATGAGGAAGAGTTAACTCTCGAGGCGCAAAATGAAACAAAATTTTTCGAAGCTATAAAAAACGAACCATGTGCTAACCCTTGTAAAGCCTTGTTCTTTGCAATTAGAATCGACCTACTGAGAGCAAAAGTACTCAAACATGGAACTGGAAATACTAGCAATTGCCTTTGTCACAAGATTGAAACAATTTCCTCTTGAAGACTTTTTCCTCTGCTGAAAGACCACAAACCACTCAATTATCTATTTGTGCCCGACGAATGAATCTGACAGCCAGAGAGTCTCATTCGCCAAGCAGAAATCAGAACTGGACTTGGAACAAAGAGGCCATTTCTGGACATAATACAGCAAATCAAATTTGGCAAATTGAAAACGATGTCCTGAAGCGGAAAACAGATTCGAACAACGATCATCCTTAGATGTGTTGTTCCCTTCAAGTCAGCCAGAGATATTTGGTCTTGGAAAAAGCACATGGAACACATCCCGGGAAAATGCAACCAAAGCATCAGTGCGAATGCCTGGTGGCATTGCATTACCAAATTCGTTAAACCTGTGGTTAACACGTAAGAATTGTCAAACGAATAGGCCTCGCCTAGGAAAAGCAGTCCCTCCATGGCAAGAGGCAGACGTTCGAGAATGACTCCGCATGGGCTGGGGTTATGCTGTCGACCGCGGTAATGTGTTAGTAGTTGTTGACGTGGGCTCAATCTAGATAGAAGCTTTCTCCTCGGGAGATATAGCATCATAGTCAGATTTTACTTAAGTCAATTTTTTGCAGGATTCTGAATTTTCTTGCAGGACTTGCAGTTTTCAATCTAATAATGGTCATGAATTGGTAAGTTATGATCCTAAACAGTTGCGATAGACTAAACTAGAATCATTAGAGCCTTCATGAGATCAAAAATTAGCAAACAAACAGGTATATCTGGAGAACCTATCACACTATTACTTAAAAAAGTAGGGGGGGGGTGTGATAGTTTCAAAAAAACGTCACTTACTTTAGAAGTTCGTCTTTGCAATTATGTTACTTGACCTATCAATTATGTCAGAAGTTAAATCCCCACCTATAGAAATCTGACTGACACCCACCGCAAACGTATCAACTCAACTATGAAAAGTAACAAAAATAGAAAATCATGTCCGGGATTTGGAACCAATATCCTTTTACATGTTAATCAAGTAAATTTTCTTTCAACTAATTTTTTTTTATGTTTTCATTCGCATAGATAAGCAATATAAATGTAATCTAGTTTTTGTATTTTTTCAGCTCAATATGTAATTTAAAGTTCAGCTTTTTTATTATTTGACCCGTGTTATTGAACTCGACAGGAAGCACACAGGCTATCAAAATAAATTATAAGCCGATGTTTTTAGTCATTTTAACGACATGTTTTGTATAAAATTTAGTGTATCACAAACAGGCACTGCATTGATAGATAACTGGCACTGTATTGATAGATACCTGAACGGGACGTTAACTCTATGATTCGTTTGACATGTCAATGAATCAAACACAGCTCAAATCAAGTATAAAATGTCAAACAGTATTCAATTAGAAGGCGGATTGCAGTGTGATGTCGCTGAGTAATTTGCATTGAATAGTTAAAAAAATTGTAAGAAAGGCCGTTGAGATGCAATCAGCATACTAGACAAAAATAGATTTTTGCGAGAGTCATATAATGAATTCTTATCACGCTCTCTCAGAAGCATTGATATCACGTTTCATATTTACCTTAGAAGACATTTATTTAGGTCATTAGTTGCACTTCTCGTTGGATTTATAGATTTTTCTGTTGTGATTTTTGATTTGATCAAACTACAATTGATCAGATAACTAATGGATTTTCAACAAATAAATCGCTGCCCATTTAGTTGTGAAAAAAATTGTGACGCGATTATGTTGCACACTCCAAGCAATTAATTTGGCTCTACAGTGACAAACAATTTTGTAGTCGGACGCGATTGTCTTTTTGCTAAAGGAGTCGCTGACCGCCACGTGTTCGCTTCCAGCAACAGGCTGAAGTCCCAGACTGAAAGTCGATATCCAGAACGAAATGAACGCACCTCGGGGCGTCGTGCGTTCGAAATTACACGGTCTGGAAAGAAAAATGAAAGCACGAAAGTCGGGACTTAGGTATGTTTGAGTGCACAATAGTCTGGACAATTTTGAACGAACGATAGTCTGGACATAGCCTATTTTTCAATCCATTTGAAATACTCTATTTCTTACAGAACGTAAACAATGCATCAAACGATTCCAACTAGTCGACTACTTTTACCATATAAACAACATCAGGCATATCGACCAGTAAATTTTACAACGCCAAAATTTGTTTTTTTTCTAAAGTGGCAACCAAAACGCCACTCGCATAAAGAGCAATAAAGGATGCAGTACTAAAAGAGGTCGCAGAAGCCTCCTAGCAGACATCTCGGATCACGCCAACCAGGGTCACACAATCTGCAAGTAACGTCCCAGTAAAGTCTGTGTTTCCTTTGATGAGCGGATCGTGGTACTCAATTCTGCTAATGGCGCCCTTATCGAGGAAAATTGATGAGAACTCATCCTCGACGTTGAGGAGCTACGTAGTGACCATACATGCGGTGAGATTCTGGCAAAAGCCGTTGCATTCGGATCATGTACATTTTTTTTGCTTAAAATCTTATCGTATGTGCGGCTCTGTGATAACCTCTTATAAATCCATCAAGGAAAATTGTAATTGAATTCTGCTTCAAATGGGCTAAAATTTTGTCTTTAGAGTGCATAATTGCTTTAAAGGAAAAATCTCGCGAATTCACGATAACAGATCAAGTGGAATAGTGGAACGCGCGATAAGGTGAGTTAGAAAAATTTTAGCGTAATTAAAAGCGGACTGAAAACTGAAAAAACATAAAAAAATTGCAACAGTTTTAAATCAAGAGTTTTTCGATTGAGAAAAATAGACAAAGTAAAAAGAATCACTTGGGAAGCTCATTGCGTACGGAAAATGAATTACTCACTTAGTAATACAAGAAACTTGAAAACTGAAGATTCGCTTGTGAGTGAAAAGCGTTCGCTTGCCCAAAAGCAGTAGCAAAACAGCATGTGAAGTTCATAGATTCCGGATTCTGTAAGATATACAGAGAAAAGAAATAATACGACGGTCAAGTGTCACATAGGTCTCTTTTTAATGTCCCCCCCCCCCCGAACTGATGACCCGATGCTGTTTATAGTTGCAAAAACATGCAAATAAACACTCATGTCTTCCGACCTGGCCGAGGAAATGCGTACCACTCCAAGGCCATCATTGGTTAGAAAGTAGAAAAACGACGTCCTGGAATTATGAAGTGGTTATACCTAAATTTACCTTCTGCCACTCTGATCCAATCAATTTTGCAGAAAACAGTAACTCATTTTTCTTCTACATGCATTAGCGAACCGTTGGATGCTTCAGCATACCGACAGAACGACAGATGTGATAAGCGGAGCTCATGTCAGGGTTGGGATGAAACTTAAGGGGTCTAAAGAAAAACACAGAAAATGTTACATGTTTCCCTGCGGAATCAAAGAAAATTGCGGCATCTCTAACGTCGACAAAAAAATTAGTTACCGCATTACCAGCGCGATGATAGTAACGGTTTTTTCTGAGAACTCCAGCCCCAATAGTACAATAATCAACTCAGAGATCTGTTTCAATTCTGACACGGAGAAATGTTCTGGAAACCAAGGAACGTTCCGGACATTGTTCAACAAATAGTTATTGATACAGTTTATGTGATTGCAGAGCGAATCCGATCTCAACAGAATTTTTATTTTCAGAGGGAGCACGCTCTCCTTCAATCCGCGATACAGACGCATTTCAAGTTTCTAACCTCTGGGCGAGCTTGTGCAAAAACACAGTTCATAAGGTGGAAAAAGCTGAACAGAATCCAGAATAAACATGAACCTATGATTTAAAATTTTTCTAAAATCGGCCGCAGAAAAAAGTGCTACAAAAAAACCACGCAATTTTAGACAGGAATTAAACCCCATACGGAAATAACCCCCCATTTGACTATTAAAGAGCTGCGCATTTAGAACGTTGCGCCATGACTCGCGGGCCATCGGCATGTCTTGGCGGCCCGTGGGACTTGATAGAAAAATATCGCAACTAAAATTCAAATTAAAAATGCTGCAGGGTTGACCAACATACACCGATCTTGGATACCATATCAAAGTCATATATGGAGTGTATGGCTTCTTAGATTCCATATCCAAGACCATGCGAAAAATTGAAAGTACTCTGAAACGAACTGCTTTGGTTAGCTATACAAAACTCTATAGGCGTAATTGCATTTGGAGACGGCATTTGACTTTTTTCAATGGTTTCTTAGATACCATTTCCAAGACCATAGACTTTTATGGCCCATCCAAGATCATAACTTTTCGTGCAGCCTCACTTTTTGACTCAAAGACGATTTTCGCAACGTCCTATGAGGGTTTCCCACAAAAAAATGGAGATCTAAACGTTACTCATGAAAAAAATTTCATGGTGTCTTGGATACAATATCTATGACCATAGACTTTTATGGTCCATGAAAGATCACCAAACTTTTTTGTGCAACTTGACTCCAAAAAAACCTTTTACAACATGTTAGAGATTACAGACGAAACACTAGAAAAGATTCTTAAGTTTTTAGCACGAAAATTTTTTTGACTAGACAACATCATTGCTTTTTTCCTCTCTATGGTCTTAGATATGGTATCTAAGAAGGGTCATCCCAGGCTGGTTTATTTTCTTTAGTTTTTTCCGTGGGTTTTTCCGTGGGTTCTTTCCGCGGGTGTTTATTTCCTAGACCTTTCCAAAATGATTAAGTACATTCGTTCATGTTTTTTCTTTGTTTTTAACTATGATAACCAACACATTTATCTTTATAGTTATGATAGGCTGCAAGAACAGTCATTATACTATGTCTGTAACTCACAATTTTTGCAACAAACGTAATAATTACTTAAAGAGCAATCTTCGAAAAGAAAAGCTTAATTTTGACTTAGACAATTCTAATTCAGACAATTAGATAAACCACAGATACCTATTTATAGGTTCGCAACTTTTATATAAATCATTTTTGCCCGAAAATGTTCCATGTCAACGGGGTACATAGATTTAGTGGTTGGCAGTTTAAAAATAGATATTGGTAAAAAAAATCCTTGTTGCGCCTTCTTCAAAAATGAGTCTATTTTTCCTATCTTGTCAAGAACTACTTTACAGGGAAAAATAGGGCTGCATCATACACGTCTAACATGTAGTTATAATCCATGCACTATAAGGTATAGAATTTTGGGGCGAATTTGTTCACATAGTTTGGGCAAATTTTTCAATTCAATTACTATTACACAGTCGTCAGCTCCTCAAAAATTTTTTGCCAAGTGAGGTCATTATTTTCATCATCACCCATTCAAAGTAACATTTCACATTCACTATCCCTTTGTGGCTGCACGTGCTTTTGTATGTTAGCCTTGATGGCTCCTCAACCCGCGCTTCAATTCACCAGACTTGCATTGTTAAGCACGCCCATTTAGCCCAGCCGCGGGCTTTTCCCCTGTCAAAAATCCATTTTCATATTCAGCTCTAAAATTTGTTGGAGCCTTTTCAGCGCAGCTCATTAAATATTTGTTAATCATGTCAAGCCACTCGCTTATATTTGGTCACATTTCTAAAGGCGCCCTCGCTATACCATTTCTTACTTAGGGTTTACCATTAATTATTGTCTAAGTCAGGTATTCAACATTTTAAAAGAAAGATATTTGATCAATGCGATTTTTAATTTTGACGATTTTTTTGTCACTAATTCAGGCATCTCAGCTGAGAGCAAAATTGAAATCGGATCTCGTTATACGATTTTACTGTAGACGCAATTGCAGATTTTTAATCAATTTGAGTCAAAATATTACCACTTGCAACGAGTTTAGAAAATTACATCCAGTTATGACCCTTAAACTGTTATTGTTAGCAGCCATATTAACATTGTGGTAACTGACTTCATTTTAAGTCAGCTGAAAGTCAGCTGAACTAGCTGAACAATTCTTTAAAAAGATTCTCGGGGTCAGATATACATTTTCTAACTAAGTTAATAGATTTTAAATCTCATTTTGAGGGATAAGAAGAAGGAATAATTCAAATTGAACAAGAGCAGTACCTGCAAAAAATGATGCTTGCGAAAGGCAGTTGAATAGTTTGAACGTCGGGATCTTTTCCGTTATCCCCCGTACGTTTTCCTCGCTCCAGTCTATTATACGCCCTTCCTCATTACAGAGCACGTGTCATTACAAAGTAAATATTAATCGTGTAAAAGTAAAAATATGGAAATATGGCAGGTGCGCCTGGAGGTTGCAAAATATGCACCCACTAAGCTTGAGGGGGGATTACAAACGCACTGACTAGTTTTCAGTACTGAAAACGCTAACTGTGACCATAATACCAACGCATGTTAAACGATAAACTGTTTACTTTATATAATAGATTAGTTCCAATTAGACTGCAATTAGACAATAAGTAATCACAATTATCCTTTTCGTTCGTGATATTTCATTTTCGTGATATTGAGTGATTCTGAAAAGTTTTTCTAAAGATATGGGGATTTCAAAACTAAAAATGTTATAAAGAGTTGTTTATCAAGAAAAAAATTTTAAAAAATTTTAAAGTTAATAATTAGGTTTAATAAATAGATAAGTAAAAACTTTAGGTAAAAATAATTTTTTTGAATAATTGAAATGCTTTAAGAGAAGGCAACAAATTCAAACAAGTGCATTTAAAAGTTTAACGGTTTCCATCACTTTGGTTGTCTGAGTTCTACTTTTAAGCAGACAAAAATCGTCCAAAATGTTTTTTTTTGTGAAGTAATGAAATGTAACGAAGTATTTTTAGTTACTAGCGATGAATTTTAATACCATCAATTGGTCAATTGTTTATATCAATTCTTTTTACAGAATTTTCAACAATTTTGATTTTTTTGTGGTTTTCACAAAAAATAGCATCAAGTATATTCCACTTGGTCTAGTTTGAACGTTGGTGCAGACATGAAACCTGCTGGCTTAATCTTCATGTACTCATATATTGGCTAATGGTACCTCCCGTTTCTCAGAAAGTTTTCTGGAAATAATTGTTTTCTGGTCTTTCGCTAATATAATTCGATACTTACAAAAAACGCAGTTTGTTTTTTGATATATTAAGATTTTTGGTTAGTCAAAAATTTATTTTGCATTGTTTTTGTCAAATGCAATATTGACAGCCATGTAGCGATAGCGATGCTAGTTTGGGTCTCATCTGCGAGTTTTGCAATGGGAAAGGATTTGGGTGGTATTTTGGGCATGTCTTTTTGGAATATTTTGCATATCCTTTTCATCCCAATTACAAGAAAGTTTTTTTTCTATTTAAAGGTTCATTTTTTTAAAAGTTCTCTTTATTCTTCAATAAGGTCCAACAAAACAATATTGCGTTTTATGAGCAGAATTCATGGTGCTTACGTCTCCGTAAAAGTAATTTTTTGAATAATTGGAATGCTTTAAGAGACGGCAACAAATTCAAACAAGTGAATTTAAAAATTTGAACGCATTCCATCACTTTGTTTTTCTGAGTTCTAATTTAAAGCAGCCAAAAAACGTCCAAAATGATTTTTTTGTGAAGTAATGAAATGTAACGAAGTATTTTTTAGTTACTAAGTGATGAACTTTAATATATCAAAAAAAAAATTATGACCTTAAATTTAGAACAAAAATAGCATTAGCGTTGTTCAGAAAACATTCCTCACATTATTGTTCCGAGCCACTTTAGTGGGCGAAGAACTATTTGCTCAGCTGGGTCTTTTCGTTCAGTCAATTTTGAGCCATAGATATATTCATCATTGAACGATGTAGGTGGTATCATTAAAAAGCTTGAAAAGCGTAGAAATTCAAATCAATTTTTTTGGAATTTCACTTTTTCGGAGGAGTTACAGAGTTTTAATTATTTGTGAACGCTAGCCTAATTTCCGTTGTAAACGATAGTTTAGTTGGTTTTACTTCTAAAAAGAGAAGAGAGTTGGTCAATTGTTTAAATCAATTCATTTTGCAGAATTTTCATTTGAGTTTTCAAAAATTTTGAATTTTTTGTGGTTTTCACAAAAAATAGCATCAAGTATATTCCACTCGGTCCAGTTTGAACGTTGGTGCAGACATAAAACCTGCTGGCACAGTCTTCTTGTACTCATATATTGGCTTATGGTACCTCCCGTTTCTCAGAAAGTTTTCTGGAATTAATTGTTTTCTGGTCTTTCGTTAATATAATTCGATACTTACAAAGAACGCAGACTGTTTTTTGATATATTAAGATTTTAGGTTAGTCAAAAACTTTATTTTGCATTATTTTTGTCAAATGCAATTTTGACAGCCACGTAGCGATAGCAATGCTAGTTTGGGTCTCATCCTCGAGTTTTGCAATGCGATAGGATTTGGGTTGTATTTTGGGCATGTCTTTTTAGAGTATTTTTTTTGCATATCCTTCATCCCAATTACAAAAAAGTTTTTTTTTCTATTTAAAGGTTCATTTTTTAAAAGTTCTCTTTATTCTCCAACAAGGTCCAACAAAACAATATTGCGTTTTATGAGCAAAATTCGTCGTGCTTAGGTCTTTGTCAATTTTTTTATGCGAGTTTTTAAATAACTCTTGAGATTTGCCAGAAATTGATAATCTTATTTCAAAGTTTTGACTAAGTTTAATTAATCAGATGTTTGATTCGGTATCGGTATCTAGGGTGTTATTCAATTAAACTATCAAATGCTTTCAGTTGATACATATTACTTTTTGGTTAAAAAAACTTGATCAGTATCCAAAATCCATCCTTTAATTTTCATATAGTAACTTTTTTCGTCAAATTAGCTACTTATTTAAAAGTTGTTTTTTGGTTTTAAAAGAGAAGCAGCAAGAGCAAGACGGATTTTGGTCTAATTATGGAATTTTATGGATGAAAATTTATTCGGTTTGAAATGGGATGATGTAGATAATTTTATGAAATACTTTTGCCTTTTTTGTTTTTTATAGTTACAGACAAAACCGATTCCAAATCAAAACTCATTTATTGTCAAGTCAATTTTGAGTGCAGAGGGAGGCCAATGAATATAAATGCAGTTTCAGCAAAAAGCACATGTTATTTTAGCTTCAATTCAGTTTGCTTGAAACTGGTATAGTTTGGTTTAGTTTCACTAATGACCTGTACAATTGGCTTCCAAAGCAGCTAAATTTTATTATATGTAAATTTTTAGTTGAGAGCTGGCGGTGGCAATGTCTTAAAGAGTTTTGAAAAACTTGTTTTCAAAAAAGTTTTTTTTGAGATTTGTCACTTCGAAATCTTTTTTCTGCAAGTTTTTAGTGTGGTTTGATTAAAGAGAAAAACGCGTCTTTTCGCAAGTGAAGTAAACTTTAGTTTTATTGACATTTTGTTTATTAAATAATGTTCTTTGGCGTTGATACTACTAATTTTCAATTTATTTGGACATTTTCAAGTTTCTGAGGTTCTCTTCTGCTGTCTTGTGCGATCATCGTTTTAATGGTACAGTAATTAACAATCGCCCATCACACCAAAGGCGTCAAAATGACGCGCAATTATTTATATTCATTAGTTTTAGTTACTGTTTTCTACACCGTTTCGTCGCAAAATTGAAATGGATTTTTGAGGTTTAAATTTCTTAGTTCTTTTTGTAGGCTTATGAGATTTTGGACAATGACAGGTCCCAATTATTTTGTTTAATGGGATAAATGAAGCGCTTGGATGACTTCAGATGATAGCTTATTGTTTTTCTGACTTTGGATTTATTTTTTTTCATAAATGGTAAACGTGTTTTATAAATTCGCCCTTTTCAAGTTCTGTCTCTTTTTTGATTTTTCTCAGTAAAATGAGATCCAATAGTTTCTCTGGTGAATTGCTAGTGACTGGGTTGAGATTAAGTTTTATCTGACAATTATTTGACTTTTCCGTTGTGTTTTTTCAACAAAATGGAGAGACAGTTTTGTTCGTAAGGCATACTTGTTGTTTTTATTTGAAATTGTTGTTTGTTTTATCTCATACGCTCCTTAATGTCAGTTATCAGAGGCCCTCTAATGAGTTATAGTTTTATTTGTGTATGGGTTAGAGCTAAAAGGTTTTTTTGATTAGATAAAACAATTATTTTCGAACAATAAGTGTACTTTTGAAGTTTTATATCACTTCTTCATTTCGTGTATAACTAAGTCAAAAATGTGGTTGAACTGTGTTAAAACATTATGCACGAATGCACACTACCGAGCCTTGTTTTTGAAATGTGGATTAAAAAACTTGTTTTTTTACAGTCAAATTTTGAGTTTGTTGAAGCTTCTTTTTTTTGCAAGATTTCTTAAGTTCAATCATAATTTTTAAGTTGCCTTGTTGTCTGGGAAATAAGCACATTTGAATCTTCGAAAAAACACGTTAAAATTAATGAACGAGAAAAATTATGGTTCGGTCTAATTTGGAGGCATTTATCCCATACCATCCAATTGTTCAAAAAAATGTTAGACGTTTCGGTTTTTTATAAACGTGCTGCCTCCAGTTTTTTCAATATTAATTTTCTTTTTGTTTCAATTAATGCCTTGCAAAAGTACCGACGTCAATATATTTTGTTCTAGACTAGCAGAGTATGTCCGAAAAGCCTAGTTGAAAAAATTACTTTAATCAAAAGTTAATGAAAATGGTTTCTTAAAACAAATGGCATGAGCAAAACATTTTTCTGGCGCTTGACAGAAGCTGAATGATGGAACATCAAATTTATCTGAGGTGTTTTTTCCCTACAAAAATAATTTCAAATGAAATAAATAACTTTTGACTAAAACTAATTACAACAAAGCGTTGAAATGCATTGGTTCATTTTGACGTCCTGGTGAGACATTCCTTTCATTGCTTCGAAATGATTTGAAATGTATGGATCAAAACAGTTCGGAGCGTTGTTGAGGGGCGGAGTTAAGTTCTTATGTGATGAGTCAAATCATTAGAAACGATATCGAAGAAAATTTTTTTATGATATTTGCAATATTATCAAATTTTTGGTCTTTTCTTTTTTCAAGCTAAAATTTTGCGAAGCTTTAAACTTTTTAATGTTCACTGTTGCTTGCTTATTGTCAGCATAGTGTTTACAGCGTTTTTTGAAAAACAATTCAACTTCTTGTTTTCTAATTTTACCATTTGATTAAATCAAATCTGTCAGAGGATTTCATTGCGATCAGGCCTCAATCTAAAAAACTCTGTTGAGAACTCTTTGATAAAAGTACGTGAATTGCAGTAAAACCAAGAGTTTTGGAATAGCGCTGTGAAAAATTGAGCAATTCATATTTAAAAAATTGTTTGATGACATTTTTTTAGTAGCACATCAATAATTGTTTGAGCAACTAATTTAATTCAACTTCAATTTAGGATCTATTTCAGCTTTATTGGCATATTTTGCTAAGTTAGAAACAATAAGTGAGAGTGAAATCATGTAATAGGTCATATTCATAGCGTTAGGAAATGTATCATTTACCGAAATTTAATTAATTTAATTAACTTGTTACAGTTGAACCAAAACTTTGGCCTCATTTTTTGTCCAATTTTTACCTAATTAAAATTTTTGATTTTTTGTGCAAAATTCTGATAAAATTTAGATTTCTAATTTTCCGAATTTTTAAGGCCCCTTATGAGAGACTACAGAGCGTGTAACAAATATCACCCAAAATTTTGTAGCAAAACTTGATGCAGGGCTCTAACTTGCTGGTGGGCTATGATTGTAAAAAATGTTTTTTTTTCAGTCAAATTTTGCTCCAAAAAATATTAGGCAGTTCGGTTTTTTATGAAAGTGCTGCCTCATTTTTTACATTGCTAATTGTCTGTTTGTTACAATTAATACTTTGCTAAACTACTGACGTTCAGTTTTAGATTTGTAGATTATGTCCAAAAAGTTGTGTTTGAAAAAAACTACTTCAACCAGAGTTTAACAAAAATGGTTTTCTAAAAGAAATGACGTGAGCAAAATCTTTTTTTTTCTGGCGCTTGGAAGAAGTTGAATGGAACATAAAATTTATCTGTGGTGTTCTTTTCTTTCGAAAGTAGTTTCAAATGAAATAAATCGTAGGCCTTCGACTAAAAACAATTATAACACAGCGTTGAAATTGGTTTATTTCGACGTCTTAACAGACATTCCTTACTTTGTATCGTCGTGATTTGAACTGTATGGATCAAAAAAATTCTGACAGTTGTTGAGGGTCGGAGTTTAAGTTCTTATGTGATGCGTCAAATCATTAGAAAGGATATCGAAGAAAATTTTTTATGATCATTGCGATATTAACTAATTTTTGTTCTTTTTTTTCAAGCTAAAGTTTTGCAAAATTTTAATCTATTAATGTTCACTGTTTCTTGTTTATTGTCAGCATAGTGTCTACAGCGTTTTTTTCAAAAACAGTTTAACTTCATTTTTTCTAATTTTACCATTCGATTAAACCAAACTTGTCAGAGGATTTCATAGCGATCAAGCAAAATTTTCAAGAACACAGTTGAGAACTCCATGATAAAAGTACGCAAAAAGCAATAAAACCATTAATGTTAAAACAGCGCCTTGAAATTTTGAGCAATTGTTTTAAAAAATGTTTTCGCTGTCATTTCTTACTGGTACATCAATAATTATATGAGCAACTATTTCAATTCAACTTTAGTTTAGCTTTTTTTTGAGTTTCATTTGCATCTTGTGCTAAGCAAGTGCAAACAATAAGTGAGACTGAAATCATGTATTAGGACATATACATAGCGTTAGAAAATGTGTCATATACCGTAATTTTATTTTTTATGTTTTATCTTTACGTAATTAAAGTTTTGACTTTTCGTACATAATTTAGATAATATTTAGATTTCTACTTTCAGAATTTTGAAGGCCCCTTGTGAGAGACTACAGAGTGCATAGCACATATGACCCAAAATTTTGTGAGCCAAACATGATGCAGGGCTATAACTTGGTGTTGGGTTATGAGGGTTAAAAAAACGTTTTTTCTTGCAGATTGACCACGATAAAAGTGTCGAAGTACATGCCTGAGGGGACGATATATTAGTGGGAGGGGGACATTTGAAGTATAGGGAGCATTTTTAAAGTGTAAAACCCAAAATTTATTTGTCACGCAGTCAAATTACAAGTTTGTTTGGAGGCCATAAAAATGTAGCTAGCACCTCAAGATTAAAATTATGTCTGATAAAAATATCCTTTTCTGTTAAATAATCGAGCTTAGCCTTTTTTTGGTTTTGACTTTTTCCTAAAGACATACAAGTAGTTATGGATCTGAAAAAAAAACAGGTTGACTTTCCTTAGTCATTAGTTAGTTAAGATTGTTCCACATATAATTCTTTTGTATTTCTTGAAGAAACATCTATTGTTTTTCCCGCAAATTCAGCAAAAAAAGTGTATGACAAAAATTTTGGGCGCAGAAGGATTTCAAAGAAAAAAGAATGATTGCAGAATTGCAAAAGTTTTTTGTACTTTATTAAATTGAGTTGAGAAAAATCAAAAAAATTCAATATAGTAACCCTCCAAATTGAAACAAATTAAAGATAACCTTTTCAATTCTCAGCTCCTGAAAATTTTCATGTTTTACTGTTTTTGCTAGCGTAGAAGGCAATTATCAAATCTCAAACAATGGCAAATTCTATTTATTACAAGAGTTTGCATCGTCCTAATTTTCAATTCTCTCAACATTTCCAAAATTAATTTTGGCCAAAAAATTGAAGAAATGCTGAAAAATTGTTATCAGTAATTAAAGCCAGAACCAAAGGAAAGAAAAATATGCATCAATGAAAAAACTCTACTAAAAGTTTTCACTTTCTTCTTTTGTCCGATTTTTGAGCGTTGTGTGTCATTTTCATTTCTCATATCTACTTTTTGACCGTTGCCTCTTATGGGGAATACAACCACTACATACTTCATTTGCTTGCTATTAAAATTTAGTTTTAGTTCAGAAACAAGCAAAGTTTAAAGCAGTCAAACATTCAATTGTTCGAACAGAGAAAACTTTTTGATAATCACGGCTTTTCCAATGTTTTCCGAAATTAAATCTTTGTCCTTCAGTTTGAAGTTTCCTCAGAATGTTTAGTTTTTGCTTAGTTGAAAACGAACCAATTTCAGCAATCAAAATTCAAACCTAACATCTAGTGTCTTTTTTACAAACGTTGCGAGTTTTTCTAGTTTTTATATGCAGTGTTGGTTTCTAAAGTCTGCTATTCTGACGCCCGACAATAGGAAAATTCATTTAATTAAACTTAATGCTGTCAATGATTGAAATACAACAAACAGTAGTTCTTTTCCGATAATTGGTATCATTTTACCATAATTTAACCTTAATATGCTGAGATCTTGTTCTTCCATTCTTCGTTTGCAATTTTTGCCAAGAATTATATTGCTTTTGATTGCCTAAAAAAAGCTCCCAATATCTGCATAAGCTCTAGATCAGAAACAAGCATAAATCAATACTTTCCTGTTGATTATTGATTTTAGGTAGAATTAATTTTTGCTTGTGCACGGGATATAATGGTTAGTATCGTAGCACGAAACAACAAAAATTGTTGCATCTCGCTTTGAGTTTCAAAAGTTGCCGGTTTTTCTCTACAGACGCCGATCAACTAATTTAGTGGCATTTCGGTAGTCAGGGTTTAAGAATTCTTCATTTAGAACTTTTTATTGAGCAGAATTTCATACACGGTCAAAAGAACGTTTCAGCCACGTAACATGGTTGTTACCATTTTGACACCAAACACAGTATTAGAGAAGTGAGTTTTCCCCAAACGATAGGCGCATAAAATAGAAAAATAGCACAGGTTTGAGGCAACCTCAGTGTCTGTGGAATTTTATCAGGTAAGATCTGATAAGATGGAATTTTTATCGTGTAGGATCTAACAAATTGTATAAAATCTTGTAAGGTGATGCATATTCTAATCAGTTCTTACATGACATTTTTGGGATCTTTTCCGTTTGTGCCCCCCATTTAGAGAGAACGTGCCATTGCATAGTAAATCATTATGTAAAAATATGGCACGTGCGTATGGGGGCTGCAAATAAAATGAGCCCACTAAGCTTGGGGGGTGGGGGCACAAACAGAAAAGATCCCAATTTTGTTAGAGATTTTACCAGACTTTACTCGATAAAAATTCCAGAATCACTGGGGAACAACTTACCCATCTGCCTATGGACACCATCTTCAATGTGTCGCCACATTTGGATTTAGTTTTTTAACCAATACAGGCAATATTTTGGAACAGGATTTAGGTATTGGAAGTGTGTGAGATTTAAAAATATATCCTGGCTAGATTGCCTGCCACAACTAAGGAATTACTTCTCTGTCATCGTTTGTTTTTTGGCGGAAAACATTTGAGAAAAAAAGAAGAGATGCTGAACATTTGGTGGGCAGAAAAGCGAGCGAGCTCGTGCACAATTCACAATTTACTTTCGCATTTTTTGGTTGGTTTATGTCCAAAAATTTTTACAGACTGCTTGTCTAACTTTGGCACAATGCTAGGGACCAAATTTCTAACCATTGTTTTTAAAACAATTATAATTAGACGCAAATGATCCTAATTGCTTTTAGACATCCTTAGCGATTTTATAGAGGATCCCGAAACTGTAAATAATCCCAAATTGTTTTCAATAACTCAATACGTCTTGCGAAAAAGCAACAGATGTGGCAAGACACATAGGAAGAGCAATGATCAGAAATTGGGGGAAAGGAAGAGTTGAAATAGCGGAGACTTTAGATGAAAATTCTACAACATTTTTTCTTGACAAGTAGTTTAGATAATAACTAAACTTTCAAACAAAATAGTTAAGATAAGAATATATTCACGAAAATTTTGCACTCCACAAACAGCTTGTTTACAAGATGGTCACAGCTTAGCGCTGCAAAAATTTTTTATCAAACGTAGAGCTCTTTTCAACAAGAAACACTCCAATAATTCAACATCTACATCTGTTAGAAACACGGCTTCAGTACCCGGGTCGGGGTTTTTCACCGCAAAGCACCCGCATCTTTTAGAGTGGAATGCAGTGAAAGCGGTGAAATTTTGTCAGATTAGTGGTTTTTAGCGGAAAATTTTTGTTAGATTTGCGGTTTTTAGCGGCAAATTTTTGTTAGATTTGCGGTTTTTGGTGGTTAATTTTGGTAAGATTTGCGGTTTTTAGCGGTGAATTTTTGTAAGATATCCGGTTTTTAGCAGTGAAAATTTCATTTTCACCGCCTAAAAGGTGAGGTGAAAAAAATCACATGTGCCATACAGGAAGCGGTGAAAATAAAATACACAGTGCTATAAGCCGCGAATTTGACGAGAATTCACAGCAAAGAAATTACTGTGAATTTTTGCGGTAAATTTTTCCGGTAAATGTTTGATGTTTTGAACTTCCCATACATAGGAGATCTCAGATTATGAGTTTTAATTTCTATGAGTTTTTGTCTCATTTGATTACAGAGGCTGCAACGAAGTACATTTTTGTGACTACTTAGTTCGTGAATGACCACACGGAAGCGTAATTTTTCAAATTTTGAACTCATTTTTCACACAAAAACAGAAATTTTTGTAATTTTACAAAAAAACAGAAATGGGTCGGAATAAAAATGGCAAGTTGAGAGTAGTAAACAGAAATTATAAACAGAGAACCGTTTTCTTGAACTACAGCTGCTATTTGCGCAATTAGGTGACTTTTGTTGTAAAAGCAGTGAAAGTTTTTTCAAGCTTTGAACTCATTCTCTTCAAAGATTACCTAGTTTCATTTAAAATTTGCTTCGATAGAAACTTGTGCTGACTTAGCGGTAAAACTTAGTGCGGTTTGCGGTTTTTAGCTGCAAACATTTATTTCGCCGCTCTCAACGCATTCACCGCGGTAAAAATATTTGGTAATTTTAGCGATGAATTTTTGTAAGTTTTGCTATTCTTAGCTGTGAAGTGTTTTTTCCACCACTTTCACTGCACTAAACGAATGTAATTTTTACATTTTTTCACCGTATTCACAGCAAAACTTACATTCTTTTCAGCAATTTTTAGCGGTCAGTTAATATTAATCAATTGAATTCAAAGGCCCAGGAGATACTTATGTTCGTGAAAAAATGTTCCTCATTCTACCAACATTAGAACGAAAGTAAAAATATACAGATGCTAGTTTTTGTCCATTCTCACTTATGCCTCTAGTGCATGGCTTTTGAATTGGTCAAATTGCAAGAAATTTGAGAGAACTCAAAGACGTGCACTGAAAGGGCGTTGAATAAAAAACAATCTCTGATGATCAATACAGAGAGGGCCTTATTTAGAACAATTTGCTGCCAATTAGTTTTTGTTGCTAGAAAAAAATCAAAATATAATTGTCTTTAATAGAAGTTTAAACTTTGAAATTGCATTAATATTTACAGTTCATGGGAAGTATTACTGAAGTTGTAATCGAACATACTCTGCTGGAAAGTGTTTCATAACAACAAATATCGAATGATCTCAAAATGAGAAACTTATTATTCAAAAAACAGTTGAATACTCTTTTAAACTATTAAGTCGAAAACCTTAATTACTCTCAATTCCCTGTAAATTGTTCAATTTTGAGTCAGTGATTCAAACTTCCTGTAAATCGGGCAACAAGACAATTTAGTAATAATACTAATAAATGGTACGGTAAGAATAGAGATAAGTGTTTTAGGGCTGCGTTATCAAAACCAGCTTTGCTGTGCTCCATTGTTTCCAATATGCTTCTGCCGCTTTCGCCAGGACTTCGAAGGAGCTTGCGGTTGCTATTAACTGAAAATTCCACATTGCACTCAAAAATAGCTTCATCCGGACAACACAATGCGAATGTTTTTTTCATGTTCGCAAGCCCTCCTGAGTTGGAAACAGACGGTTGAAACACCACGTGCAAGCCACATTTTACTAGCAACCCGAAAAATTCCAAGCAGTGCGCGCTCAAAATCAAATTGTGCTTTAGGCTACTATGTATTATCAAAATTAACCTATATCGAGACAATTAGACAAAAAAATATTTCCACTAAAAGCCCGGAACCAAATAAAATCTGATAATATTCGAAACAAACAATATTTCACCTGTGAACTACTCTTTTTGTTCTAGTTAAAAACCACAACAACGCAAAATATCATCGGTCAAACGTATAAGCATTAGCAGAAATGAACTGGTGAAACTTAGACGGCAAGATGAAACTTAGATTTTCTTTTACCAGTTTTTCCTGATGTTGTTTACACAATAATCGTTTAGCTATTGTTTAGGAAACCGAAAATTAATCAACCTAAAATTACCTTAATCGATTTATATCTGATATTTAGTTGAGATTTGGTTAAACTTCTTCTGATTTTTTGACGTTTTTTAGAACGCATTATACGCAGTTGAAACTATTTCTGTACGTATTTAATGTGACGTTATTGAGCCGCAGCTAATGTTTTAGGTGAACTATGTTTCAGAAAAAAAGACAACTGATTTCACCCTCAAGTACTTTTTATCTAAGGATTGGCCTTAACTGAAGCTATAAACTAAGTAGTTTTGTTTCAGGAACATCCAAAAAACCTGCTGTCAGACTCTTTTTTCCAATACCGCACAGCTGAACTAATTAAAAAATAACTTAAAAAATTGAAAAACGACCCTCATTTTTTGTATTTGCTCATAAAACCCTTAAGGACGATTAAATAATATTAAATTGCTTTTCAGAGGCACCAAATTGAACTACCCTAGAACAATTATTTGTTTTTAATGTTTTATGATATGACGACCCAAATGATAATTTCGTTATTAATGCGCTTTGATTAACTTCTTTGGTCTTTATTTTTCTTTTTAATTACAGCTGAGGGGGTTAAAACAGGCGCAAATAAATTTTAGATGGACCATGGTGTGACTTGAGCCTATTTTGTTTCTTGCAAGCATAATGAGCCAACCATTACACCATAAGATCTTTTCGCGGGCATCTCCAATAACCAGTGCTCTTGTTTTTTTTTCATTCTCTAAGTCTTAATGTCTCTAGTCGAATATACGCTGTACTAGTAGAGCTTCTTGTTAATCTATGTCGAGTTTATATAATGCACAACTTACATTACCATTTTTCTCTATTAATGAAGAAAACTTAATTGAAAACATTTTCTATAGCCCTTTTTTTCCAGGTTACAAACAAATTTCTGAATTTTTTTTTCAATTTGATTTTGTTATGCCGCTTTTGAATTTCAGAATGCTCTTGCAATAAACATGCTGTGTTTTGAAGGTGTAAAAATTGCTATCAAGCAATTTCTCGCTAGGAAAACATTTGGTTTGCGAACAAAATTTGTAATTAAATATTATTTACGAATGACATTGGTTTTCTGCCCGTGACGTTCGAACTTTATCCCGGTTGCAATCAATTGAGAGCTGTAAAGCTCTGAAAAAATTATTGCAAAAGGTGCAAATCAAGTCAGCTACGGCATGGCTTCAGTTTTAAATATATTAAAAACGTTCACATCTTTTTTCTAACAGGGACAACACTTTGTCTATTTGAGAACGGAATTTAAACAATTGAAAACCCAATAGGTGTTTGTGATATATAAATGAAATCTCTATATAAAAACCTATTATCCAGTATTTTGAACAAAAATTTTTGTAATCGTAATTGAAATTATATTGTACTAACATTGTTTTACTTTTTATGTTTTCAGTTTACCTGAGCGTCAATTTGCACGAAGTGTTGGGACGAGTTTTGAGCTAATAGGAGTTCTTTAAGACTATTTATCTGGATACATGACTCTAGGAAGAAAACTGTACTCTTTAATTTTTAGTTCCGACCTCCAAATTCAATTGGAGTTTAAAAAGTTTTCTTCTCTCCTCGTTTTTATGTTAATCCAGATTTAACCGATTCATATCTTTTGCAGAATTATACAAAAAATGCGATCAAAAACTTCTTCTGAAATTGAATCAATAATTGAAGGGACTTTCGGGTTTCTGATATTTAGTTTCAACTGAACATAGTTTATAAAACCGATCTCAAAAAGTTCTTTATGACTCTTGGATCCTACAAAAAAATTCAATTCGAAAAATGAGAAAACTTAAGTGTAAAGTTTTAACTTCTTACACATTCTGATTTTTTTGTGCATTTTCTGATAAGATTTTGAATAATTATTTAATCCATGCTTCTCTGACAATATTGTTGCACAAAGGAGCGTAGAACACATCGTTTTCCTATTCTTTTTGGGTAGTTGTGAATTGAGAGGCTGTGCTCGTTTTTCAAATTAATACTCGTTGATTTTGTCTCTTCATTCTCGCTTGTAAAAATATTGTCATTTTGGAAAACTTTTTGTGCAAAGCTTATGTCATTCCCTCCTGTTTTGAGATTTTTGGGTGGCAACTGTAAGAGCGAACGCGCATTGCTGATCCTCCTTGTTAGTTATATAATCTTAAAGGTCAAAATTTTAAACCAGCCCGTTGACGCTACTACCGCGGTATCTTGATAGTCTTTTAACCTCTAAGTTTAGATTACATTTGCTGAAATAGATCAAGTTCCTTCTTAAGTTCATCTTGTTCATTTTGTTTACTTCATTTTTCAGGTACGCATAATGATGAAGACTTGAGTCTTTCACGCCATATATGTTTCTTCAAAGAAGAGCGGTATGAACAACAACATTACAAACATGAAAGAACAGACATATAGATAGAAAAAAAAGAGACAAAAATGAGTGAATTTTGAATGCTTTTAGTGGAAAATGGGAGATAGAACTAGGGGATAAATAACGAAAGGGGAAATATAGATTGAATTCATTTTGCTCCGTCATTTAAGCACCAAAAACGCAAGCCGCCACCATTGGTTGACAAATTTTCCCTTTCTCCTTTTAAAAGTCGTTCCTTTTCCTTGCAATTGAAAGTGAGGGAGGGAGGCAGTTTAATTCCCGGCCGGTAAAGAAGGGAATAAGAAAAAGCTTTCCCCGTATATCTGGTCCTACTCTCCTCATTAGCTGTACGTGTAGACCGGTGAGTGAGTATGTGTATTAGACGGTGGTAGAAAAAGCGAACTATAGCTCGGTGGTGTATTCTATTTATTTTATACCAACCTTCTACCTAGTTCGCACGATTTCTTCCCGTTCATTCGCTTTTATTACTTAACAGAGAAAGAGTCTTCTGCTATAGAAAGTAAAATTGCGTGATTGAATGGATACATGAAAATAAAAGTACTTATTGTAAAAAATACCAAAAGGAATATTGCTTTTCTTTTCATTTCTTTCAAATCTACTGCTCACAATTAATTGTCTCACAATCAGACCCGCCGACCACTACTCTATTACAAAGCGCAGCTGAAAAAATTATCCATTACTACGGCCAAATGTTATCTTGTTGTGTTCAACTGTTTTAACTTGGCATTTTTATTACCTGTTTCGTTATAAAATGTATCGTTATTTATTACAAAACTAACCCAAATGTAAATTTCCCCAGTTAACTGTGTTATACATAAAATGTTAGCCGCGAAATTTGGATGTTCGTGAAATTTGGATTTCTTGAAAATTTATCTCTTTTATTCTGATCTTTCGGTTTCTTTCATCTGTGACAATGGGCAAAACTTGTGAAATGAGCTTAAATTTTGACAATATTTTACATATAATTTTATCAGCCACGTAAAGTTCTATATACCTGATCAGATATAGTCAAGATAATTTGTTACCGTTATTAATTAAATTTATGTGCCTTGATTACACATTGCATAATTTACCATCATGTTTCAAAGTTACGTAACATTATTCGCCGGATCTATTTTCCTCATTTCCTTAATAGGTAAGGGGAGTGATATATTTGCACGCACAATTTTATTGCGCTGATTTCTGTTCTTCAAAATTTGCATAATCTTCTATTTGACTACATGCTGTGTTTATACATGTGAAGCACGGGAAAAATGGCGATTGAAAAAAAACTGAACTGTTTTCCTAGTTAAGGCTTATGCGCTAAGGATTTAAATTGAAATTTAATCCGGCGGCGAAACCAAAGCTCTTAATTGTATAATAATTGGTTAGAAAATAATCTCATATCCATAGAAAATTCTTCAATGAAGCAGCGCCTATTAGAGCAAATAAAAGGAATAACTATTGTTGAGTAACTTTCCCCAAAACTACACCTAAATTTTGTTTGAGCAGGTTAATTACAAATTAATCAGCTTGAGTTTAAGTTCAACTTGTCTGAAATTCATATCGCTTTTACAACTACTATTTGTTGACATATGAAACAAGAACTTAAAAAATTTTATGTAGAATTGGAGATATTTTTTCTCGAATATTCTCGTTTTTTCTTCTTTTTTTTGAAGTGCATTTCTGAAACAAGTAAGGAGGGTTCAAAAAACGAAGTTAGCATTTTAACATTAGAAAGTCTCACTCGTGAGAGATTTGAAACGCTTAGAAAAAATTGTCAATACGGCATTATAGTTGCTCTGTAAATATTTGTCACCCTCTTGGACAGTCTTTGGTAGAATTTAAAAGCGTGATCTTTACAGCGTAAGGATTTGCCTTGCCATCAACAACAAATTGGCCTAATTTTTAAAATTATTATTAGTTAATATTATTATACTTTTGAAAATATTTATAATATCATTGGTAATAATTTTTTTACTATTGTTTTCAGTTTTCTTCTTATTATTGCTATTATAATAATTAAAATTGTGTTTAATAATTTTTATTATCATTATTATTTTTTATTAGTGCTATTTTCTCATGACTATAATTATTAATATTTCTATTAATGTTATTATTATTATTATTATTATTATTATTATTATTATTATTATTATTAATAATAATATTATTATTATTATTATTATTATTATTATCATTATTATTAGTATTATTATTAGTATTATTATTATTTTTATTATTATTCTATTATTATTGTAGTTTTTTTTATTATTTTTATTTTTTGTTATTAATAGTTTTTTGTTTAAAGTATTATTATGTTATTGATAATATATGTGCAATAAAGGAGAATTTGGCTGTGTGATGACGTTTATCAGAGCACGCTATCATGTTTTTCTTGAACGACAATGAAACTAGTTTTTGGTTTACGTTATCCAATTAGTTTTAATAGTCTTACAAGTATCAATAATGAAAAGTTGAAGATGAAATATGCATCTAGCGTTGACTAAATCATCAAAGTGAAATGAACCATTTTTTATCACTCTGCAAATTTTAGGGTCTTCCAGCTGGGAAATTGTTTTCATTTGTGAAATAAATTTTTTATTTGTGCAGCTTCTTTTTAAAAACCTGAGTTAGCCAATAAGGTTCAATTTTCAAAACCCATTGTTGCTATTTTTTTTAAGACTTTTTATAGCTCTGTAGCTCGGATAGAATTACGTTTTTCTCAAACAACAAAAAACCAACGAGATTGTTTAATTTATTTACAAAGGTTACTTGGACGATGTTCTGCATGGGTGTTTTTTTAAATTTTGAGCTGAAAAGAAAACATTTTTTTGTTAAACAGTTGAACAAGATTGACTAAAATGTATTTTATAGCACAATTTATATATTTTTAAAATTTAGGTCAACTTCATTTCTACTGCACATGGCGACAACCACGCTTTGCCCAAATTCAAAGATAGAGCGGGCGCTAAGATTTTTTATTGATATTTTTAATTTTGCTATTAATATGCAAAAATTTAGTTTCATTAATATTAAGTTATCATTATTGCAATTCGTTATCTTTTATTTTTAGCTTTTAAAAATATCAGTTCTGCATAATGGGTTGTCGGCTAATCAATCCTCCAACGATTTTTGGCACATAGAATGTATGTAGTTGGTTAAATATTATTCAAGAGAAGGAAAGATTAAAGAAGACGCTATCTGTGGACCAAATCAATAATTTCATGAAAAGTGGTGCAGAAAAAAAGCGTGTCAGTAACGAAACGATGACTGTTTTGATTATTTTTGTAGTTCTAAATGTCCTTTAGGAGCTCATTTTTTCTTTACAAAAACTGGAGTCTTTTTTCTATGTCTTCAGTTTGGTACCATGTTTCCATGTTATAAAATTAAATCGATCTGCATATGGCTTTATACATATCAAATGCAAATGAAATGGTTGAAACTTTTTTTTGAGGATAAGAAGACCTGCAAGATAAACTTTTTGTTCTACATATGCAGTTAATGGAGAAAATGAGTGCGTTTTCATATTCAGAATACAATGTGCATAATGGTTTTCAGTAGATTTTGAATGAAAACCATTTCCTTGGCCAAAATCTCTCCCATGAATAAATGTGCCTGCGGACAATAATAATATGATGTGAACAATTTTATCACAGAAGCTCAAAAATGCTTAAGCGATGCCGATATTTTGTGAATTTAATTCAATTTACGTGTAAAACAAATGGAGAACCAATGTGAACCAATCAGAAGAGAGCTCGACCGGAATGTACTTGCAGGAATTGCGCAAGTTAACCTTCCGGTCTCGGCAAGAGGAACCCGTGAAACTTTAAATCAAAGCTATTTTCAATCTTCAAAAAAACTCAGAGTAATGGAACTGTGGACATGCTGACGTTCAAAAATGATTACAGTTGCAAATTACTTCAAAATGGACGGACGGATCATGGTAAAATTTCTGGTAGTTTTTTCAAAAAGTTATTACAACGTCATTATTTTTGTGTTTCAAGCATACAAAAAGTTTTGTTCTTGACAGAATTTTCTCAAATTGTTCTTAACAATTCTTTAGTTGCAAGAAAATTGCCTGAAATTGACACCCAACTATTACAACATTTCAAGAACAAGCAATGCTGTTCATATAGACAAATTGTTTCTCACGCTATAAAGTTGCCTTTTCAATCTTTTATTCATGTATTTCCCCCTACAAACATTTAACGAGCAATTTCATAGCGGCAAATATGTTAAAAATTTATACTTGTAAAAGGAAAATGGTATTTGTAACAAGCGCTGGAGTAAAAATAATACGTGCATTGTTAGATGACGTTTGCTTATATTGTTGTGCGGACAAAATTTAAGTGAAGGCATTGTAAAACACGGCAAAAAACGACAGATATCACCTGAGCAAATTTGAAGATAGCTTTGATGCAATGGGACAAAGCAAATGAAGCGGGCTTTGATTCAAACAAAGTTGCATCACGGTGTCCTTTTTCATTAGGCGGTTGTTACGTCATAACTAGTTATATCCATTCATGTTTTGCATCAGAGTGAGGTTGATATGGTACATTTTTGAAATCTAATTTTTTGTTGTTTTTACATCATACCCCTCCTTTCTGCCTCTTTTGGAATAGAACCGACATGTATACGCTCTAACAAAAAATTCACCTTTTAGTTAATATAACATATACGTGTAACCAAACAACTGTACGATATTTTTCATGTGTTTATGATAAACATACCTGTGCCTGACTTTCAGAGTAATTAAATACTGAATCTAAATGTTTTCCCTACCCCTCGTCAGTGATTCGGAATCTGTTCCTGATATGGTTCTGATATCTTCTGAGTCAGACGCTGATTCAGACTCTGATCGGTCTCTGAAATTTTCTATGTAATAAAATACACATTATTTTGTCTGAAACTTGAACATTTGCCGTCCGCGTGTTTTCTTCGTTTAATGCGCCGTGATTTTAAAAGTTGACATAATGAAATATTTTAATCAAATAAACTATTTTTTGTCGAATGTCTACAACTGCTCTAAATACAGCAAAACCAAAAAAGCGAACGACTTATAAAATTCAGCGTTCAATCATCTAACTTTTATGCTCAGTTTAATTAAGCTCTGAAGCCTCACATTTCAGATGTAAAATAAGCTCTGAAACGTACTGCCTGACGCATGAACAATGTTACCGAGTAAATTGAATTGAATAAATTATATCATTAGATAGAGAATTTTTGTGCGTATTATATCAAAACTTTCGCTTAGATTTTCCGTTCTAAATGCAACATACGTATTATTTCTGAGAAATACAAAGGCCGATTTCTCACTAAGAATAACTTTCAAAATGGCTCAAACCTGATCGCTTAGCCTAACAAATTCGGTTTTTTGAACAGATTAGTTTAAATCGGTGACCTAGACTAAGACCTGCTAAAAAAGATCAAGCTAGATTTCCCTCCAAGTAAACGATGCTTATTGCCTTGACGTTTCGATATACAGTTGATCAGAAAAAGGTTGCCTTAACGTTATGATATAACGAATAAAGATTACTATAGAGTGTTTTCACCTATAAACAACTTATATTCATTATGAGTTTACGGAAAACCAAAGACTGTATAGAATTTGATTTTACAACGGGCATGAACGAAGCCTAAGACGCAAAAAGGAAGCATAAATAGAAGCGATAAGAAGAATTTATTGAGGGTTCTCACATTATATGCTCTCTACACTTAGACTAGCTGTTAGATAATTACCACAAGGGTATTTAGTTGAATTGGTCTAGCTCGAACCATTAACAAAATTGAACGTTAAGGTAACCTGCGTGCAAAAGTTGAATAGCGTTGAAGAGTGAGCCTACGTTGTGGGCCAACAAATGGTTGAAGTCACTGATTAAGCGTTCAGCAAGAAATGTGAATAAACAGATTTAAAAACTTCATTTAACTTTTTTTAAGCACTTTTAAATCGTGCCTTACAAAAAACAAGACAAAACGTGCGGTTTTTTGAACAGATTAGTTTAAATCGGTGACCTAGACTAAGACCTGCTAAAAAAGATCAAGCTAGATTTGCCTCCAAGTAAACGATGCTTATTGCCTTGACGTTTCGATATACAGTTGATCAGAAAAAGGTTGCCTTAACGTTATGATATAACGAATAAAGATTACGATAGAGTGTTTTCACCTATATTTTTTGGTACCGCGACCCTCTAAATCGAGAGGGCCTTTGTAATTTTAAATAGTACAGATCAGATTGAAACTGAGCTTCAGCTGTATCTTTCGTTAGTACTAACGTGAGAAGCAATTTCCCTATCGCATTATTCTCTGAAATAACTTGTTAGCAAGAACTTATTAAAAGGTCCACTGCTTTGAAAGTGGAAAACAAGACTAGCGGGTGATTATCAGCCTGGTATTGCTCATTTTTCCTGCTTGCCACTCTTTAAGAGTTGAATATTCTATCGAGGCTTTGGCAAAGGAATGATTTTTAGCTAATCATCGTTTGCTTTAACTAGTGGAAATGTCTTTGACATTGAGACCTAATACCTGTTTATGATATATGTGCAATGTGCCCCGGTTTGTGGAAAAGTTCATTAAAATACCGAATTTCATTCAAATAAACTGCTAAATGCTTCGATTATTATGCTTTTTGGTCCCCAGTTTACCGAATTCGCCATATTGACCGAGTCTTATTTGCCAAACATTTCAAATTTGAAGTAACTACAAATTAATCTTGAAGCGAGACTTAATTGACACTCGAAAAAAAAAAGAAGCTCTGGACACGTTGAATGCCGACAACCGTCGATTGAGGAGAAAGTGAGCAGGAGACAAGAGATCCAGGAATTGGTGGACCAACAGATGACCTATCCACAGGGACACAAAGGGAGAAATTACCAAAAAAAAACTTGTAAGACTCATCCAAACTCTATCCTTATTTCTTCTTGATGCTAAATTAATATTATAGAAACCGGCAAATCTAGCAACCATCCACAATTTCGTTTTCGGTTTCATTTTCTGCAATCCAGTATTTTCAATCCCTCTGGTCACCAAAAAACCCACCCATTAGAATTTTTTTATGAAAAAAATACAGTTCTGACAAACTTTTGTCAAAATCCAGAGATAATCAAACTGCGGTGTTTTTTACAGTTCTTGACATAAAAGCGAAGCAAAAAAAAAGTTTGAGAAAATTGACCAAACTTGATAAAATTTTGCAAAAAATTTATATAAAGCGTTGATAGATGGCAGATAGAACACTTGTATAAAAAAGGGTAGAATTAAAAGTTTGGTCAAGATTTCAAATTTTGAAAAAAAAAACAATCAGATAACTGATTTTTTTTGCAAATAAGCGCTTATTCTTCTTGGAAACTCGTGAAAATTGTGCCTTTAACATCAAGGTTTGGAGTTTGAGCAAATTTCAAGTCAATTATGTTGTAAAAAACATTATATGGTTTTTATATTAGCTGCAAGTTCACTGCATCACGCCATAAAAACCTTGCCTCAAGCGTTACAAGACCATTATAAAAAAGGAATTTACGCATTACCGGGTCTGAGTTTTAATCCTAACGCTTTGAAAGTCTGAAAAACCGCGCAATTTCAAATGAGTCACTTTTTTCCGTGATAAAAAGAGGCTAGTTATATGGCATGATGTGGTGAACAATTCATTGTCCCGTCATCGCAGTAACAACAATAAGCCTTTAACACCTTCGCAGCTTATTGAAGTGCTTGAAAAGTATCAGGAGCGCATAGAAGCTATAGTGTATTGCCCCAGAGAGGGAACTCCTGATATTTACAATCAGCTCAAGCGTAGTACTCTAGTTACCATCCATTTAGTGAAAGACATTGTGTCTAAACGTAAACAGAAAGATCTTAGTTTACTTAAAGAGTACAGAGCATTACACCAAAGGCCTGCGCTTGAGCTGAAAACACTCACTATAGTCTTAGCTCATAAGAACAACCTCCGGTCCTTGATAACACGCTCCCGACCGAAGAAACTTTCAAAGCGCCGTCGTAAAACGCTTCGCACCCGTCATGCGTTCGAGGAGGCGGAACTCACACAAGCCTTTGATAACATGAATGTCACTTAGTCTTGCGCTGTTTTGGGAGTCTACCCGCTGACTGGCGGTGTGACTTAGTTAACTCACGAGTTACGGGTTAGGGTTAGTTTGTGGTTGGTTCTCTCCGATAGCGCTTTACTAAACGTTTCGCTCTCCCTATTCTTCGAGTTTTTCACTACCGTCCGTTTTCCGCAGGTTATCTGGTTTCATTTTCCGCTTCCGTCCTTTTGTTTCCGTGTCACTTTGTTTCCTTCTATCCCCCGTTTGTCTGTTGTATGATGTAGTATGTTGAGTTTTCCTGTAGTAAAATTTCTTTCTGCTAGTATGCTGGTTTGTTGTTTGGTCTCGTTCCTTTCAAGGGTGTGACTTAAGTTCATTCTGGAGTTACGGCTGGCTTGTTTCGTGACTTTCACCACACTTGTTTGCTAGCAATTTGTTATATTTTTATTAATTTTTGTAGTATGCGCTTTCGTTGTCTGGGTATGGTGGTTTGCTAGGGTGTGACTTAAGTTTGTTCTAGAGTTACGGCTAGTAAATTTCCTGACCTTTTCGACTTTTGGTTATACTACATCGTTGCCGTTAATTGTTTCATCTCTGATGTTTTGATGCCGTAGATAAAGCCCCATAATGTTTTGTGCTAGGTTACCTAACAGTAGCTCCTCTCCGTCTTTCTAGGGTGTGACTTAAGTTTATTCTGGAGTTACGGCTAGTTTGTTTGGTTGAGTTCGTTGCTGTGGTCTGCTAGCATTGATCTTCCCGCCTCCTCGCTTGTGGTTAACCGTCTCCCTCCCGTGCTATCCCGGCCTCCCGTCCCGTCGCGCGCTACCCGCTCAACGTTCCCTTCTCCTCCGTACCGTTTTCCCGTTTCGTCGCGCGCCATCCACCCGACGTTTCCGCCCCGCCCGTGCCATTTTCCCGCTTCGTCGCGCGCTTTTCGCCCGACGCTCCCGTTTGTTCGTCCGGTTTCCCGTTGCGTCGTGCGTTACTCGTTCGGCGTCTCTTCCTGTCCGTCCCGTCTCCCGTTCTGCCCCTTTCCGCGCTTCCTGCGCACCGTTCTTTCTTTCTTTCGCCGGGTACTATTGTACTCGACGAACATCTTTGCTCTTCGGCGGTTTGCTAGTCAAACCGTCACACTAGGGTTCGGTATAACCCCTTTGTGTTGTGCTGTTGCATGTGTGTGTACTCTATATTAGTACCAAATTAAACTTGTGGTTCCTGTTTTTCTTAAGATCATGACAACTTTGCAGGACAAATTTAACAAACTTTATAGTACGAGGGCAAAATTGGAGGCTGAACTAAATAACATCTATGGTGAAATTAACAATGCTGTTGATAAGCAAGACAGGAAAGTTAAGATCGAACGTCTGATTGTGAAGTGCAAAGATGCTTTTACTAGAGTAGTTGATAAGAATGAAGAGCTCTTTGATCTGGCACAAAAGACTGAAAATCCAGATGCTGCCTGTAAGAACCTTGAAATGGTTAGAGACTGTAACAAAGAAAACTGATGAGTTCATTGCTGCTGCTCGAGGGTATATCAATTCGGTCCATGACAAAAAGACAGCAGAGCAGTATCCCTCTCACCATTCAAAATCAAGTTCACATATGACTTCCTCAAAAAGATCAAGTCAGCGTCAACGAGACTTAGAACTATCAAGACTCAAAAGGGAGGAACTTGAGAAACAACATGAAGCAAAGCTTCGCATTGCTAGACAGCGTCTCGAAATTGAAAAACAAACAAAATTGCGGGAATTGGAAATTGAGCAGCTTGAGGAGGATCATCGCAAGGAAGTAGCTGCTGCAGCACTTGAGGAAATTGAGTTGATGACAAAATCATCAGCAGACGGGTCTGGTACAGGCAAAATGAGTGGGCTCTTTACGGAGAGAAGTTCAGTCAAGAGCAAGAAACTTGTTCAAGATTGGATTAATTCGTCACCGGCCGGGAACATTGCAGATGTTGCAAACGAACCGAGTTTGCACTTTTCTGGTTCCATCGCCCAATCCAACCAAGCAATTGTCCAACGACCTTCTTAAGCTCAACTTGCGAACTCACACTTCAATCTCAATACACATAGTCAAGTTGAGGCCAACATCAACCTCCCTGTCCAAGAACCAAGTAGTAGAACCAATGTAACCAATGATGCACATGTTGCAAACAACATCATGCAAGAGCAGCAACAGCCTCAATATACGCCTCCATCACCAATAAACTTTGGTATGCCAACTCAACTAAACGCCCCAAACACAGCCCGACAACTGTCTCAAGCAACAATGCACTTCGATGGTTTGCAGTTAGATCATCAATTCCCTCGCAGATCGAGCATGCCGGGACAGTTGAATTTAGTCAGCCCTCCGCATTCACCACCTTTTAATACAATCGTTAATGCTCCTCTAGTACTTAATCCGCAACAGGCACAATTAAATCTACCAGCCCTTCCACCCCCCGTTATAAACCCCGCACCACCGCATTTTCCGTTAATCCCACCAGCATTCCGCTTTCCTCCTTTGCCGCCACAAGCACTCCCACTACAAGCCACTAACCCCGTGGCGAATAATGCCAATCTGTTACCCCATTCTCCGCCTGCACCATTTGTTTCCTCCGCAAACGTTTTTGTTCCTCAACTAATTCATCCACCACCCCCACAAAAGAGTTTTCAGCCCCAAAATTTTGTCCCTATAACCCACGCACCTCCTGCTCCTCCAGACCCAAATGTCTGGCGTTTTCCGGCAGCAGTCCCATCTAATGCAGTACCACTTGTACGTACATCTGCAAACTTATACACCGCACAACCGGCCCCGTTAATCAACCCTCATATCACTACATCGCTCCGCTCCTCTCAAGTACAAGCAGCAGCAGGCGCTCAAAATCAAGTAACATCAGACTTCATGCAAGCAAATCCATTTAGTTCTTCCACAGGTACCGCCCCCACCTTTGTCACTCCGATCATTCCGCCAACGTATGGAGCTACCGTTCCGAACCCGTTGTGTTGGGGTGGCCCGCCGCATCCCACACCTTCGGCTCCTTCTTTGGACTCTGTGGATTTGATAAAGCAGTTGGCGGAGGCAATTACTTGTAAGAAGAACAATCCACTGCCCGAGTGGAAATTGTCACAGTACAATGGTGATCCACTGCAGTGGCACGAATGGTTCGGACAATTTAAAAGCGCCATAGACGCACAGTCCTTGACTGATGATGTCAAGTTAACATATTTAAAAACGCTTGTAACTGGAAAAGCTAAAACCGCCATCGCTGAGTTCGCATACTGTGGTTTAATGTATAAGGACGCACTTAAGACACTCGAACGTAAATTTGGCCAACCACAGGCAGTAGTCAGTGCACACTTAGACAAACTCAGCTCTTTTCCTCCACTTAAGATGCACAATAGTGACAACATCATAAACTATTCTGCAACAATTTCAAGTCTGGTTGGGGTCTTTAAATCACTTTCATATGACTCAGACCTTAAGAGCGCCTCACTTCTCAACACGGCTGTGCAAAAATTGCCGCCCAATCTGAAAGAGTCTTGGTCACTCTTCACAGTGAAGAAACATTGGGTAAAGCCAACACTTCTTGACTTCAACGATTGGTTGAAGGAGAAGGCGGAAGCACATGATTTAATGAAACAAACTTCATCGAAGGCAAGAACTGAGGATAACACCAACTCAGTAGTAAAGACCAAAGTTGCCTCAAGAACTTTTGCTGCTAATACACAAACTAAGGGCACTCAGAGACCAGCCTCAACATCGGCAACGCCTGCAACCCCTCGCTGCATTGTGTGTAAAGGTAACCACCGCATCTGGGAGTGTAGGGTATTTAAAGAAAAGTCTCCCACTCAGCGAGCAAAGGTAGTGGCGGAAGCAAAACTGTGTTTCTCATGTATGAGAGAAAAGCATATGTTCAGGCAATGCCCAAACCCCAGGAAATGCAGGAAGGACGGTTGCAACAGCTCCCATAATACTCTTCTCCATGGAGCTGAGAGGGTTTATCCATCAAAATCCCCTCCAAACAACAACAACAGTAATTCTAATGCTGGCGCAAATCAAAGTAAACTTCCTAGTGTCCAATCATCGACCAAGACCACCACTTTGTCATCTGTGAGTAATGTGAAAGGCCTCCTTCAGGTGACTGAATTACAGTTAAAGAGCTCTAACGGTAAAGATACCACGGCTTTAGTTTTGTGTGATACCGCTTGCAGTAACTCTTGGGTGTCCAATGATCTTGCAAATAGACTTGGTTTGCACGGTAAAGCATTGAGATTAACAGTCAAGGGTATAAATACCGAGGAGGTTGTAGACACTAAGTTAGTTGAACTAATTGTAACACCACGCGACAACCAAGCATTTGAACCATTTAAAGTCAGCCCTTACGAAAAGGAAAATTTGAATGTAGGCGCCGATGTCATTAACATTAAAGCACTTCAGGAAACATACCCGCACCTAGCAGTTCTAGACCCAGTTACATACTGCTATGGAAACATCGAGATGATACTTGGACAGGATGTGTATCATGCCATCCGCCCGTTAGAGTACTTCGCTGCCGACGAGAAGTCCTCGCCCTTCGCTGTTCGCTTGCCCATAGGTTGGGTTCTAAGCGGCCCTCTACCGTCGTCTTCAGGTTTAGTCTCGACTTGTTTCAAAGCTAATGTGGAGCAGAATTTTGAACTCGCTAGTCAGGTAAAATCTTGGTACGACATGGAGTCGTACGGCGCACTTAAGCAAGTAGACCCACGATCCGCCTCGGATGCGCGTGCGCATGAAATTCTTGAAAACACCACCGTGCATAATGGAAAAAGGTACGATGTAGGAATGCTATGGGCTGAAGATAACATCAAACTGCCCAACAATTACTTCTCAGCGCTGGTTCAATTGAAATCTCTGGAAAAGCGGCTTACGAAAGACCAGACTTTAAGGGAAAAGTACTCCAATACCATCAAAGAGGACTTAGACAAAGGCTACGTAGTAAGGGTCAAAGATGCTCATAAGGTGGAAAGTCGCTCGGAACGAGAGTGGTACCTACCACACCATCCGGTTGTTAACCCGAACAAGCCGGGCAAGGTCCGTAGGGTACTAAACGGAGCAGCTAAATTCCATGGCGCATCTCTTAATAAGTCATTACTCACCGGACCTGACTTACTGCAAAACCTAATCTATGTACTCCTACGGTTCAGACAACACCCATTTGCCGTATCCGCCGACATCGAGGGAATGTTCCTCCAAGTTGGAGTGTTACCATGTGATCAACCATCATTGCGCTTTTTGTGGCGGGAGGACCCCACATCAAATGTTGTGGTACACCAGTATACGCGCCACATCTTTGGGGCAAAAGATTCGCCCACCTGCGCCAACTACGCACTTCAGCGCACGGCACGCGATAATGCTAAGGAGTACCCAGAAGCTGCGAAAGCCGTCCTTGAGAACTTCTACATGGACGATTTCTTGGACTCAGTGGAATCCCCCGAGAGGGCCCTCATTAGGTCGAAGGAACTGGTAGATCCTCTCCATCTAGGTGGGTTCAAGCTTACTAAGTTTGTAAGCAATGTACCAGATCTGGTTGACCGAATTGATGGGTCTGCTCAATCCACTGAACCGAAGGTCATCGTTTCATCAAAGGAGGAATCAATGCACGTGCTTGGGCTTAAGTGGGATCACAACAACGATACTCTGGTTGTGAGTAGGGGCACTAACAGCACCATCACGAAACGTTTAACACAGCGCTTGGTCTTAAGTTTTGTGTCAAAGGTCTACGACCCAATTGGTCTTGTCGCACCTTTCACTGTTGGTGCTCGGTTAATCTTGAAAGACATTTTGCGTGTCAATGGACAAAGTTGGGATGACGAGTTACCTAAGGACACAGTTGACAGATTCCTTGCCTGGTGTATTGAACTGCCGCGGTTAGCTGAGATCACTATACCGAGAAGTTACTTTTCAGGACCATTCCAACATCTTGAACTCCACATGTTTGGTGATAGCTCGCAAGACGTATTCAGTGCAGTAGGTTTTCTTAGGGCTCAAGTAACTTGCCCCTCCGGGGAGATTATAACAGAGCTGGCGTTTGTCTTGGGCAAGGCCCGTGTTGCACCTATGAAGGTAATGACAGTTCCTAAGTTGGAATTACAAGCCGCTCTCCTCGCTGCCCGTTTAAAAAGGGAAATCTGTCGAGCATTAACGGTTACTGTGGACAAAGTCTTTATGTGGACAGATAGTACAATCGTCTTGCAGTGGATAAACTCAACAAACAAACACCCCATCTTCATTGCAAATCGGGTTAGTGAAATCCTGGAGAACACCAGCGTTGACCAATGGAACCACGTCGCCACTTGTGATAATCCGGCAGATGCTGGCACGCGTGGCATGTCCGCTGAAGTTTTGCAATCAAGTAGCTGGGTGAGGGGTCCTGACTTCTTGAGAACTAAGCAATTCCCTTTTGTACCAAATACTGTCGTCGTTGATAACATCAAGCTCGGCGTTGAAACCAAGGAACAAGATGATGACTCCATCTCATCTTTAGCCGCATCTGTAACCAATTCCCCAAAGGAACAAAGCATTAATCTGATCCCGTTTGATAAGTTCAGTTCTTATCAAAAATTACTTCGTGTCACCGCATATTTGCTCCGTCTTTTACCATCTCATGAAAGTTACCGTACCGTAGACGGCAGCATAGCCGACCCTGTTGAGCTTGACGAAGCCGAGCGTCATCTCCAGTACTTGGTTCAAAGAGAGTCCTTTAATACTGAAAGAAAGGATCTTCTTGACAACAAATCCGTTAAGAAGAGCAGCCGCATTGCTCAGTTTACTCCGTTTATTGGGCCTCATGGTCTCATCCGTTCTTCTGGTCGACTCAGACGGCTAGTGGAAATTGACTTTGACACTAAGCATCCTATCGTTCTGGATGCGCGTCATACTTTTGTTAAACTGTTTCTGCGGCATACTCATTTGAAGAACCATCATCAGGGCATCGATTACTTAAGGTCAAAGGTTCAAGAACGTTATGCCGTCCTAAAACTACGTTCCACACTGCGTTCCATCAAATCAAACTGCGTCTTGTGTAGAAAATTCCGTGCAGCAACCATTCAACCTATCATGGCAGACCTACCAAAGGAGAGACTCGCATACCAGTCTCCTCCCTTTACCAACACCGGGGTCGATTACTTCGGCCCATTTTACGTCACAGTTCGTCGGACTACCGAGAAGAGGTGGGGATTTCTCTTCACTTGTCTCACTACTCGTGCTGTCCATGTTGAAGTTGTCCCGTCCATGGACACTAGTTCCTGTGTAATGGGAGTTGAGCGGTTCGTCTCCCGTCGGGGTACTCCTGCTATGATTTGGTTGGATAATGGTACGAACTTCATTGGAGCGGAGAAAGAGCTCCGTGAATGTGTGGAAAAATGGAATACGCTCAACATTGCTGCCGAACTTGCACATAAGGGCATTAAGTGGAGGTTCAATCCACCCAGTGCGCCACACCAAGGTGGCATCTGGGAGAGGTTAGTTCGTAGTTTTAAAAGAGTACTGTACACTATCCTCGGTACGCGTCGCCTCACAGATGAGGTGTTGAACACTACTTTTTGTCTGGTCGAATACGCACTAAACTCACGTCCCTTAACGCCCGTAAGCGCCGACCCGTCCGACCTAGGCGCGATAACACCTAACCATTTTCTACTCGGTAACCAAGCAACCAGAATTCCGTCCATCGTTGGCGTCGACGAGTTTGATCATCGTAAGCGGTACGCCCGTGCACAGTCATACGCCAATGCAATTTGGGCACGTTGGCTCAAGGAGTATGTACCTACGTTGAACCGTAGATCTAAGTGGCAGACGCCTGCCGAGCAGCACCCCAAAGTCGGTGATTTGGTTTGGATCGTTGAAGAAGGCAACCCTAGGGGTTACTATCCAACTGCTCGGATTGAAGAACTTCGGTACGGCTCCGACAGCGTCGCCCGCTCCGCCGTCTTACGCACGTCATCCGGATCGCTCGTCCGCCCACTCGTTAAGCTTGTACCAATCCTCCCGACATTTTCTTCCGGGCCGGAGGATGTTACCGAGTAAATTGAATTGAATAAATTATATCATTAGATAGAGAATTTTTGTGCGTATTATATCAAAACTTTCGCTTAGATTTTCCGTTCTAAATGCAACATACGTATTATTTCTGAGAAATACAAAGGCCGATTTCTCACTAAGAATAACTTTCAAAATGGCTCAAACCTGATCGCTTAGCCTAACAAATTCGGTTTTTTGAACAGATTAGTTTAAATCGGTGACCTAGACTGAGACCTGCTAAAAAAGATCAAGCTAGATTTCCCTCCAAGTAAACGATGCTTATTGCCTTGACGTTTCGATATACAGTTGATCAGAAAAAGGTTGCCTTAACGTTATGATATAACGAATAAAGATTACTATAGAGTGTTTTCACCTATAAACAACTTATATTCATTATGAGTTTACGGAAAACCAAAGACTGTATAGAATTTGATTTTACAACGGGCATGAACGAAGCCTAAGACGCAAAAAGGAAGCATAAATAGAAGCGATAAGAAGAATTTATTGAGGGTTCTCACATTATATGCTCTCTACACTTAGACTAGCTGTTAGATAATTACCACAAGGGTATTTAGTTGAATTGGTCTAGCTCGAACCATTAACAAAATTGAACGTTAAGGTAACCTGCGTGCAAAAGTTGAATAGCGTTGAAGAGTGAGCCTACGTTGTGGGCCAACAAATGGTTGAAGTCACTGATTAAGCGTTCAGCAAGAAATGTGAATAAACAGATTTAAAAACTTCATTTAACTTTTTTTAAGCACTTTTAAATCGTGCCTTACAAAAAACAAGACAAAACGTGCGGGTCTGTTTGTAACACAAAATGTTCCAACATACCTCTCAACGTTGAAAAAAAGAACTCTTAAATTCTTTGAGAAACACCATTGGAAGTATCCAAAAGCAACTGGTTTTAGACTTACTTTTTAGCTACTTATAGCAAATATTATGTAAATTTTTCCAATTCTCTCATGTTTTCTGAAAGTTTTTGCCCCTTGCCTCTATGTGTTTTCAACCTTTAAAAAAACTATTTATCTCAGGCTAATTCTCTCTTCTTCTCTCCTTCTCAGTTTCTTGCAAACACGTAACACGCATATTATGAGCACAAAAACAATCATATAAACACATACAGAAGCGCACAAACAAACACAAACCCAGACACTGCAAAAATTATAAAAATTTCTTTCCGGGATCTGATCTTCACTCAAGGTTCCTCTCCGTTAAATTATGTCTCGATTGTTTTTCTTCTGGCAAATTTGGTTAAAAATTTTTGAAATAATTCAACCGTTAATCTTAAGTTGACGCTAAAATAAACCTGAATAAACATTTTGAAATTTTGTGAATTATTTTTTTAAGTTTTGATGTTTCATGAGCGTACTGGGACAATTCATTTTCCAAAATCTCGCATGCTTTTATCAACGACGCAAAAACACAGCTTTGCAATAGAAAAAATTTTAAAACCGCAATTTATAGCAAATACTAGATAATTTTTCTGGTTTTATGACAGTTTTTGCACTCTGCCTCTACTTGTGTCGATTATTTGAAAGAACTATCTCTCTCGCACTAATTCTCTATCTCTTTTTCTCTCTTTTTTGCACACACGTAACACACAATTTACATTAATTGCGAATCCATACATATATCCAGAGAAGCATGCACAAACACAAATACAGACCTCACCATCAAACAATATGATTATTTTTAGCATATATTCTTTACTCGAATTTCATCTCCATTCATTTATGTCCTGATAGCTTTTTCCGGAGGATTGGTTTTGGAATTGTTGAGGCTGTTGTATCTTTAGTAGTAAAAATGACACTAAAAGCAGAAACGAACGTTTTTAGTTTTTTAAAATCTTCTGTCATCTTTGATGTTTCATGACCACCATGGTGCAAATAATTTTTCGGAATTTTCGGTGATAAGTTATCAGCGTAAATTGAAATTACAAAGTCTAGGTAGTGTACATTTCAAACCGCAAAAAGTAGCCATTGCTATGTAATTTTTCCTGTTTTTGATGATTTCTGACAGTTTCTCCACTCTAATTTTGTCTAACATTTAAAGGTATTAGTTCTCTCACACAAATTTTTTTCTCTCTCTCATACAAGCATATCACACGCATTAAAAATACGCCAAATAAGGGAGGAAACCCATACTTGAATTCAGACAAACACTCCCACACACAAACAAATACACGAATACAATTCTCGCAAGAAAAAATATGTTTTTAGATGTGTTGAAACTAAATTTGATAAACACAATTTTGGCTTTGAACTTATTTGAAACGGCGATTTCATAAAAATGTTTTCAACTCAAGGAATATTTCCAATTTTAAAGTTTTGACAATTTTTGCAATCTGCTTCTAGTTGTGTCTAACATGTAAACATACGTTGAAAGTTACTTTTGCAGATTTTTAGTAGCCTTAAAAGACATTGGTTGTCGGTAAAATGTGCATTTGGTCCTTTCACTAATTTATGTTAGGGTAGTTTTTTGATCATGCGGACTGTAAAAGAACAGAGAATTTCTTCGTTTTCTTTCCAGACACTTTTTCGTTTTTCTAAAATGGTTTACATTCCAGATTCAATATGCAATTGGTTTTCTATAATTATGGGGACGCCTAAACACTGAAAAAAGGTCAGTTCAAGGACCAATTTCAAAATACAGAGAAGTGAAAATTAATTCTCTTTTTTTCAGAAATATTTGTGTTTTAACTTTTTCCAACTGGCAGGCTATGAGCTCTTTCATTCTCAAATTCATCTGTTTTTGATTATAATAGAGAAGATTAGATAAAACTATCTGCTCTGATATTATAAAGAATACAAAAAAAGATAAAAATTGATGTACTTCTTTTTCCGATAAAGAAATTACATGACTAATCTAATTATATCGTAATTTCCTCGATTATCAGTGTGTTGGTGTAAATTAGAAAAATATCCTTTTGATATTTGAACTATAGCTCGTTTTTTTTATTAAAAGACAACATTTTTTAAACATGGACAAAGGGTCTTGTTTACATTGAACCCCAGCAAACTTAATCTGCCGAAAACAAAATTTTTTGATCACTGGGAAGCTCAATGTATTATTGTGTTTATTGTTTGTTTTAAAAAGGAAATATATTTTCATCAGTTTTTAATATATTTTAAATGCAAATTGGAATTTTGATTTCAATCAAATTAAACGTTGCATTTTAAATTGACTGTTGAATTTTTTGATAAAAGGACAAAAATTTATAAATTGTTAATATTCATTTGAGTTGGAAAAAAATTGCTCGTTCATTTTTGCATTCTTTTTTTATTTTTCAAGAGGTTTTAAGGGAAATATTAACTGAGATTGATAAAATATCAACGTTTTCAAAACTAAAAAGTTATGTGAGATTTGTACTTCTACTCTAATTGTATTTCAGCAATCTGCTTTTCTAATTTGAGCTGAGAATAAGCAACACGTTTTTCTTTAAACAATCGATTTTTTTTGGCAACAGAATGGGCAGACTTCGATTTCTTCTAAGGTGGCAGTGAAATAGTAATTATCAAGATAGTGTCATATTTTTAATTTCAATACCGTTTTCAATTTTTAAGCATACGATTAGAGCAGTTTTATTTCTTGTTTCCATTGCTCATTTATTTCTATATCCACATGTAACTATTTGTTCAACGAAGATCTTTTTGACTACGCATATGTTATTAATTTTCTATTACTTCTGTCGCGGAATTTATATGAAAGAGATCTAGAGTTTTTAAATATATTTTTTTGAGGATCAAAACTGAAGCATAACAATTGATTCCGCTACTAAAAACTCTATTTTCAGTATCCTGGCCAAGTATAATATGCGCTTTCATATCAAACAATTTTTTTTATTTACTATGATTTTAAGGTGGAAACATCTTGCTTGCTCTCTCTGCTGCTTTCCCTCTGAAAAGGAACAAATTTTCAAAAGCTTAGAGCAAACAAAATTATAAAAACAAGTTATTGATTTTTCGATTTGCTTTTCTTTTTTCAGACATCAAAGCGCGCGAAGCACAACGGTGGCTTGTTCAACTGAACAACAAGTTCAATAACTTTCCATTTCTGTTGCCAGTCGGCAATATTTAATTTTGCATTATGCGGAAACTACTTCAAAAACAAATGAAACAATTGGTTGATAAATTGAACTAATCTTGAATTCGAATAGTGGCTTAATTTGAGAAGCATCTCTGTGAAGTGGAATAGCTCGTGCTCTTTTTTTCACTTAAGTTTTTCTCTTTTTTTCACTGATTTAGTTACAGATGATTAAGTTGTTTTCCAGAATACATCAGTTTTTTTTTCAGAGCGATTGAATTTGTGAGATAATAAAAATGCGTTGACAGGCCATATGTATATGCCCTGTAACTGCTGGGAAAAAGACAATCTAGGATGAGTTGGGGGTAAATCGATGGTAACAATTCATATCATTTGAGCCAGAATCAATTTCATTTCAAGGCATTGCATGAAATTTTAAGTTTTCAGAGGAAGTGGAAGAGAGTGATCCAGATTTGAATATTATTGCCGTGGTTTCCGTCAGTTCTTCTTCTAAACATTTGCTTAGAGCAGATAGATGAGCTTAAGCAGCTAAACGCAATATAGTAGATGCTCAGACAAATAAGGCAGCTAGGATAATTTGGGCGCCATAGAAATGACAACGTCGAAAAAATAAGATAGAACTTGTACTGAAAGCATCTGTGTTCTGTCTACCGTTCACCGTTGTCTATTAGGAGGTGAACTTTAGGATTTTGGCTCGCAATATTTGATGAATTTTCACCTTTCGTCCGCTTGTTTGGCACTAATTCCTTGGACACTGGAACACTGTAAATTTTTCTGGTCAGAGATCGAACAAAAAATCTTTGCTGTCACAAACATTTTTGGGAAAAAAAGTGACGCACGAGAAAATAGCAAATTATAAGGTTTTTCATGTAAAATTACTTGATTCTCTCGGGATGGACGTCGCAATTTTCACGTGATTTACATGAGATCTCTCGTGACTTTTCTCGTGAAATCAGATGAAAATCATTTGCTCAGTTTTTACATTCTAAAATGAAATCGAACAAGGCGGCTCGGTAATGTGCGATCGCACATAAGGTTCCGACCCCGCTCATTCACAATTTTGGCATAATTGACTACCAAATGAGGAACAGATAGAAAAACACAAAAAATTCAAGTATTTATCAAAAAAAAAAACTGGTGTATGAACGAAACGATAGCCTCCAAAGCAAATAACTCGTTGGAGTAAAAAATGATGCATTAGATTGATGAGATATGCCGATATTAAGAAAGCGAGCGAAGACGAACGGCAAAACCAAACAACAACAACAAACATTAATTACATCAAACAATTTATGTCCGTTTATTAAAAACAAAACTTAATGACAAAGTCAAAATAGCGTCAGACAAAACTGAAATCAAACAAAATAACTTGTAAATCACCAGTAAAAATTGGTTATTCACCAGTTCATAAAAAAGCTTGGTAACAATTAGACAGAAGAGAACAGAAACTTTAAAGTTAGCTAATTATGTCGCTGAGTTTTTTAAAAAAAAAACAATTAATTTCAAAGTAATGAAAACCATTAGGAATCAACTAAAAAATCCCATAGGTTTACAATTAGCAATGCTTCTACGGAAAGGAATTGAGAACTCTTGATGTTAAATTTGTTATGCAGTTACAAAAAGAACAACAAATAGACAACAAACTAAACAAACTAAAAATCAGTTAAAAATTGCCAGAAAATGCTTTGGAAGCCGTAAAGCCATACCTTGGCCCCCAAAATATGTTCGATTGCACCTTCATTGAACACCAATAATGTATTTTGTGGCCGCTCATTAATGAAAATAAGCAACAATTAGACAAAAAATTTAAAAAATGCAAAATTATGTAATACTCGTTTTTTTTTTCGAAAAAAATTTATTTCCAAAGACATGAAAGCCATTAATTACAAAATGAAAAAGTTAAATAAGTTCGTTTCTTCTTCCAATGGAAGCCCCTTAGAGCTACAATTATCCAGAATATGTCTTACGTCTACAAAAAGATCGTCAAATATGACAAAAATCAAAAGCTCATTTACTTTTTTTTTGTGAAAAACCCTTGTGGAAGCCATTAAAGTCATAACCAGTTCTCTTAAAACATTAGATTTACACCAATCTCTTTTTACACCTTCCCTTGAAATGTATTATGTGATCTCTCATCAACTGAACTGGGTAACAATTAGACCAAAAAGAAAAAAGCAAGATTATGTAAAATTCTTTTTTATCGAAAAAATTTTTTTTCCAAAGACATGAAAACCATTAATTACAAAATGAAAAAGTGAATTCGTTCGTTTATTCTTTCAAAAAAGCTATTGAGAACTGCAATTATCCAGAACATGTCTTACGTCTACAAAAAGAACGTCAATTATGAAAAATAAATTAAATTACTTTTTTTTGTGAAAAACCCGTGTCGAAGCCAGTAAATTCATATCGAATTCTTTAAAAACATTAGATTTTGTGACACCAATCCCTTTTGACAACTTCTCTTGACAAAAATACTGTCATCTTTAACCTTTAAATAACGAGACCAGGTAACAAACAGACAATAAAAGGTACAAAATTGCGAAGTTGAAATGTTTTTTTCTATTTTGGAAAACAATTGTTTTCAAAGTCATGAAAGCCATTATGTATCTTCTAATATCAGAACATCGGCTCATCTAGTCTTCCAGTAAAAGCCAATCAAACCGGGTAATTGTACAGGAAATTAGATACGACTAAAAAGACTAAAAAAATTTGATACGACTAAAAAGACTAAAAAAAGACTAAAAATGACCGTTAGAGATAAAATTAAAAAATTCAATTAAACTTTCGAGAAAGTATTGTGGAAGCGGTAAAGAACCACAATCTATATCTGTAAGGATTTAATTACTATCAATTTTGCGTTATTTTGAACGCGAAAAATGCGATATATGAACTGATAATAACATGATAATTTGACAAAACTAATGGTCAAATACCTAAAAATTAAAAAAAATGTGAAATCTAGTATTATCAAAGCCAGAACACCATAACTTAAGGCGTAGAACAACAATAAAGACTAAATTTGAATTCAACAGAAAGAAGGAGCACTCTTTGATTGCGGACACTGAGCTACAAGTTGACCAAAGTAAGAAAAAAATGGAGGCGAAGTTCAATAAGCCGTTTTTTATTTAAAAATCAAATATTTTAAAAGTCAAAACAACCATAAGCTTTTAAGCAATCAACTAGATAAATTAATTTCGAGCTAATTAGGAAGCTAATAGGACCTATCACTAGTGAGCTTTGATTTGAAATGTTCTGTTATTTAATTATTATAAAAAGATCGAATTTTTTTAATAAAAAACCCACTGATGACAATCCGAATTATTTTTGGATTGTACCGGTCCAAGATTGGTACAGAACTAGTCCTACTAATGTTGATTCTCCATTAGGAATATTTAATTTTCGGAATGTTATTGATATAGATATTTTGTTTGTTAAAAAAATCAAAAGCAAATGCTGCGTTTTTGATAATCAACCAATAAAGTTAGCAAAAAAACGGCAAATTTTTATTTACAGAGCACTCTCAACGTAAGTTGAAGTGGAATTAGCCCCCTCTTCAGTCTACAAAGATTGTGTTAGTGGTGTTTGGGTCTGCACTTCCTGCAAATTTAATCAGAGTGGACTAAAGAAACCTATTTCGTGCTACTTTTGATGAAAAAGTCTGAATTTTGTGAAATTTTTAGCCGGAATTTTTGACAAAAAAATTCAATGAAAATAGCCGACAATGTATTTTGCTGTCTTTAAGCGTAAAATCAACAACATTTTCATGAAAAAATTTATTAAATTTTATCAAAATTGGCGAAATTTTAGTCAAAAATTCCGAAAAAAGGTGAATGAAATCAACGATTTCACTCTATTTTCTCGAAACTTTAAACCTCGATATCTCCCTGTCAAAAACGAAAATGAAAAAAATCTTTTTATTTCCATATTCTACGGCAGACAAGCTCTCTAATGATACCAGTCTCAACTCTCTACGATGAATATATCGATCGGCCAAAATTGACTGAACAAAAAAAAAAAACCCAGTTGAGCATATAGTTCCTCCCCCCTCAAGAGGGGTCGGAACAATAATTGAGCGTCTCCACAAAAATCTTTTGTGAACTTGAAAGAAAAATTACACGAAATCTCATTTGATCACGCTAGAAATCACGAAGTCCATCACGAGAGGTGTGTGTAATATTCAATGAAGAAGGACGCTATCTGCAATTGTTTGGTGTCACTTTTTCCATAAAATTTTCATGTCAACATACCATTTTTTAATGAGGCCTCAAACAAAAAATCCTTCGAGAAAAACAAAAAAAGGACACTACTTCATGTTTTTGGAGGCAAATTTTATGAAAAATTGTTTTTAAGAACATTGCCAGATCAAACAATCTCTCATTCAAATAAAAACTTAGATCACACAAGCTCTCGTAGTAATTGTTACACGAAAAACTGTGTGAACATTCATCACACCGGAAAAAAGTTGTGCGATTTCACATGAAAGAGTTTTAGAGTGAATGGCAAGTCGTTGCACAAAAAAGAGGCAATGGAACTTCCGTTATTTTGTTCACAAATCGTCAAGTGACAGAAAGAGATATTGCTGCTCTGGATTTTAAAAAGTAAATTGCCTCATTTTTAGACATAATATTTCAAAAAAGTTCCCCAAAAACAGCTGTTTTAGGCTTACTGGGACCACTGGGTATTCACAACGCAATCGACAATCAACTTGTTCTATACTTTTTGAGTGCTCAAGATGGAGACTTTACACGCTTCTGTACCTATTTTATGTAAAATTTTGATAATACAATGTCGAGAAAGTTAAAATCAGTTATCTTGGAAATGACTTGTAAAACGTGATTGAAACGGCTATGGATACCATTTATACGCCTCTCGTTCACATAAACTGTACCACCTCACAAATTTTGGCTTTGCAATACAAAGAGTTTTCGTTTTTTTTGTTCTATATTGGACGTTGAAAGATTTCTCCAGAAAGTGAAGTGGTATTCTGCAGTTTTTTCGAATGTTTTTTCTCAAATACAATTATGTCACATTAACATTTCAAGAAATTCGAGTCACTTTGATTCAAATTTCATGGTCTTATATTTGGGTTAAACTGAATTTTTTGCGAACAGAAGCACTTATTTTCCAGCCTAATATTTGCTGCGCTCAAACTGAATTGAGCTGGTCTTTGAGTAAAATTGAATACTTTGTTTAATGTCTGTTGTCTTGAGAAAATCTGGCCAAAATATTAAACTAACAGCTGTGCTTTTTTTTGAAGAACTAATGTTAATTATTTCAATTAAATTAAATTTAAAGTCGTAATTTATGTTGTCTACTAGCACTTGATAATGTTTCAAGTTTTGAAAAGTTCTAAAGATAAGTAGATATACAAATGAAATGCGGCCAATTTTTTGGTAAACTAAGAATAACGCGAAGTAAAGTATTCTAATAAATACAAGAATTTGTTGCCCTTGTAAATGATTTCTCATTTTTTTCCCACACGCCAGATCCGACAGCAGAATTGAATATTTTGAACCTTTTTCATGTTGTTTTTTTAATCTATTGCAATAAAAAATCCAGCCAGAAAAATAGGATTTTTTGAAGATAGGTAAAACATTTGTATAAAAGTTTTGAACTACCACACTAATTGAACTAGAATTTTTTACCCGGAAGCAGTTATTTTCAAGAAAATGTTATTCTTGGTTATGAGGTCTTACATATTAAACTTAACTCGCAAATGAACAACCACGGAGAAAAAAACCTGATGAACTTTGACAAGTTACACAAGATGCTGAGTTTTTTGAGGACCCGTGTGACGCCTTTTTCAAAATATTGACATTAATGCCTATCAAGCATTAATGCAAAACTTTTTTGACGGTTCTGCTTAAAGTGAAGTTATCTGCTTGAAAGAGAAGGAGAGAGATTAAATAGATCCTAAGCCATCTAAGCACAGCGATTTCAAGGATTCTGCTTTAAGTAGATGTATTCAGAATAGTATCTAGTTAGTGTCTCTATTTAGTGCACTGAGTTTTATGTAAACTGTTTTCCTCTCTATTTCAATCAGAGATATTCCCTAAAACCAGAATATTCAAGGTTGTGTCTGAACGATTATGCTGCAAGTAAGATTTTGCTTTACCTAGTTTTACAGAGCACGTGTTGTCCATCTATGGAAAAATGAATTAAAATAAGTTAAACTATTCTGAATATATAGTTTCTGTTCTGTTTTTGGTAAGTAGTCTTCGGTAAAAAAGATTGCCGCTAGAGTGTCGTTTAAATAGCTATGTACTATCAAAAACTTTATTTACACCAATTTTGGCGAGTGTCTACAAGGATCATAGAACCTAAATAGTAATTCATGATGTCGCACAAATAAATTGTTGACTTTGAATATCATAAAGACTGAGTTCTGAGAATTAATTCAAAAATTGGTTATGATTATACATTTTTGTAACGCAAACACTACCTTGTATTATAAAGCATAAAATATTCCTCGAAGACTGTCTTCGCTTGTGAAAATCTCAAAATGTGGTGGTTTTTAAAAAATACGGTTTAAAAATATCGTATGCGTAGCTAGAGTACTCGTGGTGCAAATTATAGTATTGAAAAATTATCGCCAAATTCATAGCTCCAGGCAAAGTCAGTTAACCAGTAATTGTTTATTGTTTTTGAATACAATCAAACAATGACCTCAAAAGTTACATTTTGGAGGAAAATTCACAATGAAGCAATGAACATCAAAGGGCGTGTTCTAAAAACTTTTTTTTCTTTTTTGTTTTTGACGTTTATTCAATTTTTTAGGAAATGAAAAGTGGAGGCTTTTGTTAATTACAAAGTATAGAATTGTTATTCATGTTGATTAACTTGTTCTATTTCGGCGTCTGTGAGAGCTAATCGAGACTGAATAAAATTGTTGTTTGAAGCAATGTCGCGCCAGTCTCCTTTGAGTGAAAAGTGATAAGTGCTTGAAATAAAGAGAACGTGTATACCACTTTTATTATCCCAATTTAAGTTGGGGTCTTTCAGTCTATGTTTTTGAGACCGCTTTCTACGTTTTATGCATAATTTGGTCATACGTGTTTCAGATACAAAAAAATAAATTATCACTCAATCGCCACCGGATTTCCTAAGGACTTTAAGATCCATAAAATTAGACGATTCCAGGAGATTTCTCTACTCTATAAAGCTGTAAAATCTTGCGTAATATTCTTGCGACATCTTTTACCCAACCGAGCAATCCTGCAAAACTGGTGACTTTCCAGAGTTAGTCACAATCGCAATTATATGATACTACGAGAAACAAAGAGTGAATGGATCTGTTGTACTTTTTTCTACTCTCCTATTTTTCGTGCCAAAAGATACAGTGGCACTACTTATATAATATATATATATATATATATATATATATATATATACATATATATATATATATATATATATATATATATATATATATATATAATATATATATATATATATATAATCTATATTACACACATATATATATATACATGTATATATATGAATATATATATATATATATATATATATATATATATATATATGTGTATTTATATATATATATATATATATATATATATATATATATATATACATATGTAAAAATTTTCTTTATATATACAATGCTGTTCCGACCCCTCTTGTGGGTGAGTATCTATATTTTCAAAACTGGGTTTTTTTGGTCTGACAATTTTGACCAATCGATATATTCATCTTAGAGAGTTCTGAATGGTATCATTAAAAAGCTCGTCTAGCGTAGAATTTGAAATTGAACAGATTTTTTTGAATTTTGTTTTTTAGAGCGAGTTATCGTAGTTTGAATTTTTGTTAATATTAGACCGATTTGGTATATTTTTTTTCACGTTTCTCGACCTCCATTTTTCTTGATAGTATTCTGGAATTAAAATTTTGCCGTTTTTTGTTGACTTTACGTTATCATTATCGGAAACGCAGCTTTTATTTTTGATCTTTTAACTAACAATTTATCTTGATCTTTAATATTCAAAACAATTGAGTCTCCTAATGGACGAAAAGCAATAGCAAAGCTGGTTTTGGTCAAATCGTGGACTGTTGCAATCTAAAAATAATTCGGACTGTAATCAGTCGGTCTTTTTTTAAAAAAAAATTTGATAATTTTTTTTGTTAATTAAAGAATGAGCAATTCTTAAAGGTCAGTGTCGATAGGTCCAATTCGTTTCATAAGCAGTTGCGAATTAATGGAATTAGTTTCTCTGCTCGAAAGATTTTGGTCTTTTTGACTTTCAAAAATGTTTCATTTTTAAGCAAACAATGGCTTATTGAACTTAATTCTCCTAATTTGGTCAACTTGTAGCTTAGTGTCAGCAAAAAAACGACTGCTTCTTCTACCTCTTCCTTCTACGGAATTAAAATTTAGTCTTTTTTTCTTATTAAGGTATGGTTTTCTGGCTTCGATACTACTAGATTTCACAATTATTTTTGATTTTAGGCATTGGCCTATTTTTCACTTTTTTTTTCTCGTTTTGTCACATTATCACATTATGAAAGATCGAAATTTACTTT